>NW_024609881.1:84957160-85369660 GCF_016920785.2 Ixodes scapularis
ATTAAAACGACGCAATTTTGTTGAAAACGCCCGCAGCTTTTTACTCACGGTATGCGTCGAGAATCTCCCACATTTTGAAACGGAACGAAGGAAGATTTACTTTTAAAAGCGCTCGCTGTGTCCTCCCGGACCAGCTGGACCGGATCAGCCGACGACGACGGGGCTGAACCCGTTGAATTTCAACCCCACAATAACCAATTTGCGCTTCGTGTTAGTTTTACCTCCAAGCACCGCACCACACACCACGAACGTTTCAACTCTTTGACGCATCGCCGTGTTGCACCACACCTATCTCTATGCACAAAACAGAACGAGATCGCCGAAGTCAACGGAGCGCTGTCGTGAACCTTGGCTTGTAGTTGCGCACTCGTGGACCCTGTGACTCCCTTCGCTTTCAAAGCACACACGACGATTACGAATGATACTCTCCGTCTTCCGGGACCATCACAGGGGCACTTCTCCGGTCACGTCTTCGCTACATGTGCTCGCAAACCGCGTCAAACCAAAACAATACCGCCGCCGCCGCCGCCTTGTTGAACGTGCGTTGTTGCTAGATTTTCTCCGACCAAACAAAAACAACGAAAGCAAACCGGCTCTAGCTTCCAGCGTACATCGGCGCTGCGCCGTGGCCAGATTTTTTCCGTCAGCTCTAACTTAAAGATGACCTACAGATGCAGCAACACTGGTATCAAGTTTTAATATGGCGGCCCCCACGGAGCGCCGTAAATTCTGAGGAGGGTGCATTGGAAGCGGCGGCACCTTCCCCCCCCTGATTTAAAGAGCCTACCGTCTCCTTGTTTCACCCGGTAGTATGCGCCGCCTTTTCCACCGCTTGGTGGCGGGTATGCCGAGGGGTCATTTCTTGTTTCCGTACTTTATGAACTGCATGCGTTTCTTTTTTGATCTAAACTACTGAACAGAAACTACTTTTATAAAAAATTGAAACGGTTCGCGACACTTATATTTTGTATTTCGACTAAAAATAAGCTTTTAGCGGCTCTGACCAGTAGTAAGCCCAGGACCAAAGACGTCACATTTTGCGCGCTTTCGGTACCGCGGGTCGCCCTCGTCGGTGGAGGAGGTTTCCGCGTCGTCCGGTTAAAATATGACGCACTGATATTTAGTTACTCTCTCCGTGCCCGCTGGATTGTCTGAACCCCAAGAGACGTGGAAACCGCAAAAAAGGTGGACGCTTAAATATGATTGCAGGGCCCCTTTAAGTCACGAGAGCTTGTGCCGCCGAGATGTGCACCAGAGCAAGGAGCTCGCGCTTGTAGCCTTTCCTGCGGTACATCATACGGTCAAACAGAGTATAGTCGCCGCAATATCTGTGGTTCGAATGCCGCGTGCCAGGTTTCTTCCTAGAACTCGTTGCTGTGCGGCATTCGAAGCGCCGCGGATGTCGCGGTGACTCGCGTTCGAATCTGTATGCAGACCGTCTTTTGTAGGATGTATAAGCAGTGTTAAAGCCGCTGTCAAACTGCTAAAAGAACAGACGTGTATCTTCTTGTATGAGGGTCCCGAAACATTGGTCATACCAAAACTGTCTGCAGAAATGATCGAAGCATAGATACGCACGAAGCAAACATGCTTTGAAGGTGGACGATGCTTGAGGGGAGGCGACCTTGTTTTTGGTACAATGCATGAACACCGAAGGGAAACGCGTTCAGGCGAACATACTAAAACAGTGTTCTGACAACAATGTTAGCGGCATCCTACAGGTGTGTACATTTTCCGAGCAGTAAGTTTACGAAGAGCAGGCAGCACATAAAAGTTGTACGTTTACAGAAACCATATAATATATTCAGACGGAGTTCGGGCACGCGCGATCGAGGCCGAAATCACGACACTGTTGACTGCTCCGCACCCTTATGTATACTCGAAAATTGGAGAATAAGAAAAAAAAAAAAAAAAAAAATAGTTAGGTGGTGATCGTTTTCGCAACTACGAAGGTTACAAGTATACGTTTCTTTGTTCTGCAGTCAACATTTACGATACGTCGTAGTGTGCGTCGAAGTTCGAGGAATGTATCTCCAAGCCAAAGAGCATTGGTATGTATAGTCAATAGTTATTCGATATGGACGCTAAAACAACAGGCCCTAAACCCGCGGTCGCACTGATCGCACATCAAACAAATTACGGGGTGGTCGCTGTAGTCACGACGACAGAGACTACTTCCCTGAATCCTGGCGAGCAACACTGCGCACGTTACACACAGGAACTAGTTAGCCAGGGAGGAGAGCGGCATGGTTTCGTTTTCGATCGACTCGTCGTGAAGAAATCATACGCAGAGCGTGGATTATAAACAGCCGTTATCTCATGTTTAATGGTCCGAGCGCGTCGTTTTGGGTCTCTAAGCTAACCTAAATCGCCAGACCTCGAAGCTTCAGCACAAGCCCGAACCATGCGTAAAGCTTGTCTTGTCACATGCTTGTTTATTTTTGTACCCGAAGGTACAGGAAGGTACTTTGTACCTTTCTGTTAGCGGTTCGAGGTATGTGGACGAGCCAGTGCAGGGAATCTCGACGCTTCGAAGCTCGGGGATCTTGCTTGTGTACGAGTCCACACGCTGTAACAACCAATAAGTTCGCGTTCACCGAGCTCGCAACCAGGGGCGGATACAGGAATTTCCTGAGGGGGAGGGTGTTGGTCAGCGTACCATATGTTTAGGAACCCCCTCCCCCTCTCCTTCGTTTTACGCCCTAAATTTTACACATGCAGAAATCAAGAGGGGGGTCAGGACATCCGAAACCCCCCGTCTAAATCCACCCCTGCTCGCAACTTTACATTAGTGTTACTAGCCAGCAGGTTTGTTACTTGTTTTAAGCGTCCATTGTCAAAATTACCTTTTTTTCAATTACTATTTTTCTTCATACGCCCGAGTATGCGAGGTAAAACTGGGAGACGCCGTTGAAAAGCTCAAATCGAACAGTTCTTATCATTTTATAGCTGTACTGACCCGCAGCACTGCACGAAGGGAAGTCTCTACACGCTTGGAATTCAACTTATTCAATATCGCATGAAGTTATCCTGCAATCATATAGGCACATTCACACACAAACCGTCTCGAAGAAAGCAACGGTCGAGCACTTGCGTGAAGAATGTCCCCACAGCTGAGCGGACAGCACGTATACGCCGTGAACCGGTGCGCCAGATGAACTAAAGGATTCCGAGCGCATTTGGCGGTTGCTAAAGGGGTATCCACACGAAGGAGAAATCCGCGGACGGATGTCGTGACGTCAACATCCCGGGGAACTCCGTCCCCGGCTCCGCCGCGTGCACCGGCGGAGCTTTCGTGCTGTCAGCACAAAGCCTCCGCGCCTCCGCCACGGAGGAGAACGCGCCGCGAGGCGTCAAAAAGGGATGACGTATGTCTCACGTGATGCACGCTCCGCGGAGGAAAAGGGCGGATTTCTCCTTCGTGTGGATACCCCATAATGGTTATAAGATTTGTTATATGTTTGCTTCCTTCCTGACTGAGTATGCCGAGATAAATTCCGAACCACCGTTCAGACACAGATCTTGGGCGTCGGTAAAGGCTCGTCCAAAAAGGCTTCGCGAGGAGTAGGGGACGCTTGTTAGGGACTCCGTCGTAGCTAGCCGATTTAGGCGTTTGCGAAAACTGAACCCTCAATCGGCGTAACATTTTAGTGGGAGATATATGATGACACAAGGAGGACTTCATAGTAGCTTTTGTGCAGTAGTGAGTGTGAATTTATCGCGTTTCCTTAAAAGTTCATCCGCCAACGTTGGGCTCAACTGTGAGTATCCTGTGAAAATGCGGCTACTTGTTTTTTGCTCAATGAAGTAACACGAAGTGGACGTTTGGCAAACAAAATACGTTTAGGGCTCAAGGTAACCAAATCTCAATTGTGGTTCACTGGTACTAGATATGATTATTGAAAGTGAGCTCAAAGATACAATCGTGGGGACGTCTTACTACGTTTGCATACGCAGGCACAATATCCGGCATGTCGGGAACCAAGAAAAGTGCCCCGGTCTTCCTTCTATATCGCTCGAGAATGCTTAGAGTATTGTACATTCGCGGAAAGTCGGGCAATTGAAAACGCAAGCAGCGCAATCGGTCACGGCGTAATAGGATGAATTGAAGCTCCTCAATCGAAACCGAAATTGGGTGGCCAACTATTTCCCAGAGTGCACTGCGTGGCATTTCGCCGCGATGGGGCGTTTCGAGTTTTGGAAGAAGTCTATCGTCTGCGGACGCGGCTCACGCAATTTTCGAAACATCTTTGCGTCATACGTATGCATGCTTCCAACGTGTCTAAAGACATTGTTCAAGCATGAAATGCTACCCCCCCCCCCCCCCTTTCCTTTCAATCCCAAAATGTAGTCCGTCCAACCGTGCATTTTCCACTAAATTTGGCGGGGAAAGTGGCGTCAAGAGACCAAATCACCCTTTGAAAATTGACGTCAGGTGACGTATACGTCAACTCAGTTTCCCCGCTAAATTTAGCGGGTGAAAACTCACGTATTGTGGCCAAAAACATCAATTCAGTTTCCCCGCTAAATTTAGCAGGAAATTGACGTCACGTGACCTTTTCACCGATTCAGTTAGCCGCTAACATTAGCGCGGAAATTCGCGCCTTCTGACCTAGACACCAATCTACAGGGTGAAACAAGGAGACGGCAGGCTCTTTAAATCGATCGCAAAATTCGGTTTCTTTAAAGGGCAACTCCGCTCAATCCATAGATTTCGGGATAATGAGTGATTTCGAATTAAAAAGCCCAAGTAAAAGACACTACGTCGTTTGCTTCCCGAAAAATTCGATATATATTTTTAAATCTAATTTTAAACACGAGCGGAAATCGAAACCGAAACTTCGGCTCCGTCCGGCAACATTGGCCTCGGGCCGCCAAGTACATGGCCATCACGTGGTACGAGATGTCACGTGATCCTCGGCCCAACTACGGGCGGGATGGGGGCGGGCGTCCGGCAGGCGCGAGTGTCGTCTGC
Organism: Ixodes scapularis; assembly: GCF_016920785.2. Lineage (NCBI taxonomy): Eukaryota > Metazoa > Arthropoda > Arachnida > Ixodida > Ixodidae > Ixodes > Ixodes scapularis. The sequence goes on from NW_024609881.1 coordinate 84,962,136, forward strand.
ACCGCACTCTTCGCCACGTTTTGGTGTCTACGGCATTCGACGACGTCTGCACAACTGCGGCATAAGTCTGCGACTCTGCGCATGTGGTGTCCATAGTGTGGACGAAACTCCGAGAGGCAATAATCACGAACGGTGAGACGACGGTGGTTGTGACGCGGAAGACGGCGTTAACGGCGGGACCACGGCGGGCGTTTGGTCTGCTCCCAAGAAGCGCGCTGCGCAGGCGCGTACGCCAATCACGTGTTCACCGCTGAGCATCGAGAGGAAACGTTGCTGACGTCATGCGCTACGCTCGATCGGAGAAGTAAAAACAAGCAAAAGGGGGCCATGATGATGACGTTTAGCTCAATGTTGGCTCCGCCCATGCCGTAGCCTTGACTGCACTGTTGGTTGCGCCTGAATTTGCCCGCTCGAGTCAGCCGATTTCGGCAACTTGGCGAGTTGCAAAGTTTGCCGGACCGTTTAAGAAACATTTAGACAGAACTGCGTCGTAATATTTGACGTGTGGTCTTCCTAGGCGATACTGAAGAGGACTGCATTGTTTTTTCAAAACCAAAAATGAAGCGGAGTTGCCCTTTAACCTATCGCGCTACGACTTTGCGCAGCGTTGCCCACCGATGGTGCATTTTTTTCGTAAAATTTGCAAAGAGCGAACTTACCTGAGGAAAATGTAAAGAAAGAAAAAGGCTTAGCTCCTATGGAAACGCAGCGACGCCACCGGTCTTCAAACAACACGGCGCCGTTTCGCACGGGACACAAAACAAAACAAAACGAATCGATCAATCAAAAGTTGACTGCCGTTCTTAATCGAATGGATGCTATGGAAAAATCGCTAGAGTCGCAGACTGGGAAAAGTGACGCGCTGATGTACAAACTAGAAAACCAGAGAAAGACTATTGATGGGATTGAAGCAGCTATGGATGCACAGTCAGCATGGCAAGATGAGCTCATTGCTAAACTAGAAAGCCAAAATGCAGCAATAAGTGACTTAAAGCACAAAGTTAGTGAGCTGGAAGGAGCGATAGCTAAAAGAGGCGTTGAAATCTGTCAGCTCAAAGTAGCGGTTGATAACGCTGAACAGTATTCTAGACGTCAAAACATCGAAATTCACGGAGTAAGCCAGCAGCCCAACGAAAACCTCCTAGATATACTTAACCACATTTCTTCCAAACTGGTACTCCCTAAGCTAACTTTACAAGACGTTGAGGCAGCCCACAGGCTGAAAACAAAAGAAGGCAAAACTGCACCTATTCTGGTAAGGTTCAGAGACAGGAATACAAGGGATAGCTGGGCAAAAAAGCGATCTACCCTTCCTAATGAAAGAATCTACATCAATGAAAACTTGACTCGAACACTAAAGAATTTACTGTGGGAAACAAAGAGATACGCCAAAGACAAGGGTTACACGTTTACGTGGATCAGGAACGGGAAAATTTTTGTTCGGCAAAAGGAGGGATCCGCTGTCATTCATATTGAAAGTGAACGGGACTTAGTGAAAATTAGGTAATAATGGAGTCCTCATTTGAATCTTTCAGACTTTGGGACACTCACGTAACTGAGTTGATGCAAATAGAAGGTTGCAAGGATCACAGGCTAAGCTTAGTGCATTTAAACGTAAGAAGCATTCATAAGCACTGGGATCAGTTGATGATGCTTATGACTAACCGATTGCAAACCCTTGACATACTTATCTTGAGCGAGGTAAATACAGATGAGTCAGCGTGCACATCGTTTACTTTACCGGGTTTCCACTCCCACTGTTTGTGCCGAAAGGGGAGAAGGGGTGGTGGCTTAATCATGTTTGTAAGCGATGCATGGTGTTCAGATAATTTAGATGTCTCATTCCAGCATGCAGAAACACTAGTTGTCAGGATATATAAAATTAATATATCCTACGTGATATTTGCCCTATATAGGCCACCAAGTTCCAATGTGCAACTATTCTGCGACGAATTTTCTGAAGCACTTAAGAAATATGATAATAACGAGCACCTAGTTATTGCGGGCGATTTTAATATTGACGTTTTAGATGAGGCAAGGCCGGGAGTCTCACGCTACCTGGACACTCTTGCCTCCTTTGGTTTAGAAAACACAATTAATAATTATACGCGGGAAGAATATTATGGAACGAAACTTACGAAGTCATGTATTGATCACATAATCATTCGAATTTTTAATTTACACTCACTCTCTGGTGTAATAAAACAAAAAGTAGCCGACCACTACATTACGGTTCTTTTAGTCCTAGGAGAAAACACAAGCGAAAATTCAACGCCGGATGAAGCCTATAGGACTATTTTAAACAGTAAGCTCATTGACAGCCTTATTCAGCAATTTGATTGGAAATCACTTTTAGACTACAATCACATCATTGCCTACGACACTGTGGTTGACAAATTTCAGGATATTTACGTGAAAGCTACGAAAAGGGTGAAGTTGAAAAGAAGAAAAGCAGAAAATATTTGGATAACCGATGAAATATTAGAGTTGTGCCACCAGAAAGAGAGACTCTGGAACAGATGCAAACAAAATCCAGCTGACAGCCTCCTCAAAAGAGAATTTCGCGAATTTAGAAATAGGGTTACAGCAAAAATACGTTTAGCAAAAAAAAAAATATTGTATTAACCAGTTCAATGCGGCCAATAAGAACTCGAAGAAAACATGGGAACCTGTAAACCAGCTAACAGGTCGAAAAACGAGGAATAATATTGATGACACTATTCTGAAACACTTCCGTGGATCAAGTTCATGGGAGGGCCTATCGGAATCCTTCAACAATACTTTCATTGACTCAGTAAAAAAACTGAAAAGTAACATACCCGTGGTATCATCAAAAGGTGTTACAACCCCAGTCACTTGCGCTAATTCAGCTTACCTTCCAGATATGACAGAGCATGACCTCCTAATGATTATAAATTCTATGTCTTTGACAAAATCTCCCGGCATTGATAAGATAAGAATTCGAGATATACGCTATAATTTTAATAAACTAAAAGAAATCTTGCTTAAAATAATAAACGACGTTCTCCACACCGGTGATATCCCCAAAAAGCTTAAGGTATCTATTATAAGGCCTCTGTATAAAAAGGGAAAGCAACAAGACCTTGGAAGTTATCGGCCTATATCTATCCTGCCTGTGCTGATGCACATAATTGAAAAATGGGTTCATATGGCTATGAGCAGTTTCTGTGAAAAATTTTCTTTACTAAGCAAAACTCAATACGGTTTCCGTCAGCAAAGGAGTACACTAACATTGCTTGAGGACTTCTCTGACTACATTCATGATGCCATAGATAATAACAAAACCGCGTTAGCCCTATTCATTGACCTATCAAAGGCTTTCGACACCATTGACCATTCTTTACTTTTACAAAAACTAGAAAAACTAGGGTTTAGAGGTCCGTTTTCTAAGTTTTTCGAGAGTTATTTCACGGATAGATTTCAAATGGTAAAAATTATGAACCACGTGAGTAATAAAATTTCAGTCGATTGTGGAGTACCGCAGGGTAGTACATTGGGACCCATGTTATATAATGTTTACACCAACGATCTCGGTTGCTTGCCTTTTGCTTCGGAAATTTTCCAATATGCAGACGATACAGTGTTATTGCTACCATCTGATAACTATGAAAACTCAGTTTCTCTACTTCAAAAAGACGTTGATACATTATTGCTTTGGTTTGCTGTTAACATGATTTCTGTGAATGTTCCTAAGACTAAGCTTGTCTGTTTCCGTAATCCGCATAAACGTGTTCAGTTGTCTCCATGTATTCTCCTTCATACAGCTCATTGTCATAATTGTCATAATTGCAACTGTTTGCCTCTGCCGTATAGCAGGTCTGTTAAATACCTAGGCATCTATTTCGACGAGCACATGTTGTGGAATGAACAAATAGATTACATAATAAAACGTTTGCGTGTAATATCTGCCAACATGTATAAATTAAAATTTGTCAGCTCTTTAAGAATAAGATTGTTAGTTTTCAGATCACTAGTAGAATCGACGTTGCGTTACGGTATCACTGTATATGGTCATTGTTCTCGTTCTAAAATGACTGCGATAGATCGGGTATTAAAACAGATTGTGAACCATATCACCTATGGAACTGGGTACGAAACATTAGAAATGGAGGAAAAGGTGGCAAAGCTGGGTATTTTATTTTTTGAAAAATTTCCTATCTTTGCTACAATCACGCAAAACTTTTTTAATAAGACTTTTAAGAATAAAGTGGTCAAAACCAGAGTCTTAAGACATACAGAAAGATATGTTGTCCCGAAAGTATACACCCACTACGGAAAAAGAACAAGAAATCATTATATTCCAACACTATTTAATAGACTTCCTCAATTTTTAATAGCTATGACATCCTTAAAAAAAATAAAATTCAAACTTAAAACCTGGTGTCATTCTTTAATGAATTAATTGTAATATGTCTAACTGCATAACTTCTAATTGCCTTTTTTCTGTTGTGCAATTTGATTCCGATTTCCTCATGTCGATGCGTTCCGTCGTTTGCCTGGCCCCACACACAAGCACACCCCTGCTTTTGTGGGCCAGATCACTGTTTTTGTATATATTTCCTGTGAATAAATATTACTATTACTATTATTACAAGAGATGGCGCAACGAACGCCGCCAACAAACGAGCATATGATGTCGAGCGTGTCGAGAGCCGGCGTTTTTAGCAGACGATCTTTTCGACTCAAAAGCGGCGCGCGTTCCGCAAACGGCGACAGTCGCAGAAACAAAAACAGGCGCGGTAACAAGGAACTGCAGTTTCTTGTCTGCTAAAAACGCCGGCTCTCGGCGTCGTCTGCTCGTTGGTTGGCGGCAGTTGGCGTCGCGACCGCTTGCGCCATCTCTTGTCTCCCGTGCGAAACGGCGCCGTGTTGTTTGAAGACCGGTGGCGTCGCTGCGTTTCCATAGGAGCTAAGCCTTTTTTGTTCTTTACTTTTCCCTCAAGTAAGTTCGCTCTTTGCAAATTTTACAAAAAAAAAAAAAAAAAAAAAAAAGCACCCTCTGTGGGCAACGCTGCACAAAGTCGTAGCGTGATAGGTTAAGAAACCGAATTTTGCGGTCGATTTAAAGAGCCTGCCGTCTTCTTGTTTCACCCTGTAGTTTCCCGGCGAAATTCAGCGGGAAAATATACGTCACGTGACATCAATTTTTGTAAGGCATTTCATGCATTATAGGGAATTGAATAGATCTCTCGCATCGAGCACCTTAATTCATCTTCCACACCACTTTCCATTTTCTCTTTCGACACCGAGGATATGTATTTTAATTTAGACCCGAAAGTTCTCCTGGAGTAAGTTTGCGACGCCATCCAAGAACATGAAATTTGTGACTCCCAGAATTCCTTCGGTGTCTCGGCCTCTATCTTCGTTGACTTACAAGCCTTTTTACGTACATTCGGCTCTCGTCAAACACAAAAAGAAAATTTTCAGACAAAAAAAAAAAAAGGAAAGCATTTGTATTGGTTCCTGTCTCGCTCCCATTCTCAGTGAGGCTTATCTTTCGTTTGTTGACCGAGCTATGAAAGCTCAGCTTGATAACACCGCAGATGGGTTCCGGGTCTTCAGATTTGTCGACGATTACCTTGTCATCCATCCAAAATCTACATTGCCCGAGGGGAATCGTTGATGCTTTCACGTCCAACCTCGTCCGGACTCAGTTTTACCAAAAAGGATCCTTCACATGAAGGTTTGCAGTATATAGAGCTCCGCCTCCATCTTTTTTCTTCGGATCTACGCTGGGCCTTTCAGCAGAGGACAAAAAAGCTCGTGATTTTTTTTCTCTAGGAATCATTCAGAATCAGTAAGACACGGCGTCGTAAAAACCTTTATTTCGCCATGTTTTTCAAAGTCATGCCCGCAGTTTTCGGAAACAGGTTCCCATTTTCAGCATCTTAGGCTTGTAATCCAGCTGACCTCTTGGGGAACACCTTGAAGAGGTTCATTATTAAGGTTAATAGTCCTTGTGTAGGAACCAGGCACAAAAGACCGGAACGACTTTGCGTGATCCCATACACGCACAATTCGTCGCACCGGCTGAGGGCTCTTGCATCCCGCTTCAACACAAATGTTGTTTTTCTTGTAGCTTTGCAACGCGTCAACAATCAGGAAAAACCGCAAGGTGCAATGTTCAGCTCGCTGACAAGTTCGTTCTGTGCGAGAAAGAGAAAGTTTATTCCATTTCTCTGAGGTACGGACAACATTAGATTGGGCAGACAGGGATGTGCGTCAACCACAGACTCAGAGAGCATCATTTGGAAGTTTCACGGTCGTTAGCGGATTCCTTTCACTCCAACGTCGTTCATGCCCGCACACGCACTTACTGCGTTCCTTGTTTCAGGCACACAAAAGTTTTGAGAGGGCATCATAACAGATTTGACAGGGAAATTAAATTATCGAGTCACTCACCATAATCACTGTTGACAATAACGAGTCCGCGCCTTTCCTTCTTCTTTCCAAAGAAGAGATAGCCTCTACTTGACTCCGGAATTAGCGTAGATTATAACCGCTCCCCACCGCTTCCATATTTTGTGCTGCTCCCATGGTGTTACTTCACATTTTATTGTTTCCTTATTAACAATTTTATCTTTACAGTTTCCTTTCTCTCCTTTTCCTCGACGGTCCTGAATTGCAGGAACTGCTTTTAAGCTCATTCATGTCGTTGCCAGTTGAAAGAAATGTCCGTCGTTCATCGTCCAAGAGTTTGTTGTATTCTTTCTGTGGTCAACCCTTGTCCGCAGCAGCACCTTTTTCCACACAAACGTTTACTCTTCGAAAATGAAGGATATTTCATGCAACAGCATCCAATGTTTGGGATATATTCCTCGCTGCAATTATGCCTTTTCGTGTCAAGATGGCCGACCGGCTGCGGTATGCCAGCCGGGTCCATATCACAAGAGCGAATGACATTTTAGCGAACGGCGACATTTGAGCGAATGGTCGTTTTAGCGAATAACGGGGGCGCGCGTTAACCCATCCGTCGCGCTGCGCTTTACGCCGCTTCGCGGCGACAGTCTGCGGCAACTCATTCCAAAAATATGAACTCATTTGGCCCACCCGAAAACGCCGCTTCGCGGCGTCCGACTATTCGCTAAAGTGTCGTTCGATGAAACGTGGGCGTTCGCTAAAACGTCATTCGATCAAGTGAGTGCCTCCCATGCCAGCCGTTCTGAATCGGGACACAGCGGCTCACACTTTTGGTTGCGGCCGGATAAACCGCGACATCTTATATAAACGGCTGAAGTTTTTCAGTCCGGGGTATTCATTTTTTTTTTGACCAAGCTGATTTCTATATAAATATCTACACAAAACTGAAAAAAAAAGATGGCGTCGTTTTTGTTGTTGCGAGGGTTCCCCAAATACGTTTCGGCGCTTCGGAAAAAGCGCGATGACGAGGCAGCCAAGCGCTCGTCGTCACTGGTTGAGGTCGTAAGGGGGAGGGGGAAAAGGGGGGGGGGGGGGTGCAAAACAAGCAAAAGCACGCGGGTGCGTTTGGGAGCGGATAGAGCAGACGAGCTTGCAGGCCGTATAAGACTCCGCATCATTGCTGAGCCGGTACGTTTTCGACCGTCGGGCTTTCTAATAATCAGGTATAAGTATATATGGATACTGCTTCGTTTAATGCGCCTAGAAAACGTGCAAAGACAGTTCAAATGATTTGTGGGGAGACCTATAAAGCTAGCGGCCTTTGTCTGCACTGCACTCGCCGAACGCGTTCGAATGCGAGAGCCATACGCCGGACGCTGGCGTTCCGCGTTCTGAAGCCCGCTTCACATGGTGCGATTTTACTTGTAATGTCCCTGCGCGCTTTCGTCTCATCCTCTTCCTCACTTTCTCGGCGCATAGCTTGACACATGCTTGTTTTTGTGAGAGAGAAAACAAATGCTGAGTCAGCAGTGTAACGTCACGCAAGTGACGTTTTATACACATTTCTGGGGTATCACCCAGGCAAAAACTGGGTCGTGGTCGCATGCGCCGCGTCGTCTGGTATTCCGCAGAATAGAGCCACTGCGCATGCTCAAAAAATGGGTTCCATATAGCTCAGCAAAGATGGCAGCTCGCAGAAGGCGGCTATTGAAATTGTCTTTATGCAACGCTTCAGTAAACCACAGTAGTATTTGCAATACTCTTCTATTATATATATATATATATATATATATATATATATATATATATATATATATATATATATATATATATATATATATGTATATATATATATATATATATATATATATATATATATAATTGATATACTATAGAGCAAGCGCAATTAAGTATAATTGATATATTATAGAGCAAGCGCGCGGATGTATTTATATCAAACCGACAATCAAACAAGGCCAACGTAAAAAAAAAAAAAAGAAAAGAAGAAGAAAGGTTTACTTACGACGGCAATGCGTATCCACTTCCAGTTCATCTGGCCTCTTCGTTGGGAGCAGTTCCGGTATCCAACAGGCACACGCGGAGTCTAATCTTGCCAGCAAACACACTCCGCAAGAGTGATTCAAGCAAGAACGCGGAACTCACAAACTGCGAACACACTCGAGGTTAGCCACTGACGGCTCGTCGAGGCATATACCGATTTCAGCCGTTCAGTTCGCCACAGGCTCCTCGGCGGGCCGTCCGTAGAACCTGTCGAAGGAACCGCCCGAAAGTTACGCCACTTCAAGGTCTATTATGTCGGGCGGAAAGAGGAGCGAAAGAAGCGACCCGTGTCACCAGCGCGCAACAATTAAAGACGCCTGCTCGCGTTGCGACACAGGCAACGACGGTCGTCGAATGCGAAATGTCGAACAGCTGGAAATCTACCGTAAGCTGTCAGCTCTTCCTTTTAAAGCCGTAGATATACGGGCTCTATCTTTCCGAAGCGTGTGTCGAAACTCATAAGCCGTACTTTTTTTTTTATCTCGATCTATTATTGATGCAGTGCACTGAAGATATGCGGAAAAGGTTGCGCAAATATTGAGCTAATGGTGCCAGACAATTGATAGGCTTTGTTAACAGGTTGAAAGCGCGGTTAGTTCACGAAGGCAGTTACAAATCGTTCGATATAAGTAACCCGAAGCAGGCTCTGAGACGATTGGTTACATCATCGCGAAAGGAAGGTTTACGAGAGTAAGTCGGCAGTACATTACCGGCACTTATTCAAGAAAGTGTGTTTCTTAGACACCACTTCAGCTTTCAGTCCTTTTTCATGAAGGTTCGAACACAAACTATCTCTCCAAATCCTTGGGGGTTCTCTAATTCCTGATCATTAACAGTGATTCGTTCCGATGTCCCAAACACGACAAATCTTGACCACAAATATCGATGTGTCAGAAGTCTTTCATCAAGCTTGTTCTTTGAAATGAATAGGTCTAATCTCGATCCTTCTTCGCGAACGATGCAACAACTCGTCGCCAAGTTCAATCAAATAGAGGAAAACTGCAATAAGAAAATCCTTACGGAATTACAAGATTGGAAGAGAAACGGCAGCACAGGTATATCTATAGCACACGTCACCACGAAATCCGAGGGCTTGGCAGTTTTTCAACTTGTCTCCTCTTCAGCCGCGGCAAGTCCAGAACTGAGGCACTCTGAGCCCCGAATCACGGAGCACCACCACTTCACTACCAAAACAGCACACACGCAGACGTTGGAAAGTCTAGTGATGCTTCCAGGCACTCCTCGTCAATATTCTCAGCGGTATATGTCGGTAAAGTACGTCTCCAGCAGATATTTCAGTAAGGCTTTTCAAGATTCAGAAAAATTTCCAAGTAGGGCATACTCCTCTTCAAAACACACAGGGAGTAAAGTGCTCCTCTTCGAGACAGCCCAGAACGACCTTTTGCTAAGGTACTTCTCTTCAAAACATCCAGAGAGATTTCTCGCTAAGGTACGTAGTCCTCTACAAGACTCATAAAGAGTTCTATCGCTAAGGTACTTTTTATCGCCACTTCCAGGGAGAGCTTTCGCTAAGGTACTCTTCTAGAAAATTACTGGAGAGATCATTCGCTAAGGCACTTCTCTTCAAGACTCCCAGAGAGGTCTATCGCTACGGTACTCCTCTTCACCTCTCCCAGAGGGGTCCTTTAGATATTCACTCTTTTTCAAGGCTTTCCGAATAGACCTTTCGGCTACGGAAACTTCGGCAAAGGAGACAGCTAGCGAACCGCAACGCGTGTTGAAACTGGCGCCCAACGTGTGGGTAACTCGAGTGGAAAGCGCGCAGCGTGGTTCGGGAGCTTGCGTATCCTATGGAACGGACGGAAGGGCGCGGAGCGTCCCACGCTGAAATGATTTCATCCTGCCCCGCGTGCTACGGCTACTACGCACCAGGCGACGTATACTACACGGGCGAGCCGCTTACAAGCCGCTCCCGAACAAGGACGACGAGTTCCATCCTCGTGCGCGCGGGCGTTTCTTCTCTCTCTTTTTGTTTTTGTCTCTCTCTGGCGCTTGTCATCAGGGTGCGGTCTTTTGAAGCGCCCGCGTCGTTGACTACGTCACAGGTTTAAATGTTTCGTTGTCCGTGACTCGATTATAATGATTCTTTCACGGGCACCGTGAACGTCCTGACTCAATGATACATCCGTCTGCCGCGCCCCCGCACCTACAGGGACGCAGCACCTGGTGCGCGTGTCTGCTCTTGTGAGGTAGCCTAGCACGTAATGACCTTCGTGTTCTATTGTTCTTGGGCTGTTATTTGTTACGTTTTCTGCCTATATGGCTCGAGCGTGGTATCTTAATGTTATCTTTTCTTTGTGGTACTTTGATATATTTCTATTTGTTACTTCGACTAATGAACTTAGCGAAGGGCTCATAGACTAAAATATAATGAATACTAATCTTAACAAAATCGTAGTAAAGTTTACTGTGCACCAACTGTGCATTGAGAATTTGCAAACTCTGCGCGTCACACGTCGAATTAACCTTTTTTTTTTTGCGGCAAGAACCGAAAGTAACTTTTTTCTGTTTCCAGAGTACTCGTGGTATAATCGAAAGACCAAAATCGCAGTTACCGCTGTTTCGAGAACCTATGGCACAGAGAACCTTTACCGCGTGTCTCCCAAACAACGAATACCTCTCACCTACACGCAGACGTACGCCAGTTTCAGGTGACAACCATGCCGAAGCCGGCATGCCTCTTTTAGCCGATTTGCTCATTATTCAAAACTGCATCCTTCTCAAAATTTAAACAACGTACGAAAAAAAGTAAAGCTAATGAAAAAAAACAACAGCTTTAGAATAAATCTTTGGAAGTCTCAAAGTGGCAGTTATTCACTCTTCTCCACGTTTATTTATCATGTTTCCTCGTCTAACCCCCCCCCCCCCCCCCCTTATTTTCTTCTAGCATAGGTCAAGGCAACACATTCCCCACTTTTTCCACCGTACCTCTTCCACCCCCCCCCCTCCCCCCCCCTCCCCCCCCCCCCAAAAAAAAAAAAAAACCAACAGTTTAGCAAGTTCAATTTTTGTTCAAAGTTTTTCTTCTTCTTTCATTTGTAATTCACTTTATACATTAAAAAAAAGAAGGAAAAACGAACGACGTCATTTCATTAACATGTTTCGGCTCTGTAAAGAGGTCAGTGTCGTTCCGGTCACCCGGCGGTTCGGATACCTCGTCATCACACTGCAGACTTGCATGCATGTTTACGCTCGTTGGTGCGCATGACTGGAGAGTGAATTTATAATCACGATATTTTGAGCGATTAGTTGCTTCGCCGTCATATCATGTCGGGAGTCTTCCCCGTTCCGTTGTCGTCTCGGTCATAAATGCAAGGAAAAAGACGGACGCACACACTGCTTCGCGCCGGGATGCAAGTCGGGCTACCCGGTCAACAAGGGCAGCCACCAGCGATCGTAAGCCGTCGCTGTTTTGTGCGCCAAAAGAGGAGTCGCGCAGGCTACAGGGGAAAAAAAAATCTCAATCGAGAAGATAATTGCCTCGCCGAGACATCAGCGGTGTGCGAGAGACATTTTGAACCGCGCCTTATCCTTCGGGACTATGTGCACATCGTCAAAGGCGAAGAGGTTAGGATTCTATGCCGCAATATATTATGACTATTTTGTAGTCTTTTTGCATACTATGGTTGCTGGATATCTGTCATGTGCTTGCTGTGTATGTCGATGAAGTGTATTATCACTTTTGAGAAGTCATAAAGCAGTGAGTTGAGAATACATTTTTTTTTTCATATTAGGGGTTGTTGAAGTTTGTGTTCATATCGTATTTTAATGCTTCGTGTACTCCCAATCGAGGTATTTTTTCTTCATAAACTGCCTCCCACAAAAAAAAAAAAAAAAAAAAAAAACAATTTGTAATATGTTCGTCAGTTGCAGTGTCACCTTGGTCGTTCCTAAACGCGCTCTGCCTTGCACCTTACAGAACGCTGGTCCCCGCATCAGAAACACTATGACAAAAAACAATACACCAGTTTATTGTTCTTCTTACCATTAAAGAGGTGAGAGATTTATTTGCCTATTTTTCCTTGTTATATCAGTATCGCGTGGTTTCTTTCGCAGCTATTGAGCGTGCAGCCCAAGTGATAGCGTTGCTGAATGAACCTGTCAGTACTGAAAAGGGGGAAGGGGGGGGGGGTCCATATTAATCAAATGATCTCCATCAAAAACACGCGAATAATAAAAGTAGAGGATAGCACACACTCTAGAGGCATTAGTGCAAAGGAAAACCTACAATTTTTTACATTAGCACTTGTTCTACGTCGCCAAAAGCTCCAGTCGAACCACAGTAGTACACGCCGAGCAGCGCCGACGACGAGTTTGACGGGGGCACGTTCCTGTAGCAATATCTAGGAAGGACGAGACGAGGCCATGTCCAACGTTACTGGATCGGAGTTGATCTAGTAACGTTGGCCATGTCCGCTGGGCTCTAGACATGAAGCGCGTGTGTCGCCGGCGCTTCGTTCTTCTTCATTCAAGCCTCTTGCCACAGTTCCTAGGGCTCAGAACAGCAGCGCTACGGTGTCGTCTACGCGCAAAATCTTCACGCGGTGGCCGCCTCTCTTGCCACTACAACTCTCTAGAACACTGTAACGACACTATGTGGAAATGCGCCGACATTCTGTTAAGAACACCTATGTTTACAAACCACGCGCTTTAAAGGCAGGTAAGCATCCCGAGATTTTGCATATGACTTCGTACTGGATTTTTTTTCTTTATTGCCGAAAAAAATAACACAGACAGAGGCACAGTATAGACGCTTTGCAGCAGCTGTGCATGGGCGCCGCCATAACTGACCTTCAGTTTTTGTTTCCCCTTATTACGTTTACTTCACTTCATTATTACCATAGCAGGCCAGGTTATTGCCATCTTAGATTTTATTCTGTCTTTCTCCCCAGCATTGGCCTTTCTGGAGGCTCGTCCACACCAATTTCAGTGGCTCGGTATCTCGGTAAAACAAGAGAAGGTCAGCAATGGCGGCTGTATTTTGGCGCGTGTGTAAAGCGTCTATAACATAAACGAGAAAAAAAAAAAAAGTGTCCGCCAAGCTTTCGCTAGCGTCGTGGGGCTAGCCAAAGTTTTTCGCATTAATAAAAGTACTTCGATTCGCGGAAGCCACTTAGGAACAATTTTACGTGCCTTGACCAGTTCAAGAAAAGAAACGATGCTCTCTCGAAAATACTCCCGTGCTTCTCGTGCGTCACTGTCAGTGTGGTGCACTGCCATCCGCGACCTCCAGATGCCGTGCAGACACAGTAGCATTACAAGATCAAACGGGACACCACCGTCATTTCCACAGAAAGATACCTAATATCGTGGGGCTCGATCGGTAACACTTTTTTCAGTGTGCACTGGAGGACGTCCCACAAAACGACGCCAACACAGCACTACAGGAAGACATGTTCAGTGGTCTCCGGCTTCTTACAAAGGGAACAGCGCTATAGTGAGCGCCCACTAAGAGGCCCTTATCCCCCCATCTACGTCCTTACCGGCAGAGTACCGGTGTGCAATCTAAAGGAAAAACGTTTTAACACCGGGTGGTAATAGCATTCTTTTCACCCGTTTTAAAACGTCCTGGTCCCGGCCAGCGGAGTACAAAACTCTGTACATCGGAACAGGAAAAACAATGTCGGAAACATCCGTGTACAATCTTTTACGTGTCACTCCACCCGGATATTCACGAGAAAAACGAGTTACTAAAAAACAGCACGACATTATACCACATCCTTAAAGTACCCATGAATGCACCCAGACAAGTAGGACGAATAAATCGCAAACTCGGGCAAAGTCAACACCACCTAGACAGAAGGCCTCCGCATGGTCTCCTCTCCCTCTATGAAACGTCATCATAGTCGAATAGCGCTAACTCGGCTATAGGGCCCGAGTCCGACCTTCGACGCGCTGATTGGACGCGAGCCGCAGCCGAACACTGACACAGCACTCGTGCCCAATATCTCGCCTCGAGAGATAGGGCGGAGGCCTTCTGTCCAGGTGGTGTTGGCAAAGCCCGACCCGGCCTTACTTGAAAAACAGTGCGAAGAAAAGGATCGCTATATTTGGCGACAACTTTTCTTTGCAATGCAGTGGAGAGCCCGCGCACAGCTTTATTCAGCGCTCGAAATGGGAGAGGAAACGCGTGCCTGTACCCTCCATTGAAAAAGGAAACGGTTTACTATTTTACGCAAGAATAGGTGCGACAAGCCAAGACCGCCCTCAATGACGTGCCGAAAAAGGTTCATTCTTTCGTTTTCTCCCACGACGATCCCCGAATGTGCACTACAAAAACACGGTAGAGTTTCTTCACGTTCACTCGAGAACAATGTACGTACCGCAGCTTGCTCACAAGAAACAAATTGCAAACTGGGGTGCACGCGAAAATGGAAAAACCCCACACCCCCTGCATCTCTCGGCTTTGTCGTGGAGTTCACCAACACGAGTAAGGCTCGCTATCGCGGTAATAATCGAGAGAAACACCCAAATACTTAGCAGGGGTGGATACCCACCTTATATTTGCAAACGCGCTTGGTGTTGTACACAAGTCCCCGTGCCAGAAACCCAGACAGTTGTCCCAGTTAACGGCACTTCCACTAACACTGCAAGCATTCAACACTTCGACGACGCTTTCTTGACTGGCACAGGACATAGTGATATCGTCCGCATAAGCCAAAACGCGGACTTCGGATGAATGTATTCTGAACACGCTTATTTAGTATTTCTGATAATACTTAAACAAAACGATTCCACGTAAATGCAGAAAACCAAAGGTTATAACAAACTTCCTTGACGGACAGATCGCTGCGCCTGAGCTAGCACGCTTTCCCAACTCATTTACTATTAGACTAAGACTAGTCGTGCAGCCACTGCACGCCATGCGCACACCCTCCTGTAGAACCAATCCGACGTTGACATGATTCAGAACATCATGCGGAACCCGATCAAAAGCTTTTTCTAGATCCACTTGTAACGTGGCTACTCACTGCATGACATCGCAACACCCCAAGACGCTCCGCGCTGTATATGAATATTAGTAAAAATAGTTCTTCCTTTATTCCGCACGTGTGGTGAGAACCAACGATTTCTGTAATGACACTCTGCAGCCTTCTGGCCAAAATCTTCATTAGTATTTCGTAATCAACGTTAGACTCATGGGTTGGTAGGATGTAACACGCCTAAGTTTATCTGCATCTTGCGTTTTATAGAATTAGGACGGTATGAAACTTTAGAAAGAAGGCCTTATAAAACCCTGCACTTGGTCCGTCCGACCCGAAGACTTCCCGGGGTTCAAAGCTTCAATTGTTGTCTTAATGTCCTCGCACGCGATGGGACATGTTAAAATTGATTTTGTTTCATTGTCTGAACGCGGCACGAGACAAAAAAATCACTTTTAAGACCTTCACCATTAACGGAATTGTAAGAAAATAACCTGCTGTATTAATAATAAAAAAAAAGTATATATATAGACCTCTCGATTTCCACTTTGTCGCTTGTGACCATCCCTTCCTTTTCAATCTTTGCAATTTCATTACGACGTGCGTGCTAACCCTAACCGATGGACTGTGATTTCGATAGGCGCAGCCCGCTGGCACACTTCATCCGGTATCAATCTGGCGGCCCTAGCTCGCACAAGGGCACCGCGATAACGTTCCCTATCTATACACCGTTCCAAGAAACACTCGACCCTAGATCCGTCCTAGAGTATCTTAAGGTGTATCCACACGACGGACCGGGCCGCGGACCGATTGATCACGTGATGCGCGGCCCGCGGGCCGCCCGGCTGCAATGAGCATCCACACGGCGGGCCAAAAGAGCAGACGACAGAGTGAACGGGCCGGTCTAACCCTCGACCTCACAGCTCTGCCAAACGCATGCAACGAGCTGCTTTGAGGCTATTATAAGGACCCAAGATGGAGGTTGACCGAAAGCGACTTTTGGCCGCGGTGGCCCTGGCGTTGACTATTGAGGACGAGGAGGACTTAAGTGAACCGAAAAGGGCATGCATCTATTGTCCCACAGAGCGGGGAATTGCTCCACGAGCGCGATGAAGTAAAAAGTTGCATCGTCGCACCATGCCGCCATCGTCGAACAACAAAATTTTCCTCTTCTTCTTCTTCAGCAGTTGGTGCCAGAAGAACACGACTTTCGATTTGGATCCCGATCCGAACAAGAAAAGTCAGCTTGTTGCCAGACTTAGAGCTTCAATTATACTAAAAACACCGCGGTCCACCGCCCAGGTCCGGGCGAGAAAAGTCACTTGGCATTTCTCAGAAGCTCGGGCCGCGGACCGCCGGCGGACCTCAAAAAGCGGTGACGTAAGATCACGTGATGCGCGGCCCGCGGTCCGAAACAGCAATTTGGTCCGTCGTGTGAATACACCTTTAGCGATTATGTTTTTGAATTTGCTAAAAAATTCAAATGCTTTATTTTAACTGGCGATTTTAATCTGCCGTTAATTGAATGGGAGTCCCTTTGTGCATTGGGCAATGGTTGTCCCAACTAGGAGCTTTTAATTGACATGGCATTCAATGCAAACCTTGTTCAAATTTTACTGAACTACACTAGGACACAAGGGGATTGTAAATCCTTAATGTATCCGGTATTTCTTTCTGATTTTCTTGCAAATCAAGCATGTGATTGTCATGTTGAAGAAGGTATCTCGGATCATCGGCTCGTAGTTTACGATTTCGCAAGCCACTCCCATCCCACACCACCTCCCCGAAACATAAGTTACGTTTATGACCTTTCAAAAGCGGGTGACGCGTCCATTATCGACGACCTTGAACTCTATCTAGATTTATTTTCGACTCTATGCCAGGATCCTAATATGAATATAGATCAACTCTGGGAACTCTTTTTTGGCGAAGTAAAGGAGTGTTTGAAGAGGTTTGTTCCGCTCATAGCAAAAAAAGCAAAACAGCGCAACCCTTGGGTTAATCGCGACATACTGCGAATTCAGAGAAAAATTAGGCGGCTCAAAAAAGGAAACGGGTCTGGTTTGTCAGAGTTACGGGATCAACTTTCTCAAATGATAAGAAACGCGAAAGAGACGTTCTAAAACGTAACGCTACACAATTTTTTGAAAACTCAGTGATCCGTCGAAATTTTGGACATTCATTGCTCCAGTTAAGAAGTCCATTCAATCTCTCGTTGTTTATGATATCGTTGGTAACGACGATATCAGAAACTTTACTTTTGCTGTTTAACAAATATTTTTTCTAATTCGTGTTCCCTCGAGCAGGAAATGTGGCAGGGTTGTTCCTATCCATAAGTCGGGATCGGACAAATCTGGCTCGAACTTCCGCCCCATTTCATTTTTAAGCTTTTGCTCCAAATTCTTGGAGCATAATATCTTTAAACACATTTCGAAGTTCCTTAAGACTAAATCATTTTTTTTAACACAAATCAGCACTGTTTCTGGCGGGGATTATCAACAACTACGCAACTTGTTGAGACCATTTATGACTTTTCGCGATCCCTTAATTAATAGTCATCAGGTGGACGTTCTATTTCTAAACTTCGCAAAAACGTTCGACAATGTTCCTCACCGTAAGCTTCTAGCCAAACTATCTTCAGTTTTACTAAATAAGAGGTTAATGTTATGGCTTCAAAGTTCGAGAATACCTCAGCAACAGACGTCAATATGTTGAAGTAAAGGGCTGCAAGTCATCCCGGTCCGATATATATACTCGGGAGTTCCCCAAGGATCGGTGCTTGGTCCTTTACTTTTTTCCATTTTTATCAACGACATTACGCATAATATATACCTGTTGCTATAAGCCTTTTTGCTGATGATATAATCATGTACACCGAACTAAGAACGGTCGCTGATCAAAAATAACTAGGTGCTGGTTTAAATAAAGTGAATAAGTGGTGCGAGGAGTGGCAAATGTCCTTAAACTTCAATAAATGTGCATATATGCATATAACGCGGAAAAAAAAAAAACGACTTCCCTTTTTAACTACAATGTGCGCGATCGCCCCCTTTCACTACTTAGGTCATATAAATATCTTGGAGCCATTATCACAAACGTTCTACGATAGAACTCCGACATCACGCATCTCACACGCCTTGCATTAAATCAACTTTGGTATTTAAGTAGGAAACTGAAATCGGCATCAGTTACCGTTAAATTAGCAGAGTATAAAACATTTGTTGGATCAGTTCTTGAGTACGCTGATGTAGTATGGGGCCCATTTACAGCAGCTAACAGTAATTCCATTGAAGAAGTGCAAAGAAAAATTTTACACTTTATTTACAATAAGTACTCTCGCACTGACTTTATAACAGAACTCTATACGATCGCTGGCCTTCAACCCTTGGAACTTCATCGCAAAATAAACAGGCTCTAGGACGCAGAACGTTATGGCCCTTGTTGAACATACTTGTAGAGTAGACACGTTTAAATTTTCTTTCTTTCCAAGGACAATACATGACTGGAATTCTCGCCTAATAATGTTTTTATACAAGCCGAATATGCCTTGTTTGTACGCGAGCTTTATCGTCATTTTTCTTGAATTTTTCTGCTTTGTATTCGTTGGGCTCTGCTGTGCAAACCTGATTTGTATTAGGATGTTAAATTTCCTTTTCTATGTAAACCTGTACGTGTCGATATTTTGAATGTTGTAGTATGGATAGTGCTGACCCTCTTGATTTTCTGCTGATTTTTCTCTCAGTGTATTGTCAGGGATGATTGTTTGTTGCCCACCCCTACAAAATCTCCAATCGGAGAATAAACAAATAAAATAAACACAAACAATGACACAGACCAACTTTGCACTGCATAACATATTTAATAATTAAGAAAATAATGTTTATCATTCGTTTTTCTATTGGTTTCCTACCGATCGGGGCAAACGAGAACCTTCCGCTAGACATGATTATGCTTCGTGGGTTGTTTAGGTTGTGGAAGTCGCGGATGACGGTGAGACACGCAGAGCAATTCCCCAGGTCAGCGCGTATTTTCTTTATTGATTATGTTGCACAGGTAAACAGTGCTTACGAACCGAGGGAATACCCACCTGAGTGTATTGGAGTGTTTGATGGCCTCACACGCATGAAAACATTTTAATCACCATCCACCCATAAGCACTGGGCTTCCTCATTTTAAATGTGTAAATAATGCGTACATACATGTATGCACGTGTCTCTATTCCTAAAAAAAAAAAAAAAAAAAAACATTTTGGTGGTTTTGAGGCGAGAGCGCCGGCCTACGGATCTTCATGTGGCGATTTTCGAATCCCTGCCGAGGTGCCCGCAACCTGACGGAGGCTTATTGCGGAGAAGGCGCCGTGTAACCGAGCTTTCGGTTGCACGTCAAAAGATCCCCAGGTGGTCGAAATTAATACTCAGTCCTCCGCTGAGGCGTGCCAGATGCCCGTCGTTAATTTAACACGTAAAACCCCCAATTTTTTTTTGTCTTGCATTTGCACTTTCATTTTAGTGCCAACTAGCTTGCAGATTTATACCAGTGGTATGCCGCTTGTCCCATCCTGAGCAAAATGTCTATAATTGGGGTTCAAATGACAGAAGCATGTAGCTCTTCACTCTGGGGTACGTCAATGCTTCCAATCCAAACTCGAGTAATAAGAGGGATATTTCTCAGTGATTCCTTTTCAATTTTCCCTCCTTGAGCTCACGAAATCCAGGGACTCCCGCTGGAGCTGGTTTGATTCTTCCATAATCAAAAACTGCCGCTGCCGGTTTCTGTGGGCCTTTTCCCTAGTTTCGGGAAGCTCCTTCCTTTGTTTCATCTGCTCCTCAATGAACAGCATGAAAGTGTCCCCCTGTTTCATTAAGGACTTCCTTTCTTTTTGGCCATTCCTCGAGGGGTTCTTCATTTAGGGCCACCACCTCGTTGTCGTCGTCTGGCCCTTCGTGAGGGCTGTCTCCAGGTTCCTGATAAAAACCAATGGGTGCTCATGAGAAAGGTTTATTATTTGATTATGTATACGTACCGCAACGTACCAACTGATATCAAAAAGCAAAGCAGGCCAAAATAAGGTGCATACTAACTTTCAGTGTATGACCCCAGGTTAAGCTGAAATAATAGAACTAAAACATGCATTTTAGATTCAGGTATGAAACTGAAACAAACAAAAGTGGCACTAGCAAAAGTTCCATTATCGTTGCCGTTACAGCTGCCGTCACCTTTCTGCACTACATCTCGTAGAAGGTGTAGTTCTTCCCTCATTTTTCTTCCTCTGCATTCTTTTCTCAACACCGAAAAGAAACCGGAGTTAACCTTTAAGCTTTGGCGACGCTCTTCTGAACTGGAAATGACCCCATTGTTATTGAACTTAGGCTGTTTACGCTGCCGAGACGGATGAAGAGCTGCTTCACATGTAATCAGCGTGCCGCACTGGCTTTCCACGAACGACACACCCTTACAAGTACCTCTGAAAGAGGTGTCAGCACACTATCACAGGCGCAAGGCACAATTTATGTATGCTCCACCCAAATGAGTCTTCTTGATGTTTAAACATCAAGAAAACTCATTGCGATGAGTTTTCTTGATGTTTCCTCGGTGCAAACTAAGCAATTGCTTAGTTTGCATCATTAATCTACAGAAAATCCAGTTTTCTATGATTGATTTCACCGTGCACATGAAGTGCCATAAATAGTACAAACATGTCTTTACATGCCGAGAGAAAGCGATGAAATTTTTTTGGTGATGGCAAATGTCACGCCTGTTTCCGCACACTCAATGATTGCTTCGATTCCCGCTTATAAGGTCGAATCCGTAACTCGTTATGTTTTTCTTAAAATTTCAAGAGTTTCGTTAACCACTCTCTCCAAGTTTATGGAAAGGTTGAATCGCACATCTCTGTCTTCGTCATAATTAAAAACACACAAAATCAGTAAATACATTGGCAACATCCGCAAGGAGCGAGTCGTCCACCAGGCTTAGATCATTGACGAGCAGGCTCCCTAAAAAACTGTGGAGGTCATAGTAGAAGGGCTAGGAGACCTTTCCTGACCCGAAGGTCAGGCTTTTTTGTGCCCTTGAAGAAAATAATGTAGGGGTGATGATGTTTATTCACCAACTGGGGCTTGTTGCCACCTAGATACAATCTTTCGTCTGCATTTTTTTTCTACAGTGCTGAAGGGTGTTGGCAATTAATTTTTTCATTGTCAGCTCCCTTCTGGGCTCCGGCTAGACCTAACCAACGGAACGAAGATAACAATTCATTTTGCCTCACAGCCACCAAGGCGGCACACCGAGAACAACACCGCTAAATAAGGTAGTTCAAATCAAACCAGTTAATGTATTGCGTCAAGAACAAGTTGACCAGGTATGGTTACGACATAAGCTGGGAGAATGAACAAAAAACCGTCCTAGCGACAACAAAGAGCGTGCCACAGGACATGAGCATCATTCTGAAAACAGGCCCACCTGCACGTCTGGTCCAAGTTGTCTATTTTGTCGCTGACCTGCTTGTACGTCTTCACGATGGACAGCCTCTGCCGACACGGATCGTCTCGTCAGGACTAAAGTTCCTTCTGTGTCGCCGGAGTTCCGCTAAGTTATCCATGCCATAGGCGAATGAGCGCCCACGTCTCCGACTCGGACTAAGGCACTCGCGCGTTTTTTATTTTTATTTTCACTGGTGCCGTTACGTGGCCCCCCAGTTCACCGGCTCAAGAGCTGACGAAACCATCGCCAGGAAAATCTCCTGAGCAGAAGAGCGCGACTCGTCGCCAGTGCATGCGGCGGCAGGGAGCCATTACGTCTTTCGTCCCCGCCATAGGTTCCCGACGTTCTTGCCGCCGCCGCTACCTGCTACCGGGAGTATCAGCTTGTTCCTATTGTATCACGTTTGTGGTCCCATCTATTTTAAATTTTTGACTTCCTGAAATTTTAGTATACAACGACGCGTTAAACGACAGGAAAACATAAACGATACATTTTTATTTTGAATTTATGGGTCTGAGACTATACAGTCCCTGTAGCTCCAAACGGAGGCCGGGGAGCTCCGTTTACTCCAAACGTCTAACTTCACCGAAAGGGACCTTTACACTTCGTATGAATACGACCTCTATTTCCCTTTACTATAGGAACCTATGTTATAAGTACCTTTAGGTTACCATGTGAATGGGGTATAAGACTTACGTTTGGTGACATTGCTGGATTGTTACCAGACGTTGTACACAGGGATGGAAATGCTGCTCAAATTGCGCCATTGTGCGCCATTCTACTTTCGCTGCGCCATCCTCCTCCCAAGCGCAAACGTTGAGGCAAGACTAGCAAAAAATAAATGTTTACTGATCTGAACAAAAGGTTAGGGCGCGAATGGGCTGGTGATGGTGAAACATTTGATTAAAAACACCGAGACTGGGACGAGAAGGGACGGACAAACACAAAGTCTCAAACACAGCTGTGGTCGTGTCAGCGTCAAAGCAGGTTGATCTCGTTTGATGCAAACAGGCACGAAGTGCTCATTTTCATTGAACGAGAATGACTATGATTTATTCCGGACCAGGTAAATAGACACAGAGCCGTCAAGCTCCATGGAGCACGAGGGGCAACACCGCGCGAGTTGGTTGTACATGTCGTTCGTTTCGAATACGAGGAAAAGTAAATGCTTTTATTGTTGCTCATAAATATAGCGTATTTACACGACTATAAACAACACGTACAATAAAAGTCGTGGGTTTATTTATGTTCCCCGTACTAGTGCATCCACTTGTTCGGGCAAGATGCTTTGTGCCGTCAGTGCCACACCTGAGCCAACAACGGCATGAAGTGCGTGATGTATGAAAATGGAGCATGTATAGGTGTCTTCGTCAGAAGTGCTTAAACATCAATTCGTCGTTCGATTTTTTTTTTTGCAACAGTGCGAATAATTGTACGCTTTAAATCGTGATTACCGTGAAGTCTCGCACCCGAGAAATCGCCCATCCCGTTTTTTTTTTTTTTTTGGGGGGGGGGGGGGGGGGGGGGGGCTGAATATCCGTAAAATAAAAATTCCAAATCGTTAACAACCCTCCGATTCCCGTCTGATATCGATCAGGTGATGTCCGGCGGGAATCACATCAATCTGCAGTATCGGCGGGTTTTTACGAGCGTTTTCGCAGCGGGTTCCCTCGTCCTTATCGCACCGTAAAATGTGAGTCTGCAGCGTTCCCAGCCGCCGACAGGAAAAACCCTAACTCGTTCCCACGTTTTTTTTTTTTTCTTTGTGCTTCTTTTGCTATTCGCGCGCGATATTTGTTTTTGTGACATCTGAGTTTGTAACGGGTTCTTGCGAGTATATCTCGCACTGTGAAGCGCGAATGCTCTGCGTCCGCGTTCTGCTGCCGTACCCGCGACAGGGGAGTTCGTAGCGGATTCTCGCGCACTTATTCCACCGTGCACTCTCAGAAAAAAGGGTGCATTCTTACACCCTTTGTCCCATACGAGACACCCCAAAACTTCAGTTCGACGTATAGCCCACTGACGTGCCAGCTTTCACGAGAGGCTTGATAGCTGTGTGGTAACTACAAAAAAAAAAAAAAAAAAGTAATCGGTTTTTTTTTGGCTCTACTGCAAAACATCAGTGTTTTCTTTCTGTGGTCCTTGATACGTACTTTAGCTATTTAATAACTTATATCGCACCGTTATCGAGCCCCTCGTAAAATTTGGGGCCGTCTGTTCGATTAGATGCGCGCTGTAAGTGGAACTTAAATTTTGGGGTGCATTATACGGGACAAAAGGGTGTAAAATGACGCCCTTTATTTTTAGAGTGCATGAAACGCAAATTCGCTGTGTCTGCCATCTGTGGTACCATTAATGAAAAGTCAGTGAGTGCGCGGGACAGCTGGTGATAGTTAATTATGATGTTCGAAACCGGGACTGTGGCAACGGAGAAAATAGGAAACTTTGAATTTTGCTGTCGCATCCCTTGACATGACTTAATCCATATCTTTCACTATATTTTTTTTTTTCATTTTGATCGGGCTTTTTTTTTTTTACTTTATGGTATATAAAAGTATGTAAGAGCCCGCTGGCACCTGTTCACCTATCGCCTAATGTCTGCTGAGATCGCTTCCGCGCTCCTCATTCATATGGTAAGTGTAATAATAAAAGCGATAATTGGTTGCCTCATCTGTACACTTTCCTGTAAATGAGGTACGTACCTGCCGAATACACGCGCTGGTACACAAACAGCAATCCGGCGGAAGGACAGTGAGAACAGTGGGAATGTCCTGCTGACCGACGCAGACACTAAACCGTTGTGCTAAAACGCACCACAAAAATAAACTAGTGCAAAAAAACAACAACAACAACAACAAAAAAAAAAAACTGCGGTTTTATGGTCGTATTTGTTAGTTTTGTCTGTTATTTTGTTTTACCAAACTCTTCAATAAGCTCTTAAAAAAAATTCTATACAGTGGTTTACGGGTATATAGGTATGAGCAGGGATGATACCATGAAATTTTCAATATTTTATATTTGTACTTGTGTCAGATGGCGCCAATTTGTATGAATATATTTATGTTTGCTAAACAGGTACTTGAAACATTTGTATTTCCTAATAATAAAAACTGTACTCAGTAAGTATTAGGCTTCATTTCATACCATACTATTGCATCTTGAAGTGGTTTTGTTTTTAACTTAGGGAACTCTTGATAGATAGGCACATCGTTTTGTTTTCACGAGGCTTAAAATGTGCTTCTTTTGTTGACTATGCCTTCTGTTGAAAATCGATAAGAGGAAGCGCCCCGCTACCAGCACAGTTCTCAATGGCTGCCGTTTAGATAAATTTCAATTATGCTGTTTCAGTTTTATGCTATATATGTGCTGGAACATGTTTAAGGAAAGGGTATGTTCGGAATAAATGGGTCTGGAACGTCACAAGAAGATGCTTTTTCGCTGTGATATTTTGTATTTAAAAACACAACTCTGCGCTTTAGCATCAAGCTTTACCTGCGTGACCAGCTCCTCTTACACTCCTACGAAACTTGACTTTTGTGGCTCGTGAGCTTTTTTAAAGTAGAACTTTTACTGCTACAAAGCTGATCCAAAAGGGCATCATTGCTGCTTCCAGACCTGAGTGCGTCCAGAAGCTTGCTTTTACCCCTGCGTACAGTACTATTAGTAAACATAAATATAGGAAGGTGATAACTTAAACCCTAACTATAAACTATAAACAGCAGACTAGCACTAATATTACCTTCATCACGATTTCTCACAAAAAGTGCCGATCCCAACGTTTTGCTGTCCCGTCCTCCCCTCTCGTTCCTGTCTAGAAGCGCAACCATCCTCTCAAAGTTTCAGCACCAACTCGCCCACCAATTAAGTTATACATATTTCCCCTTGGTGTAGGACACAATACATATTACTTCCCCTTAACGCAAAGCACTTCATAGGCCAGCGTTACAGTAGAGTGTTCACTAAGCAGTTTGAAGCAAGAAGCGTTGATCCGAAGTCACCCCTCCCCCCCCCCCCCTGACTGTAACCACGATACGAAAAAAAAAACCTCATAATCTTTGTACCGTGTTTTTGTTAACATCAACACATTAAAAGGAGTTTGGACTGAATAAAAAATAACATGCGATCATCTCCCTTTGCTCTTGCTGACTGTACATTTAAATGAAATAAGCTGAGTGGTGTACTACTCTAGCTTTAATACGTTAGCATTAGAACGCTCGTTTTGACGAAAACCCGGCGGTGTCTTTCGTTTTTCAGTGCCGAAGAGAGAGGGAGAAGGAGGGGATAAGTTGACGCGTGGGACGCTCCCATTAGTCCGAAGCGCTGACTTCAGCACGCGTCGAGCTCTCTCGCTGTGTCCGACGCTGACAAACTGACAGACACCGCCGGATTTTTGTCAAAGACGAGCCCTTTCGTTTTCGTCAGTCACGCGCGCACAGCATGGAGCGGAGCTAGAGGGGAGGACGTACTGCGCAACACCTCCTAGATAAAAAAGCCACAGTGCTGAATGAGATGACGTCATCAAAAAAGGCCAACGCTGGACACAGATTTTAAACGAGTACTGCGTCAGCGCTCGGCTTCGAGTCAAGTTTGAGCCGAACATTGCCGCAATCGTCGTGTCCAACCTGTGCCCAGCGTTGGCCTTCTCTGATAACTACATCTCATTCAGCACCGCGGCTTTGTTATTTAGGACGTGTTGCACCGCGGCGTCTTGAAATGAGGGCATGCTCAGTCGCCGCTCTGCCGTCGCCGGTTGTTCTTCGCTCTGGGTTTCCGTAGTAGCGATGCGTGGACTGTGATGTGTGTGTGTGCAGTTAAAGTGATGGACGCGGTTCCCTCCACGAGTGATAGGAATGCGGTTCCTTCCAAGAGTGCTATGGATGTGGTTCTTTCCACGAGTAACACGGATGACTGTATCCAAGGGAGTCGACGTACTCTGTCAGGCAGAGTACAGAAAAGGTGTGAAAAAAATTACAGGAAGATCCATTGGTGGTGTAAGGATCAGAGTGTATGTTTTCCTTAAATAGTTGTTTCGTTTATTGTTAGCCGCTCGCCGGCACTGCCGGCGCCGAGAAAGCCCCCTTTTCGAGGAGAAGGGGGCTACTGGTGCACGCACGGGAAAGGGCAAGTGACCGCTCCGCGATACTCCACGACATGGCCGACTGCTCATGTCAGGCCGAGATCCCGAAAAGTGATTATTTTTTATTTTGCAACAAAAGGGTACGGAAACGAAAACTGAAATATAAAAATTTCGTTTGGAAATGAGTCAAGCATGACGAATAATAACCGTAAATGATAATCGCACGTTTGTATTTTGAACTACTGCCTATATTTTTCGTTCCAAACGGTGCACTCGAGCACGCGCTCGAAGAGAAGCGAACGGAGAGTGTGACGCGTCATGGGATATCCGGCACAAACAAAACCCGAAAAAGAAAAAGATTCCCCGCATTTGTGACGCAGTAAGGCTGGCGTGGTTATGAGCTTTGCCGTTGGTGGCGTTGTCAGCGTTGTGGTGGTGTCAATAGCGTCAACGCGTTACAACCGAGCCGTTCGAAGTACCCGTGGGGTGACGAGCGTGTGGCTGGCCCCAGGAGCACGTAGCTTCCTCAGCACTGTCAGCTGAGGGGTGAACGGGGTGGAGAAAGCAACTTGTGTCCGAGTTTTGAGCGACGGGCTACTCTTCTAGCGGGAGAATGGCTGTGTCCGGGTACACAAACGAGGGTCCGAGCAAGAGGGGAGTCCCTCCTTTCCGTCTTTTGGTACAATGCGCGATTTGTGGGTTGAGGAGGAAAGCTAAAAATGAAAAAAAGCAGAAAAACCGTTTAAAGGGGCCATGAAACGAATTTTGGGCAGCGATAAATGATTTTAAATTGGGACTTTACTAATCGCATATCGTGTAGTTGGCCAAACGAAAGAGGGTAGAAAGTCAAAAGCCAACTTTTCGGTACAAACATTTGAAAATATAGCGGACTATTTTGTACCTTCTTTCCTTCGAAAGCTCTCCGCCTTTTCACTATGATACATCCGCGGTTTTCAAAGCGCGTCAGCGGTGCCAACCTGACGTCAGCCGAGCCCAGCTCATGCATTGGTCACGACAACTGCGTCACTCGGGCGTATGCGCTCGTCAACAATAAATCGGTCGACGAATATTCGGATTCGCGTTCGTGGCCAATGAGTGCCCTGACGAAACTTATCGTCACTGGCGAATGACAAGCTCTATGGTGTGCATAAAACGCACGGTGCAAGCTAGGAGTCATCGCACCGGTGCCGAAGAATGTCACGACGACTTGATTTCACAATTCGCATTTGAGTTGAGGATTAAAGCTAAGGAGGAAGAAACAGGAAAATCGTTTCATGACTACACACACCACAGCGCACCATAGCAAACAAGACCCACACCTTACACACGAAAAATAAAGCAAAATTCAAACAAACCGCGCTGACTGACAACTTGTCAGTTGTCAGTCAGTTGTTTGCTATAGTGCGCTGTGGTGTGTGTAATCATGTGCAACCAACTCGCCCAAGCTGCTTCGTTTCATGACCCCTTTAATGACCGCTTTAAACAGTTGAGCATACTTCCAAAGAGCGGCGCTGCTCCGATGTTTAGTGCGGCTACGTAACGGTTTTTGCTACGTCATTACCTACGTAGCAAGATCCCCAACGTTGCTAGATTACCTCCCAGCTAAGCTTCACAGGCATCCTCTAGGTGCACATTGAAATATCGTTCAATTAGCTTTAAGTTTAGTTTTCTTGTGCCTTTCAACGAAAGACTGGTGTTTTTGAGGTTATGCTGCAACATGCAACACATTCAAGCTAGAAAATGAGCGCTGGAATCTCGTTTCCGTACCCCTTTAAGAACGGAGTCGCGTTTCTGCCGGTGCTGAAACGCATTTCCCCTGGCCGGCACACGATGGCACACTTCGGTATCGGAGATAGTAATATGCTCCCCGTTCAGGTCTTTGAGTTTGAATACCAGTTCAGTGACGTTTTCCGTTTCGGTTTACCTTCAATTTCGATGTTGTGACGCCGCGAATATTGCACGCACTGGACCAGTTCATTTTCCTTGAGCGACATGACCATCGCGTCGCACCTTTCGCCATGTTTCACATTCTCCTTCGGGAGGGCGGTGTTGTCGCGTATGACGGCGCTCAGTTTTTTTCTTAATGTCTTCAACCAAGTTAGAGGAGATTAACGACGGGGTGAGGTTATGAACGAGGATCGTTCATAAACCTAACCCGGTCGTTAATCTCCTCTAACTCGGTGTGAATGTCACAAAATTCCAGTTCGTTAGTCTGTCTCTCTCTCTCCCCAAAATTCCTTAAATACCTTAAACTTTTTTTTTTTTTAATTTCGTCTTTTAGTTTGTTTACCCTGCAGCTTGGCAGTTTCTTTCGACATTCTTGAAAATCAAAACGATTACAATACAGATAACAATACAAGTCAGCAGCAGCAGCAGCGACAGTAGTACCAAAGGAAAAAAAAAAAAGAAAAAAAACATGTTTGTGATGTATGAGCCGTACGTGTTACCCGTTGTTTGAATTCACCGCCTTATCTTTGCCACAAAGAACCCGCTCCGCGGAAATCTGAAGTTGCAGTCACACGTGCTCACACGTAAAAAAATACACAACGCTAATCGCTGCAGACACGTTAACACAAAAAAAAAAAAAAAAAAAAAAAAAATGCCGACACATTTATATACGCCTGTTCGTTTCACGCATAATTATTCTTCGAATATGTCTAAAGAAAGTTTTTGTAAAAGAAACGCGCCTCGGACAGTGTTTGCAGACTGTCTTTTGTGTAATGGTATGCGGAGCACAAGTTCGTCTGCTTTTTTCGCAGGGGTTGTGGTAACGTCAGAACTCCTAGATCAGATTGGTTCTGACTGAAGGATAGTGGGTAGACCTCAAGGCAGCTTGCTTTGAGGTCTACCCACCATCCTTCCATCAGAGCCAATCGAAGCTCAACATTCTGACGTCCCCACAACCTCTGCAAAAGAAGCAGACGAATTTGCGCTCCGCATAAGACAGTCTGACCGCGTCTTTATGGTTTCTTCGCAGATGCTTCCAAGTGCTTTCTCTGTTGAGGGCACACATAAATATTGAAAAAAGGTTTCACCTTCAATTTCACTTTCAGCGTATGATACAATACGAGGTTGAGCGACGGTATATGTGACATCTTTCCTGAAGTTCTGCAAGCCTGTAGCTCGTTCGGCCATAAGATGAGCCGAAATAAAGGCTACAAAGCCGATTCGAAAAACTCGCGTCCCGAATACGCTGTGACGTCGCTACGCTGTTCGACCGGCTCAACCAACCGGCTTTCAGAATCCAAACCGAGTCGCTTTTTTTATCCTTTCCCGGTTGAACCAATCCGGGAACGAGCCAGGCGACAGAGGGCTTCCGATCCATCTTGTATGAAACGGTGTAGAGGAAGACTTCAAGATGGCGACTGACTTAATGAACTCGTTTGGATTCACTCCAGCGGTTTCTCTGTCGTAGTTTTCTTGGCCTTCTCGTATCGTCTGCTTCTTTTTCTTGCTTAGAGTGGAGGCTGTCAGCGAGATGATCTGTTCTTAGCAGATGCGGCTCGCGACGCCTATACTCCGACTTACCTTAACCTGGCAAACGCCGAAGGCAGTGGTCTCGGCGAGCCAATCAGCGCGTCAAATGGAGGCACGTGACTGAAACCATGGGCGGGAGGGAGAGGAAAACCGCTTTTGCACACGTTTCTAGAGGCAGGCTAATCTTCGATGGGGGACAAAGGCCAAGTCTGGTTCTGTCACGTGCTTCTCCTCCATCGCTCTGAATGGCTCGAGGGGGCCCGTAGAGATCGCTCTTTGCCAAGTTACGGTGAAACGAGGTACAGTCGCTCGCAACCTTGGCCTAATCGGGATGGCGGGTTGGCACGTCTTGACTTGGAAAGCACTCGGCGTGCGTGCTGTGTGTATATAGCGCGAGGCAGACTCGACGCGCGAGACCTGACGGCTTAAGGCTAGCCCACATGGCGCGTTTTTCAGTGCGTCTAGACGCGCGTCTCGGCTTGGCGCGCGCGCTAAGCAGGACGCGTGCGCCCAGTCAAACCACACGCAGCGCTACCGTGCAGCGCTTCGCGTCTGCGTTTCCGAAGCGTCTGCCCAACGTAGCCAGACGCGCTTAAGAAACAAAAGCAAACATTAAATAGAAATCGCGCGGTAAATGATGGCTACATGCCGTAATATTTAATTTTAGTAATAGTAAGCACTCATTTTTAATTACAGCAATCGGAATGAAGCTCAATTTCACTAATTTTCATTCTTTTTAGTGCGTACGCCTCATCCACGTTTCGATACGCCATTGGCATCCCCATCGCCCGCGCCAAAACATTTACAGCTGGCCGCTGGCCGCTACAGTGGTTACGTTGTAGCGGTTGTTGCCGGTAGTATTAGTTTTGTACCTTTGTCTCTCGGTGTCCTTGTATTCTTTACATTTGGCCTGCCAGAGTGCAGGACGCTTTTGTACTTCGCTAGGTCCTCTCTGTTCCGCTGAAGCAGCGTCAGCCTCTCCCGCGGAGCAGGGAGGATTCCCTGGACTTGTGTAAAAGGTATGATAAACTGATATCCGCCGGGGGAAGGACGTAACTACCCATGTTCGCCCTGCTGCTAGCGTTGGCAGGGCCTAAAAGCCGTTTTTATTGAAGGCCGCGAGCGTGCAAATTTTGTAAACTCCGCGCGCGCGGGTATGTGTGTGTGCGTGCGCGCGTGCGCTTTGATGGCACAGGGCTGCTACCCGTATTTGTGTGTATCTTTCTGTTTTGAGTGTTTTTATTTATTTTCCTTTCCCGTATCCCTTTCCCTACTTGGCGGCGGGCTAGCAGGCCCACCTGCGTAAGGGTCTCGACCTTTTTGCCTAGCCTCGCACGCTGCCGAGTGGGTATCGCAATATGTGCAAATAAAAAGTATTATTATTATAATTATTATCGCCTTCGTCGCGAGGTCTGTGGCGAAAACTACAATCCTACAGTGGAGAAAATTCAAACGCTCCTTGCAACTAGTGAACACGGCGGTTCATTGGTTGTTGCCTTCTGGACGCAGCGCGAGACGCGACGCGTGGACGCAAAATATCTGGCTCTTCCAGATACGCCGGGATGCGCCAAAAAACGCTGCGTTTCGTCCCGGCGCCGGAAGTGACGTCAAAGCGCAGGCGCAGACGCGACGCAGACGCGGAGAAAAGCGCACCATGTGGGCTAGCCTTTATGCGTTACGGTGCGTCTGAGTAGGCGTCTGCTGCGTCTGAGTAGGCGGTGGATTCAACGTCACACTTTAACGTTCGAGCGTGACGGAGTGCCGACCGACCGCTTACGACACTGCCGCCACCTATCGCGTATCCAGGAAACAATTCCGAGCTGCGTATATGTAAAAATTTTCTTACGTCCTGCTCAGTGTCGCGTGCGCCGCTATGACACTGAGCACGAGTTAGGCTTCACTTCCTGGTTGTTCGGTTGTTACCTTGGCCTCGAATTTATTTTTACTATATTAGGGTACAGAAGTAACTCTTTGAAATTTTGTAACGTAATGAAATTGAGTTCTATAAAAAAATGTATAGTAGTAAAACATATGTAAATAAGATCATTTCATTTGCACGCCCTCCACGTTGCTGTTCTTCACTGCGCGTCTTCGTCGTCGAGATAACCCAGTCCGTCCGAGAGCAACTGCAAACGAGTTTTTCTGAAATGGTGGCGTGGTAGCGAACAACGTGGTACAAAACAACCCGGACCTGCGTTTCAAGCTTCATTTTACAGGCACAAGCTCTTCATTGCCACACTTCACGCACTTACCGCTAGGTGACGCGTCGATGCTCGCCACAATTTTGTATTCACCGATAAAATTGAAGTGTTCGCTGAAGTATAGAACGACACGACCGATGTTTATGTCTGTCTTTTTTATTCGTTTGCCGCTGGTCTGCTACACCACTGTCTTCTGGAAGGGTGCCTCAAGCGCAATGCCATGACGTCGTATGTCACTCCAATTAACTCTAAATAAGGATTAACCGAAGGCCCAAATGACCCGACGCTTATTGGTCATAGAGCCTGCCTCATCGTTCTCTTTAGCCAATCGCGTTTGATATCTTGGTGTGACGCTACGGTGTTAGGGTCCGGGGCACCGTGCTCCAGGAAATGTTGGCTAGCAGTCAGCTCATTTGGACACCTTGTTCCGTCCTGCTTGCTTCTGGCATGGTACCTGGATCGAGTCTGACTGGCGCGTTTAACCACCTATGATAAAAAATGGTCCCAGCGTGGCTACAAAATGCCACAACAACCTGCGGGTCATGTTGTCGAATGTCGCCATACTGGTGGTTGGTTGTAAAGGTGATGGCAAAAAGACGAGCGAACAGTGTGCCACCGCCATGATCGCGGAAAGCTATTTAGCTATGATAGAGTAGCATTTGTTACTTTACGGCATGTCGCAAGTGTGACGTAATCAATAAAAAATCATGCTGCTGCGCCAATAAACTCCTAATCATCATTATCATCATCAATAAAAAATTTAAAAAAACACCATCGTAGACGCTTTTCAGGCACCATACTTTTGTTTCAAGCGTCGCCCTCTATTTTGTGACAGCCGTTATCGACTATTCAGCATCGGAGTCGAAATAGCTTGACGGGTCCCAGTCGGGGTCGCAGATCTTCCTGTGGTCGCAGCGTCTGGACCTGACCACAGCGGTCGTGTTCAAAAAGTCCGTAAGAGGGCAGAAGTCGTGCGGACATCCGTCGATCCTGACCACTTTTTCGTTGAGGAAGGCGACGACCTTGTAAGGGTGCCTTCCTTTGCATCCGAACAGGACTATGCCTAGCGGAAGAACAAGAAAGCCACGACGTCACTTTGGCGAGCAGACGACAACCACGACAAGAAGAACGAGCCATCGAGAACGCATGCCACGATGTCCAATAATAAGCTAAGACCGCGGTCAGACTGCCAGTACATCGTACAAAACACAGCCTGCTGGCACTCTCTGACGCGTGGTTTGTCTCTGAGGTGTGGTAGTATAATGGTCAAGTCCCACTGGCAATACAAAAGCTGTCTGCAAACATGTTCCAAGCATACATGCCTCGAACATTCTTGAGGCGTGTTTGTAAATAATTGTGTCATGGGGGTCCTTTAGCAAACCGTTACCGCGTTCCGCGTACAGCACTACCGGAGCCTTTGAAGCATGCTTTTAAGCGCGCGCCCCGCGGTCAGGGTACATCACCCGGGCGCGCGTTTAAAAACATGCTTCAAAGGCTCCGGTATAGTGTGGCACCCGGAACACGGTAACGGTTGGCTAAAAGTCTTTGTTATGTTTGCAACGAACACCGCGTATTTTGTATGATGTATGCGCAGAGTGACTGCGGTTTTAGATTGGGATAAAGAAGAACTGAAACATTGAAGGTGGAAGGAAGAGACCAAAATCGACATTGTACCTTCCATTTATACTGCTTTTTGTTTCCTTGCTCCAGCGGTACTAAACGTGATGGTAAGTAAGCTTCAACCAGCTCGATTGCACTTGTATTTTTTTTTCGTTGACTGTCTGATTCTAGCGTTATGATAAATGTGCTTCTATTCTGTAAGCCTGCTAGCCCAAATCACAGCTAGGATACTTCAGCGAAATTATCACGATTAAATGTTGGTTCACTATCCTGTCAACTTCAAAAAGATTTGCATTTCCAATCAAGTTTAACTGCAGAGGGGTGCTGAATATGTAAAAGTTATGCAATTCATTTTGCGTTCTTTTTTATTTATTGAAAGCCAACGAGCAGCCAGAAAGAAGGAAACTCCCCTCAATTCATCCCCTCCATTTGAGAAAGAGAGAGAGACCCTCCTCCTTTCTGCGGGAAGTTGCTCTTCGCCGCCAAGACAAGGCCGTAGTGCTGACATTTCTGCGCCACCAGCGATCGCCAACGCAAGACACAGATTGGAAACGAGTGCTGCGTCGACGCAATCGTCGTGCCCAACCTGGGACCAACACTGGCCTTCGCTGAGGACGACATCTCTATCAGCACTGCGGCTTTGTTATCTAGGAGGTGTTGGTTGCTCGGTTGCTCCAAGTTTGTCCCGCTTATGTGCGGAGAGGAGGGGAGAAGAGTGCGAGAGTGACTAGAGAGAAGGAAACCGCAGAAGACTTGCACATGCGCAGTGCATACCGTAAGGCCCATCGTATTGCATCGGATGTGCAAAAGCGGTTCCCTTAACCTCTTTAGTAACGGTATTCAGGTAAATTAATAAACTAATACTATTAAAACGTTTCGTTGTTACCTAGGTTGCCGGTGAAGGGTGAGTAGTAAGAAGACCTCCACTTGCGCTTCTCCCTGACGTCGCAGTAGGCGTCGGCCGTGAGCGGTTCGTGGTCCTTGTGGATTCCGAGGCGGGTCATCAGCTTCTTGAGGGCTTCCGCATGAGAGAAGTAGAGCGACGCCCTCAGGCCGTGGCGACGCCTTCGACAGCGGTAACAGGTCGTCGTGCCGACACGTTCCCTGTTAGTTTTCGGTAAGATGCACTCTGAAGGCACGGCCCGCACCCTTGCCGCTGCTTACGACAGAGTGCCCGTTAGACCATCTCGTTATCTCTAACGACGAAATAACACACTGGCGCCAACTGTCGGTATACTTGTGATTTTCGTACGTTTCCATCTCTTTTGTGCGCATCGCTGCTTTATTTATTGGGTAAAATATATTTTAGAAATGTTATTATACGCGCCCATTTCTCATAGATAATACGCACACTGGATGTCGCAAATAGCGCAAACACCTTCGCTCTAGCGAAATGCAGTTACAGGATCGCCTCATGGATGGCGCTAGCGTGCCAGTGTGAGTTTGTTTCTTGTCGTAATCAATCGCAAGAAGTCGGTCGCGATCAAAGTGCAAAAATGTGAACCGGCCTTATTAAAATCTGCAGCGTCTACTTTCCCGCAAACCATATGGGAGAGCGAACCGCTGTAAAAAAAGAAGCCACATTACTTGATGTCACATGATCCCAAAACAATTCAGTTTCTCTGCTAAATTTAGCGGGGAAGGACTCATGGTAGAAGGAATTCACGATGGTAGGAACTCATGAAGGAACCTTCTGCTTGGAGTTCCTGAGACTGGAAACCGAAATGTTGTAAGAAATTTTCAGCTTCAATGGGAAAGTGGCACTAAAGTCTGGGGATGTTGAAAAAAAAAATGGATGTGTGTATGCATGTTTTTACACCCTGACAACGGGCCACTTGTCTCTCAGCTGTAGATGAGCTATTTATTCAGTGCGGTACAATCGCTAACCTAGGGACTTTAACGTGCATCACGCAGTATTGATACACGAACGCACGTCGGTACGATGCTCATCCACATTGAAACGGGCAGGGGTGGAGATTGAATATGTAGAAATAAAAAAAATAGACATTTTTATTAAAGGCATTAAAAAAATCAACTTTTAACATTATTTTAACATGACTTTGAAGCATGAAGTTTGAGATGATCATCTACCTAACTAGAAACTTTCTGACACCTCATGTAGTGCGGTGGAGGTAAAATAGTTATTTGTCTGACAAGGACACAGTAGGCGCACTGACACAGAGGTCACCACAAGCCTTGATTGTCTGCGCCTCGTAAAGTTCTCTTGACCTTTAATTAACCACGGTACTATTTAAGGACTTCTGTCTCTTTGAAGATCGGTGTGCAGTGGCAGTCACGGACGTGTATTGGGAGATGGCTTGCCGGTGAGGAGTTGAGAGATGTTGCATGGTTCTCGCAGTCTGGTGTTCACACACCGGCCAGATTGTCCCACATAATTTTCCCGCAGGTCATTAATGGCATTTTGTATACTATACGGTTGCGCCATGGTATATATTTATGAGTGTGCTTCACTTTGCCATTTTTTTTGTTTTTATTACTTGTGCTTCACTTTGCATTTTTAATGTCTTTATTAATAATTCCATTAATTTTTTATTTGTTTACAAATATCCATTTATATCTACATTTGCTGTGACTCTGGAACTTCTCTAATTTATTTGTTTTATTTTCGTCCTTTTTGTTTTCCGTAAAACTTCTATAATTTTCTTCTCTTAATTAGTTTTTTTTAAATAAGTTGTGGGTATAGCGCTGTCCTGTCTACTTCATGGCCGTGTCTGTCCCTCGCGCTTTATAATTTCATTATGTTGGATCATAGCCTCCTCTACACACTCACAAAGCCTGACAGTTCGACGACGCAGTCATAGAGTGCCCGGTCGTAGATTTGGAGCGCCAGGATCTGGTAGCACAGAGCATCAAAGAGCCATTTCTCGGGGAACCTGGACGTGAGCGCACAGCTTTTGCAGCGTCGAGGACCCGAATTACACTCGTTCGCTCGGGAGAGGTGTGTTTCGGCGTCTCGCGACACCGGGGCGCCAGTCACGTGGCTCTACTCTCATCCGTTATCTGCCGCTCCACCTTTTTTATTTTGGCGGCCGCTTCTCATAGCGATCTGCCAGGCTTTGTCGGTATATAGGAGGCTATGGTTGAACCCAGGATAGAATGTATTAGAAAGGACGAGTGGGGCCACTGGAGTGCTATTTCTGCACCTCCGCATGTGGAACAAAACGGCTAATCCAAGCCATTTCGCACGTAGCGCCCTCTCGGGTGGTACGAACGAAGTGGTTCGGCTTAGCCGTCTTTTACGAAAAACGCGTTTCGTTCCAAAGCCAAGCTCGACCGGCACACTGATCAAGGTCATAGAAATAATAGAACGCCGGACTATATTTTTATACAACCTAGATGTCAGGCGTCAGGTACATTAAGTCACCGCGACCTGACTGGTCGTCACAACGCAAAGCGACATCAGGACAATGCGTTGACGTCAACGTCGTCATCGACGTTGACAACGTACGTTACACTGCATCAAGACTGCTTTCTGACGTCATATTGCGTTGACAACGACGACGTCAACGTTGACTTTGATGACGTCGGCGACAACGTCACGGGACGTCAAGATGGCGGCGTCCTCGTCAATGCGACGTCATAAGGACGCTTGGCGTCAATTTGTCGACATCGTTGTCAACATGACGCAACACAACGTCACAAAGGCGTCCCGACAACTTCACAACGTCGACGTTGACGTCATCCTTGACGTTACACGACCTCAAGACTTCGCCGTGACTGCGCGTTGACGTTGATGCTGGCGAAGGCGACGACGTTACACGACGTCAAGGCTTCGTGGTGACGTCGTTGTGACGTTGACGTTAACGATGACGTCAGAACGACGTTAACGTGACGTCATAGCGATGTTTGACGTTGCGTGGGGCGTCGACGCAACAACGCGATGTCATGGCCGCGTTACAACGGCGACTCGATGTCGCGAAACGGCGTCGTCCTCGACGCGACGCGAGTCACGACGGCCTAACGATAGCGTCTTGGCGTCACGTACGTCGTAGTTGACGATGACGTCGTGGCTTCGTCGTAACGTCACGTCGGCATGACGTGGTGCTTTGACGTTACCCCTGACGTCAAAATCATAAAAAAAACACACACAATATTGGGCAGGAGATCGAACTATAGGGGGCGCTCTGACCCGTTTGTTTTCCCCACGCTCGGTGTTTACTCAACACAAGGCCTGTACACATGCCAACAGGCCTTATAGGCATGGCCATGTCATCTTCTACAATAGAGCGCGGGGCACAGTTTAATGTAAAAAATACTAACAATCGACGAAGCGACGTTAAGTGCCGGATCTCTCCTCAGAGAATGCGAGCTTGACCCACTCAGCTTTTGTGCTAAACTGGGATCGTGCATGCTGCATTGTTCATGCAGGCTGGAGTGGTAACAAAAGAGCCCCTCCTCCCCCTCACCGGAGAACACGAACTCCAGTCGAACGCTGACGCCGCGTTCGGTTATGTCGGCCGAGCGCTGAATCTTTGTATTTGTTGTCCCCATCCGTGTAGTTGACAAGTTAACCGCTTGGGGCGTAACGGTCTGTCCTCCTCCCCAATAGCCCCTAAGGCCCATATAACCTTGACCTGTGTCGTTGCTCGATCGCAGTGAAGGTGGCGCAGCGATCGAAGTGGCTCGGTTCCACCTGATCGCTTTCAACATTTTGAGGTGCAACTGAAAGCATGAGCGGAGCCTGTAGCTCCGTCCCACTTGTACCTTGTAGTACACTCTACCCAGGATCCCTGCGTTCTGCAGCACGAGCTTTCGCTCCACGTGCTCCGAGCTGGTGTGCGCTAGTTTACTCGGCCCCCGATCCCCAGTTGTTGTTTTAGTTACCGCTGTATACGTTACAAGGAAAACAGAGTTCAGTTACTAGCAGTCTCAGTAAAGTGTTCTTTTTGATTAAGTAATTACCTGAAATCATAAATCTCAACGATTTCTTAAAAAAAAGTAACTGGAATCTTTTTGATTACTTAAAAGGGTTGAATCTTCGGTGCTAAACTACGCGACACTCGTCTTCACTTTTACCTGAACGTAGTGTAAAAGTAACTGACCCCAATACACGTAAAGAAGCTAGATGACCACAAAAACGAGCAGCCTAATAAAAAAAGAAAAGAAACCAAGTTACCGATTTGATTACTGTAAAGTATAAAAACCACAAAACAACGAGAAAGCTACTCGCAGAGGAATATTCGATTACTGCGTCCTGGGCAGGCAGGGGCTGATGTAAAAGGAGGGGGGGAGGGGGGGGTGAAGGGGGCGACCGCCCCCCCCCCCCCTGAATTAATTTTGTTGTAAAAGAAGGGCACACACAATATTTTTTAGGAAGATATATCGCTGAAATTCAATTATCTTCGTCTGTGACGTTACGTCCGTCCGTGATGTCAGAGATGTCCACTACGTTATATCTTTCTGCATATCAGTCCAATCCCCCCCCCCCCCCCTCCCCCCAGCCTGACCCGTATATTTGCCCCTGTGCACAAGCCTGCTAAGGCCGCAGCTTAAAGCAGAATTCAACTCACACATGAAAATCATGCACTGGCTGACTTCTTTCCTTACCTGATCCTGCTGACAAATTCTCTGATGACTCCACATGCCTGCGCAGAGTTCCTCTCCTGGCCGTAGCCGTCCTTGTAGTAGTCGTCCAGGTCACCGGCGTACTCCAAGAGCTGGAGGTCTTCCTTCCGGAACAGGTTACAGAAGGGCGAGCTGCCGTTGATGGCCACCTCGAAGGCGCACATCTTCGCCATCAACTCGATGTCCTCTGCGGCGTGAGCCAGCGGTTTTCTCGTTTAGACCTTCCACGACCAGCCTCGTAGCACTACACGCCTCCTCTTTACTTCTGATAAAATGACCCTGCGTCCACTTTCTAGGAACGTTGCAGTCATTTAAAGTCTGGTAGATACAACGACAGCAAAAAGGATCCATTTTCAAAACTGCGCGCTCTCTGGTAGCTGTGCGCCATATGTCAAGGTCTGGCATTTTTGGGGGCACGCACTCCGAGCATGTACTGGACACGAGGGCTGCGTTAACGTTCAGGGACGACTCGGACCCTATCAACCACTTCGTGTTCAAGAAATGGCGTCCGCCAAAGTTGGTTAATGGGGTTTTGAAAACGGTCCATTGTATCCACCAGTACCCATGACGTCAGAGCTGTGCGTCCGTCTATCCACTAACCAGCGTCACTAGAGTACTCAGTTGTGGAACTCCCATGAGAAAGGTAGCACCCCCCCTTCCCCCTTTTCGGTCCGCCTCCCGAGAGGTATACATTATTATAGCCTCCTCTATACTCACAAAGCCTGGCAGTTCGCTAACTTTGAGCGCGAGGATCTGGTAGCACAGAGCATTTCTCGGGGAGTCTGGTATTCAGCGCACAGCTTTTGCAGCGGCGAGGACCCGAAACATGGTTTTCAAACATGACTAGAAACGACGCGGTAGCGCGAGGAACGCGAGGAGCACGAGTGGACATTCCATCTCTCGGGAAAAGTGTGTTTAGGCGTCTCGCCGTAGCGGGGCGCCCGTTACATGACACTTGTCTGCCGCTCTATCTTTTCTCTTTCGGCGGCCACGTCACGTGACGATCTGCCAGGATTTGTCAGTATAGAGGAGGCTATGACAGTACTGAGCCTCCCGTTGTTTGAGGCGCCCCTTGTTTTATAGCATGGCCTCCGAGATTTTTGGCGCGCTGGCTGCGCTCTTCAGGCTATTGCATTCGCCGGTAGCGACTGTTGCTGCGGGGCGCTTGGTGGCGCCCGCCACCAAATCAAACAATACAAAGAAGTAGCCGGGAATTGTCACCATCACCATTATCGTCGGTCTAGGAACCTTAGGAGCAGCGCTATGACGTGTGCTAGAAGGGGAGGTGTGACAATCTCTGGCTTCGTCCAGCGGGAGAAAATGGCAAGACTGTTCAGCACGCAGCGTTAGCATCGATGTGCCCGAAGCAGCGCCTCACTGCACTGCGAACACCAAAGTAGAATAAAATGTCTACACCGTTGAGCACAATCGTGAAGTGCCGCATAATAAATCTTTCCTCGAAATGCAGCTCGCTTACTGTTGACCTTGTTTCTAAGCATTTGTCGGCGCTAGTATAGCCAGCTCCCTTGTTTGGAATCTTCCGGGTTTTTTTGGGACACAAAACAACGTCGCCTTTCTGCCTGCAGATTACGAGGATACATACCCATGTCTTGCAGCCTGGGATGCAACAGTGTTTTTAGCAATAGTTTTAACAAGCAGCAACACTGTTGCTGCCTGTTAGCAATAGCTAACAAGTGGCAACAGCGTCGCTGCTTGTTAGCTATTACACAATTGTGCACGGCACATTGAGCTCGACGTTACAGTGAAGGGGTGGTTATCATTTGAGCCCGTTCTCGTTTCGACCTTCTCAATTGACCTTTCTCAAAACAACCATTCTCAAAAAGATCTTCTCTCTTGGGCCTGTCGCATTTGGTCCTTTCCCGTTTCGTCTTTCGCATTCCAACCCTCCTCATTTGGGCCCGTTCTCGTGTCGCCCTTTTCACCTGGCCCTTTTCAAAACAGCCAATCTCAATAATACCTCGCTTTGACCCCGTCGCACTTGACTCTTTCTATACCAAAATCGTTTTTTCTTTCTTTTTTTTTGGGGGGGGGGGGGGGGAGTAATATTAATATATTGATATGATTTGTGTGTTTGTGTGTCACACTACAGGCATACTCTTTCTGCTAAGGGTTTTAGCAGTGCGTCGAGGTCGTCGTGAAAACCCACTAGCTGACTGTAGAACAGACCAACTATTTATCGCAGCCCGATCATATTGCGAAATGTCACGTTGTTTGAGGTCTCTCGACTTGGGACAATGCCACCACTTCTATAATGCAGTGGTTCTCAAAAGGGGGTCTGCGAAGACATCCTAGGAATCCGCGAAGCCCTGTCCCATCAGTCAGGCACAGCAATATTAGTTGTCTTTCTTAACGTTGGGAAGAAACGCTCCGATTTTCGGCAGAGTACTCTTGTGTGTATGTCAATGAGATAAATCTATACTTTACACTAGCAGTTAGTTATATCTATTTAATAAATCATTCCGAACAAGGTCCTCCATCATCTCCGCCTTTTTACTAGGCGTCCGCGAAACATCAATGGTTGAGAACCACTGCTATTATGTAAGCTATTTCTGTTCAAACAAAGTTTCGAAATTAAATGTTCATCGCTTTTTTTTCTGGTTTGCTTAGAGGAAGCGAAGCAGGCGTCAGTGTACGATTCTCAGTGCGTACCTCTACACATAACATATATCTGATGGTATGTTGGGGGCCCAAGCAAGGTAAGGCTCATCAACAAAGCCGCGAAGGCATAACGACGTTAGAAGCATGCCGAACTAGTGTCATTCGGTCGTAGCGAGAACGGGCAAAATGAGAATGGGCCCAGTTGCGAAAAACGCGACTCGGATCTTATGAGAAGGTTCAAACGAAAAGGACCAAATGAGAATGGGTCGAAATGTGCAAGGTTCAAATGCGAATGGGACGTTTTGAGATACACCCACAGTGAAAGCATGGTGGGCTTATCAAGCCCCTCGATGTATACTTCTTATTTCACCTTCTATTCCCTGTATAGTATATGATATGATAAATTTATTACAGCTCGATCAGGAGAGCCGCGGCATCGCCGAAAGGCAAATCGCCTTCCTGCGGCTTGCTGGAGGTGCAAGGTTTAGGATGGCGCGCTGGTATCCACTTATCGATGTCTCTCCGCCCCGCTAACACCCGCCACAGCTCCGCATACTGAACCATTAAGTCACTTTCGCAAGCGCGATCGTCACACCTTCCCGTCTAGCCCACCATACCAGCGCGAAACACAGACTTTTGAGAAGGAAGAAGTTGATCGAAATGTGAAGGTTGCTCTTCACAAAGCACGAAAGGTGTAGACCAAATGTTCGTGCACGTAAGCGAAGTTCATAAAGTTGTTCTTATGCATGACGACAAAAAGATATTTCTATGTCTGTCCCGCCGGCCCAGATATTATCCGCAGAGGAAAAATATAAATTCACACTAAATCTTACATTCCGAGGTATCATCCAGCGAAAAAGCGCAAAGACCGGATCAGCAAAATTACGACTCAACGCAGATTCCCTTACCTGTCTCTATTCTGATGATGAGAACAATGAAGATGCAAGCTTTATGCTGCGGGCTCAGATTTGACAGCCTGCTTTGAGGTGATTTTGTTTCCATTTCCGGTTTGGCTATAGGCGCCGCATGCGGAGATCTAGAGAACTAGCTCGTCTCGTTCTTTTTGCGGTGCAGACGAGCGTTTGGAGAGGCCGGAGCAGAACGCGCGAAAAATTTCGGAGGCTGTGTTCATAGAGTACGGGGAAGCGGTATCTATATTCCGTTTCAGCTTATGTTGTACCTCAGAGAAGGCTAGAAGCGCGAGGTCATAGCGTTGGCAGCTGTTCTTAATTCACGAGAGCTTGTGCCGCCGAGATGTGTCCCTGAGCAAAAAGCTCGCGCTTGTAGCCTTTACTGCGGTACATCATAAGGTGAAGCAGAGTATAGACGTCGGGCTTTAAAACATATGAATTGCATTGAATAGACTGCAGTCGCTACAGCAGTCGATCGTCCCTAAAACAGTGGCGCGTCGAACAACGGGAAGAGGACAATGGAGAGGAGGGGGGGGGGGGGGGCACTGATTGTAGAAGCAGCGTCTATGACAGTTGCGTAACTGAATTACGCCACGCCAAGGTGGTGCTGCTGGACGTGGAACTAGACGATAAGGTCTATGATCGGGTGCATTGTTTTACAAATAACGAGTTCCTGCGCATGCGTAGTACCGAGAGGTCACGTAGGCAAAGAAACTTGTTATAAACGTCTGAAGGCAAGCAGCCATGAGTTAAAAGCTAGTCTGGCCACCTTGAGTGGGGACCGCTTTGTTTGGGTACCAGTCTGGCAACCATGGGAGCGCCTTAGCGAGGCCTGATTATGAAACTATCTACGCCAGCAAGATGGCGGCGCTAAGAGGCCATATTCGTAAACGCGAAATTTATTTATGAAGTCCAAAAAACTAATTTTTAAAATGAAATGAAAAACAAGAGTTGCACTCACTGATGTCCAAATCAACGCCAGTCCTTTCAGACAAGGACCTCACCATATTCTTCACGTAAGAGCCGTCAAAAAATATTTCTTCTTCTTCAACCTTTTGATTGCTCATACCCTTTTCCTGGAAGCGAACAATACATTATGAACTGGTTCGAGCGTTCGATCAAGAAAACTCAGACCACAGACTTGCGTGCTGACACCCACGCATTCACTGCTTCCTACCTTGAGCAGTTCTTCACAAAGGTTGGGAAAGTCGAGCAACTTGTCGTTAACGCCGGACAAGTCGACTTTTCTGAAGTCTGGAAAATAAAGGAACAGATGAAATGGGCATGTGCGTTGG
The DNA here is from genome assembly GCF_016920785.2 of Ixodes scapularis. Lineage (NCBI taxonomy): Eukaryota > Metazoa > Arthropoda > Arachnida > Ixodida > Ixodidae > Ixodes > Ixodes scapularis. Next base: position 85,006,791 of record NW_024609881.1, read on the forward strand.
CACTTGACCAGAGCTATAACAATTACTCGAAAACTAATGAAGTTAAAGTTACAGCTACCTGACCTGAAAAGCATAATTTGGTTAAAATGGTCATCTTTGCAGGTGTATCTATAATAGAAGTCACAGTAAATTACGAAGTTAACGAAGTTGCGTTCATATAACTTTTAGAACATACCATGACTTCGAGCTGTTCTGCGATTACTTAACAATTCCCTCTTCCAACACGAAATTATTTTTTTTTTGGCAGAGTTCTTCATTTGGGTACTGTCCCGCTGTTCACGTTGAGCATCAGAAAGTTGAGTCAAGTGGATACTGGAGGTAAAGAAGTGCGAATTTACGTAATTATCAACATAATTTTTAGCAGCAGCTTAGGGTATATTTCGTTACTGAAACCACAACTTATAAATATATGTTTCCACGTCCTATCATACAATGATCGGACGTGGAAATATTTTTTTTTTATTTATGTAAGACTATATATATATATATATATATATATATACGAAAGCCATCTTTTTGAGAGGAGCATTCCGCCATATGTGAATGTTTTAGCTCATTTTCTTTCTGGGATATAAACTTTGAAATATCGAAGCGTAGAGATTGTGAAGGCTTCACTATGATACATTGCACAGCCGTAAATTTCACAGGGAAGCATGCACGTAGTAATAATTTTTTTCTCTTCATGTTACGTTAGGTCTACAACATGTACGCACACTATTAAAATTACAATAAAATATTTATATGAAAAGAATGCTACGAAAGACGAAAAGTTATCACGTTATAGAGATGCATTCACAAATTTACCAACAGACAGCTGCACACAAAATGGCGCAAAATATATCAAAATGAGCATTTGAATATGCGCTTTCGAGCAGCACTGACGTACAGCCTTTTTCGGTTCTAGAAAATGTCTCTTTGGAGATAGCGTCGTGGGGTAAAGACCTTACAACGAGGATAAGCTCGCAAAATTTAAGTGAAAATCTGTTATCGTTGTTTTTTCTTGGGAAGGGGTGGGGGGAGGAGGTCATACGCCACCCAATGTTCTGCCAACATACGTTAGCTGAAATTATTGCAAATGGCTGAGGAGGGTTTAGAATAAATAAAAAGATGAATTTGTTTAAAAATATTAAGGGAAAATGTTTACACAATTAAGAAATCAGCTGCGTTTCTGTGTTAATAACAAAATAAAAATAATGACTAAACATCCTTTTTATATATTCGTCAAATGTTTTAAAAACGCTCATTTTGATATATTCGGTGCCAGTTTATATGGAGTAGTTTGTTGGCAAATAATTTGTGAATAAGTCTCGAAAACGTGTTTATTGACGTTTGTTGTAGCTTTTTTTTTTTTTTTATGGAAAGTTATTACTCTAATTTTTAACATTCTGTGTACATGTTTAAACCTTTCGTAAAACAAGTTGAAAAAATTATTACTGCGTGAGTGTGCTTCCGCGTGATATTGACGGCCGTGCAATGTACCATATATCGTGAAACCTTGGCATTCTCTACGCATCGAGCTTCGAAATTTTCTCTCCGTAAGAAATTTAGCTACAACGTTCGCATCCACTATAGTCGGTTACAAGTCAAGAAGGTAGGAGAAGCTACTTTCATAAGCGTGATGCGCCCGTTTCAAATCCATCCGCAATCGAACGAATAGTTCACTGGAAACGCCCATTGTTCCGGTTCAATGAATAGATAATGGCTATAGAGTGATGCCAACTTGTCTCCGACCCCTACTTTTCAAGAAAGCGACCTTTGTATTCGGGGGAGGGGGAACCGAGCCCTTGAAAGTGGCCTTTGTAGCCATCGGAGGGGGAACCTATTCCCCCCCCCCCCCCCCAAAGTAGTATCTGTTTCCATCGGAGGGGGAAAATTCTAACCTCTCTCTCGTAGCTTCCACAACGCTAAGTCAAAGTCGAAATATAAAGCAAATATTCACAGGAAGGAAAAATCCTCTCCCGCGTTGGCCACGACGTTACGGAGACGGTGGGACGCTATTGGATGCGGAGGTGGCGGAGGGATATATGAATCCCTTTGAGGGGCATTTGCCGCTACCTTCTTGGCCTGTAACTTACCATAACTGAATTCTCCACTCGAAAAGATGAACTTCTCGTATATTAGTTTTAAATAAATTAAAAAAAAAAGTATGAGCCCCGCCATCATTGCATGTTCTGGCGTAAAATATCCTACTAAAGATTCAGAGCCAACTCACCCAAGAGTCAGCATTTATTATAATCTAGACTGATTAGTTGATTTACAGGTCGGGATTGGACGTACAACATCATGTATTAATTTGTACGTATCAGGTAAGCATTACGCACTGCACGTCACCTTTTCTGTTGAGAAGCTGGAACATGAAAGCAGACGCAGTGTCCCTCGTGCGTGTCTTGCTCGTAAACGCAATTTTGTAGTCTTTTTCGCTGAATGTTTTTGGCAGCAGCCAAGGGAACCTCTTCTGGTATCTTGTGGCTGCAATCAATCAACCAATCAACCAATAACTAACTAAATAAATAAATACATAAATAATCAACCAATCGATTAATCAGTCAATGAACATTAAAAAGTACTTAAAATAAAGTACAAAGTAAATGGGGTTATGTACTTCAAGAATGTAGTAAGTACATCGGGTGCAATGTACGTACTTGACGTCAGGTATACTATAAGTACATTGTACTTTCAAAGTCAAGTATACCAGTACTTTTTAACACAATCTTTCATGATGCCGTTTCATACAGTGGTTTTGTTTCAATTGGTGTGCATTTCCCCAAAGGGTAATAATGGGTGAATCAGCTCTTTTTGGAAATGGCGGCGAATATTGGATAAAGTCAAGTGGCCACAGGGTAGTTGTTTTACTCTCGCTGACGAACTATTTAAAATAAGGCACTTATTTGGGTCGGACTTATTGCCGCCATTACTGAGAGAAATGACCAGGTGATGACGCCTCAAAGAAGATAGCGCGTTTTCACAAGACAATACGCCATTTTTTGTTTGTTTTTACAATTGTGGAATGCATTTTGAAGTTTGAAGTTGGGAGTAGTACATTAGCAAGAATATGAAAAGGAACGAATTTCCTCGCTTTTTTGACGTACTTACAAAGGAACAGGTTACGTTCCTTCGAGGGCTTGAGCGGCAAGTTTAGATCCCAAACTATATACTGTTTGAGAGACTAAGTTTAACGAAGGCTGTGGGAGCCGTGAAACTGGAAGGAAGAATGGAATCTTCCCTTTAATTTTTTTTGCCGATAATACTTTCCTCGGAAAATGCCAAAAAAAAAAAAAAAAAAAAAAACCTTCACGTAATTTAAGTCACAAGAGGAGTGGCACACGTCGGCAGTGGGGGCTCGCAGGCAGCCCCCACGAAACCTACGTTGGTGAAACTTGGGCTTCCCGTGGGTCCCACTTCGGCTATGCGGCGGCAGAGTTTGCGCGGATGTGGGCTTCAGGAGGACAAAGTACGGGCATGCCCCCCATCTTGGGCTGCACATATACCTTCGCCTCGGCAATATTGGGGCGGAGTTAGTGAAGATGGGGGCAAGGTGTGGGCACGCCCGAGTAGGGTTACCCATGTAAAACCCCCTTGGCTTCCACCTCGCCCGTGCGGGGGCCAAGTTGCGATGATATGGGCTCCACATAGGCCAAGCGTAGGCATGCCCGACTTGGGCTGCCCATGTAAAACCCCCGTTGAACCCACCTCGGTTTAGCGGGGGCCACGTTTGTGAAGGTGGGGGCTCCATGACGGGAAAGCATGGGCATGCCCAACTTGGGCTGCTCATATAAAACCCCCATGAGACCTAAATCGACTTTCCGGGAGAAAAAGGCAATGATGTGGCCGTGGGTCCCACATTGGCTTAGCGGGCCCGGACCACGTATACGAAAGTGTATGCTCCATGGCGGCAAAGCGTGGGCATGACCAACTAGGGTTGCCATGTAAAACCGTCGTGGGACCCAACTCGCCTCTACGAGGGTCAAATACGATTATGTGGGCTCCACGGCGGCAAAGCGCGGGCATGCCTAACTAGGGCTGCCCATGTAAAACCCCCGTTGAACCCACTTCGGCTCAGCGGGGGCCGTGTTTATGAAGGTGGGGGCTCCATGACGGTAAAGCATGGGCATGCCCAACTTGTGCTGCCCATATAAAACCCCCATGGGACCTAAATCTACTTTGCGGGAGCAAAAGGCATTGATGTGGACTAAATAGCGGTTAAGCGTGAGCGTACCCGAGTTGGGCTGCCCATGTAAAAACCCCATGGGTCGCACCTTGGCTCAGCGGGGGCCACGTATACGAAGGTGTAGTCTCCATTGTGGCAAAGCGTGGGCATGACCAACCAGGGTTGCCATGTAAAACCGTCGTGGGCTTAATTTGATACCGAATAACCGAGGATTGTATTTCTAAGCGTGAGCGAGGAATTTTAAGCTTGATAAACTTTATAACTAACTTACTACTCATCGTTTATGTTGACAGGCCGTTTTGCGAATTTTTTACGCATATTATTGAATCTGTGGGGTGAATTCGAAACAAGCTCGTCAGAATGTCGTATCTGTTTTAAATTTAGGTGTCTGTAGACTGCTCAAGCTGGTTAGGTATCCCGATTTCCTGTCCAACAAGATTTTATATGGAAATATGCACAATTTGTTTTGTTCCATATCATACACTTGAAATGCCCAGTTTTTTATGGCCTCGCACAGGACGTTTTATTAATTTATGAAAATGGTAATATTTCCATAAACCCCCAGGGAAAAATAAGGCATGCGCGATTTGTTATGCACTGCATTACCCCACACCGTAAGGAAAATAAGAAGTGATCCCGAACAAAATGAGGTTCCCCGGGCGACCTCACGTGAGCTGCCCACGTAGGCCAACTTTGGGCCTCTCAAGGAAAGCCAATGTGGGTTACCCCAGCAAGGCCCTTGTGGGTCCCCTGGGGCAGCCCAGGTGGGCTGCCCAAGCGGGCCCCACTTGGGCCCGACTTGCGAAACCGACGTGGGCCCCACATGCTAGACCCACGTCGGCCTAAAGTCCGGCCCTTCTTTCAGAACTCAAGTTGTGCCAGGTCCCTCAAAAGAAGCCCATGTAAACTTCCCACTTAGCCCCCCCCCCCCCCCCCCCCCGCCCGCCCCATGGGTATCATGAGGGCAACCTATGTGGGCTGCCCCAGTGGGCCCCCTGTAGGACCCTCGGAGAAGCCGAGGTGGGCTGCCCAAGTAGGCCCGCTGTGGGTCCGACGAGAGAAGTCCGGCATCCCAAGTGGGGCCGACTTGCTCCCGAGTTGCAAAACCGACGTGGAACCCACGTGGACTGCCACGTGGGACCCCTGTTGACCTCCCTTTTGGAGCCCACTCTTGGGAAAGTACAAGTGCATACTCAAAGAATGTACTTCAAGTAAAGTACAAGATTTCTTAACCTACTTCAAGTGGTACTTTGTAATACGATGTACTTAAAGTACAGGGGCTCCCCGACAAAAGAGGGTTCGTGTTAAACAAGAAGTGCAAGAAATAATAATCTTTCTTGCTGATCTGTCAAGACCGGCTATAACGAAGTCGTTTATAACGAAATAGCGGCTACAGCGAAGTGATCACGATTTCCCATTCACTTTTGCACTTCGTTATAACCGAAGTCGGTTATAACGATATAGCGGATATAGTGTAGTGATTCCCGATTCCTGTTGACTTCGTTATAACCGGTCTCGACATAAGTAGTTTTCACAAATATAAATACCACAAGCGTCCATAATGTCAGTTCTTGTTTTGACAATATTAGGCTTACACCCTCGAGAAAAAAGGGTGTAAAAGGGTGTATATTACACCCTTTGTCCCATATATTACACCCCAAAACCTAAATTCGACGTACAGCGCCCTACAGTCGAACAGACAGCCCTAAATTTTACGAGATACTTGATAGCCATGTGGTACAACTTATTAAATAGCTAATGTACGTTTTACTGACAAAAAATAATCGGGGTTTTCTTGGCCCTACTGTAAAAACTCGGTGTTTTCTTTAGCGGTATTTGACACGTAGTTTAGCTATTTAAAAAAGTTATATTACACCGTTATCAAGCCCCTCGTAAAATATGGAACCGTCTGTTCGACTATAGGGCTCTGTACGTCGAAATTAGGTTTTGGGGTGTATTATGTGAGACAAAGGGTGTAACGGTACACCCTTTTACACCCTTTTTTTAGAGTTTAGGTGGACGGCGGCTCATAGAGAAATTTTGTTTTTTCTTAATTATCTTTTGATCCAAGTAACGTCATGTTCTCAAATTTTCGCGTTCATTTCCCAACCGCTATAGCGTCACAATCTCACAAAGTTGGAGCCCTCTGCGATGCATAGTTTATTTACCTGGGCCGAAAAACACAGTTTTCTTTTCTCAAGAACTCTGACGTGTTTAAAGCTCGTTGCTCGCCCTCCCGCGGCGGAAACGGGAAGCACAGTAGTGAGGGTCCCCCGGTTCTCCTGCTCAGCGGGCACGGCGGAACTGCTCGCGATCATGGTTCACGAAATGTAATTTCTGAATACAAACAACACTCGTTACTGTCCCAATGTAGTGTTGCAGCCGGTATGGCATTGTACCTTGTTATAGAAAGTTTTAATATGGCGTATAGAAGCAAACGCAACCGCTGTGCGTTTGCGTTAGAGCTGCGTGTTCCACGCTGCGCGTGCGCCTTCGTCGTGCTCCGTACCAATTTTGGGCGCCTCGCACGCGCAGTGTAGAATACGCAACGCTAACGCAAACACACGGTGTCCTGTTTCCCCGGTTTCCAACGCCAACGGAACATGCTGCAGTGCTCAGACGTGCAAGCGGGTAGGCGTTCCTTTGGATTAGAAAAGCTGCAATTGGCAAAACGACGACGCGAAAAAATAAAAAAAAAGAAATTATCTTTCACCCTTGTTGGGTGTTAGACTGGTGGCAGCTGATGTAACCCGTTTGCTCCACTGACGTCTAACCCCTGGTTAGACGTCAGTGGAGATTTATTATGAGATTTATTATGAGCCCAATAGACATGATGATTACTCATTTGATTACTTTCAGTTACTATTAACACAATAGACTTTAATTCGGCATAATTGTCATTTTTGGTGACTCTCCTGATCATTTAGAATTATTCTATCACCAATAGATATATTATGAGCTCAATTCGCTTTAACATTACTCTTGATTACTTCGAGTTACTTTTGACACAACGGGCTTTAATTCGGTCTACATTACATTTTGTTGGCTCTTTTGGTTACTTTGAGCTAATGTTCAACCAATTGATGAATTATAAGCCTAGTTGACATTATAATTTTTTTTGGTTACTTTAAGTTACTATTGACCAAAATAACTTTCCTTCAGCCCAATATCATCTTAGTGACTATTTTGATTATTTCGAAATATAAAATCAATTAATCTATTATGAGCGGAATTCACAGTAATATTACTTTTTTATTACTTTTGATGCGGTTGACTTTAATGCGGCTTGCGTTACATTGTGTTAACTCCTTCGATTACCTTGTTCTGATATTAAACCATTTGATTTATTATGAGGCTAGTAAACATTATAATTGCTCTTTTTATTACTTTGAGTTACTACTGACCCAGTATATACTGGATCAGTCGTAACATTGATGGTATTCGCCGAATTAAAATCTATAGACTTTAATTCGGCATAATTGACATTTCGATGGTTCTCTTGATTACTTCGAGTTATTAATGCGAAAGCATTAACAGCCCCATAAAGCGAGCCAACGTCATCAGCCACGCCAAACGGCAGATCAATTCGTGAAGCCGTGATCTGAGGCATTCCAGCTTTGAAGCCGTGCAAAAAGCCAAAAAAAAAAAAAATGCAGGTAAATGAAGAGGAAGGAGGCCGCCACGCGTCAGTTTCAACCAGCGCCACCCCATGGCGCTGCGTGCCCACGCCGCCAGCGCCTGAATCGGCTGGTGCGCTCAGAGGGTGCGCTCGGGCGGCCGTGCCGCCGCCCGACCGCGCTAGCCGATTCCTGTAGCCGATTCCACGCCGCCGACAGAGCGGCGGCACGGCCGATGTCGGCGAGGCACGGCAACTTCACGAGGACGCGCGCAAGAACGACATTCATGCTTTCGCATTCACAACTCATAAGAAGTGCTTAGGTGTACCTCGAGCCTTTTCCACCATTAATTTTTTATTATGATATTATTATGAGCTCAAATCACAGTTTTATTATTCTTTTGATTACTTTGAGTTACTCTTGGCTCAACTGACACTGTAATAGTTTTTGTTTACTTTGAGGTAATATTCAACCAACTGATGTATTATGATTTACTATTAGCTCAAAGTAATGAAAAGAGTCACTGAAATGTGAATAAAGCCGAATTATAGTTTAGCGGGTCAAAAATAACAAAAGAATAATCATAATGTCAACTAGGCCTACCGAACCTCAGCTTACTACAGCTCTAAACAAACTTTCGAAGCTGAAAACTCGTTGTGACGAGAAAGAGGGCAGGTCCCGCCACAACAATCTTCTATTTTTTGGCGTCACTGGCACTGATAGGGAAACGTGGGCTCAGTCCGTGGGCTTGGCCAACTGGCCTATCTTCCAGAAACCTAAGCGCGAATGTAGACTCAAGTAAAACTGAAAGAGCGCACTACTTAGGAGCGTTCGATCCGCAGAAAAGAGAACATTCTTTCTTCGGCATTTAAGCAGGATTTTTCAATTTTTGTCCCACTCGCACGCCGTCATCTTGATTCTGCCAAGCCGTTTTCAGATAAACACGGCGATCTTGCTATTGACAATTCCTTCTGCTCCATCTTTACTAACGAGGACTTACTAAATCTTCCCGACTCGTGGCAACCCATTCACCCTCTTATGAATCCTATCTTAATTGACCGCACTGAGTACTTAAAGCGATTGATCAGCTGAAGGTGTCCTCCAGCTCCAAAGGTGATCAAATTAACTCTCAGGTATTAATAAGCATTGAACACACTTCTTCCACTTTCTTGTGCGACAGATTCTCTTAATCTCTCAGAAGTTCCATCCGATCGGAAAATTGCCAACGCCATACCTGTTCATAAAACAGGCGAGCGCCAACTAATCAGCAACTTTCGTCCCGTCTCTCTCACGAGCGTTTCATGTAGATTCTTAGAGCAGTTTTTTTATTCAAGCATAATAAACTTCCTCGACTCTCATAACCTCCTTTTCAAGCACCAGCACGGATTTTGCAAGTCGTACTCATGCATGAAACGCACTATGCTAACAGCATTTCTAACTGACGTTTACTCAAATTTCGATCCCAATGTTCAAACTGACGCCATCGTCATTGACTTCTCCAAAGCATTCGACAACGTCCCTCATCAACGTCTCTTGTTGAAACTAAGAGATATTATAATCTTCACCCGTCTGCAGTCAAATGGATTTCTGAATTCCTTAATAATCGCACTTAGTACACTTTTATTAACAATGTAAAATCTACCGCAAAATTTACCGGAACCGTTCTCGGCCCCCTTCTTTTTTTAATCTACATTAAGGATCTGTACCATGGCATCTTCTCTGCAGTATGTTTGTTCGCCGATGACTGTGTCATCTATGGACCGACTCATTCACGCCACGATCAACTTATCTTGCAGAACGACCTCCAACTCATAATTCACTATTCTGAAAAATGACAAATGGCTTTAAACTATAATAAATGTAAATCGCTATAGTTTTCCCGCAGTTCACATGTTCTATCCTACTCTTGCCACCTTTCTAGCATCCCAGTAACTGCTTGTTCATCGTATAAATACCTAGGAATTCATCTGACATCTGACCTGTCATGGACCACTCATATAACATCTGTCATCGCCGATGCTAACTGCACGCTCGGATTTCTTCGCCGCAACCTCAGACATGCTACATCCCCAGTAAAATAACTAGATTATACTACCTTGGCCAGAACTAAACTAGAATTCGCTTCTTCCATATGGTCACCGTGGCAGGCATGCCTAACTAACAACCCGGAATCCGTTTAAAGCAGAGCCCTCTGTTTTATTTATTCCGACTATTCCCCTGATGCAAGCATATCAGGATTTCGCCAATCAGCGCACCTTGACACACTTTCTCACCGCCGCAAGGTGTCTAGTCTTTCTCTTCATCAGGTATATTTTATTACAACAATCATCTCGGACAAAGTTTACTATCGCCTCCTTAACGCGTTTTCCCTCGTCTCGACCATTCTTGAAAACTCCGTCTGATTTCATCGTCAACCGTCACTCACCAAATGTCTGCTTTACCATTGGCCATTGACGACTGGAACGCACTGCCTGACATAATTGTTTTCACATCTGACACTAAGAAATTTGCTGCAGCCAGTACCTTATTTTTTTCTAACCTACACTTAGATTGCAGCGTGTTTATGTCGTTAAATATTTGTGTTGTTTGTTTTTTGAAGTATTCACTCCCTTGCATAATTCCCCTAGGTCTTCAAGAAAAATAAATGATAAATGATGATAAGTCAATTGGTTGTATATTAGTTTAAAGTAATCAAAAGAGTCATCAAAATATCATGTAGGCCGAACTAAAGTCCATTTGGTCAAAAGTAACTCGAAGTAATCAAAAGAATAATCATCATGTCTATTGAGCTCATAATAGGTCAGTTGGTCTCCTATTAGCTCAAAGTAATTAAAACGATCATCACCATGTCAATTAGGACGAATTAAAATCAACTGGGTCAATAGTAACTCAAAGAAATCAAAATAGCAACCATAATGACAACCTGATTTTTAATAAATCTATTAGTTGACTATTTCCTCAAAGTAATCAAAACGGTCATCACAATGTCAGTCAGGCCAAATTAAAGCCAACTGGGTCAAAAGTAACTCGAAGTAATCAAAAGAGTAGTTATAAACGGGATTGAGCTTGTAACAGCAAGAAAGTCACCAAAATGTCAATTAGGCCGAATTAAATTTAATTGGGTAAGTAGTAACTCAAAGTAAAAAAAGTAATCATCATGCCAACTGAGCTCATAATAAATACTTTGGCTGAATATTGCCTCAAAGTAATCAAGAGTCATCACAATGCCAATTAGGTCGTATTAAAATCTGGTCAAAAGTAACTCGAAGTACTCAGAAGAGTAATAATATTGTGAATTGATCTAATAATATATCAAATGTTTTCATAACAACTCGAAGTAATGACAGAGGCACCACAATGTCAATTAGCTGACATAAAGTCTATTGAGTTAATAGTAACTCGAAGTTATCAAACTACTAATCACATCAATTACGCTTATAACGAATCACTTGGTTGAATATTAGCTCCAAGTAATCAAGTCATCAAGATGTCAATTAGGGCGAATTAAAGTCCATTTCGTCAATAGTAACTCGAAATAGTCGAAAAAGTAATTATAATGTGACTCGTGGTCATAATAAATTGGTTAATTTATAATTTGCTCTAAGTAATGTCAAGAGTAATCATGATGCCAATTAGGCCGCATCAAACTCCTTTGGTCTGTACGGTAAGTCGAAGTAATCAAAAGAGTGATCAAAGTGGGTATACTGAGCTGAGAATAAATCGCTCGGGTGTATAAAAGCTCAAAGTAATGATGACAGTGAAGGTTATGCCAATTAGACCAATATAAAGTCAAAAAGGTCACTAGTTACTCGAAGTAATCAAGATGTCAATACTGCTAATATAAACTAAGTTGTGACTAATTGATCGGGAACTAATTAAGTTAATTGAGTGAATTTACAGTCAATTGAGCGACTAGTAACAGGGAGCAATCAAATGAGTAATCCAAATCTGAGCTGAACTTTTATGCAATCGTATTTGTCAATCATATTTCAAAGTAATCGCCTCAGTAATGAAAATTTTGCTTCTATACATTTATTTGTTTCAATGATACCTGTATAACCAAAAAGTAATCAGAAGGTCAAATGAGTTTCTACCGAGTTATATTTTTGTCAATAATCCCTCGAAGTGATCGAGGGAGTAATCCAAAATGTGTGTGGAACTTTTATCTTCTAATTCAAGTTATTAATAGATCGAGGTAATTAGAGTTGCAAGCCATACCTTCATTAAGCTTCATATAGTCAGAAGTGTCGATAATAGCAAGAAGTAATCAAAAGAGTAATCCCAAACTGCAATTACACTTTTATTTTCTGAGTTGTATCAATAATAAGTGGAGCTAATAATAAAGAGTAATCAAAACGTCAATTCAGCTATATTAAAATAGAGTGCACCACTAAGAACTCGAGGTTACCAAAAGAGTAGTCGACATGTCAATTAAGCTACGTCAATCATGCGACTAGTAACTCCAAGTAATCAAAATAGTGATGAAAATATCAGTTGTCCCAAACAAAATCTAATTGTATAAACAATTACTCTAGTTATCAAAAGTATAAGTGAAACGCGATCACTAAAGGCTTATAAGCACATGTACATATTGTGGATTCAATTCAGTGACTCCGGGATCAAATTGGGTAGCACTGGGATTAAATATAATGGCACTCAGATTAAATGTATCGTGGTTTGGATTAAAATAAGCGGGAAAACCTGTAAAAAAAACCACACACTTTTTTATATTATTGAAAGGTTACGGGCAGACACGCTTGCACGGCTTGAGAACGAGCGGGAATTTATATGTTTAGCTATTGCGTTTTCAATATCAACTTAGTTCGTCAGCTTGCCTGCGTTTCTTCATATTCAACTTTGTAATGAATCAGGGAGATTTTAGATAATTCCGAAAGAAAGACGTTGCGTTCTCTTCTGTAAAGTCTCGGGTCCTGAGGTTAAAATAAATAAACATAGAAAATCTCCATTCCCTTAATACACAAAGCTGACGTACTCGGCCACTGGCCAAGCAACACTTCCTTTGATTTCCTGTATATCTCAATGTTCTCACTCAGCCCTTAATACCTTATCGATGGGATTCGGTCATTTAAGCAACGGGATACGTGTATCTAAAAAGTGGAAAAGTGCAGGTGTATAAATGTAACGGGATTCGCGATTGAGAGTAAAAATCAGCATTCTCATTACCTTTCAGTGTGTCATCCTACGTCCCATCACACCAGGTTTCACGGCATCCCTACGGGCAGTCTTTTGGTGCGCTATATTCTTCGCATGCAAGTGCTTGGTAGATTGGGTGGGTCTTCACGTAGGCAGAGCACTTGCCTATGAGTTTGGTGTCCCTCACTCCGGACAGCGTGACCGCGTTCTCGTCCTTGATGCTCCACTCGAACTGCCAGTCTCTCAGCTGGCGCAGGTGCGTCTTGCACAACATGGCTGCCAAAGAAGTACCAAACGTACCTTCCGTCGTGAACCCAACATCGATTCTGTTTTGTTTCGTATTTCAGTGTTCGGTTTTGAATTGTCACTTTTGGTGACGTCCTCGCGTAACTTGAGATTATGGTCTCATGGTTGCATGTGGACAAGAAGAAGAGACAAGAGGAAGAATATAATTAAGGGAGGAACATAAAAGACGCGGACGGACAAGACGACGAGATGTTTCAAGAAACGTCTTGTCTGGTCTCGTCTTTTATGTTCTTTCCTTATTTATATTTTACACCTACCAGCACGCTCTTTATTCCAAGTAAAAAAAAGATGCATTGGGGAAGCTAGAAAAAAAAAAAAAAAATAAAGACTAGAGGGCCGGCTGGGAGTGCGTACGCGAGAGGTTCTTTTTGAGAGGAGACGGTCGACTTCGTCTCCGCTCTGAGGCGAGTACGCCGGCGGCTGGCCACAATCCAGTACCCGGCAAGCTACTGTCCCGGCCCAGAAGACTATACCGGACAAAGCCATCTCGCCTTCCCCGACGGCCAAGAGTCAGAGGGAGTCAGCAGGCGATCGCCAACTCCGCCATTTTGGCGACGCGAGTGTCTATCTATCCTGCTTTCTTTTATGTGAAAACCGTTCTCTTTTTGCAAATACATATCTCTTTATTTGTGCCATCTTTTGTCTTACCTCTTCTTGTTTTGTGCACCATCAGGTTTAACGTGGCACATAATATTTTTTTGCTCGCAAAACAGACTACGACGCAGCACAGGCGATGCAGGCGAGTTGTCTCAGGCGCGGCGTCGGAGACACTTGCTTATTACGCCACATGAGACCACATACACTCAGACGGTACTGCCCCGTGATTCATACTGCCCCGTGATACACCTGGAATGCCAAGCGCTGGACTTTCTTTAATTGGTTCAAACAACGAAAAGGGCAATCGGCATCACACTCCAACGGTCCTGCAGTCTCAACGCGTCTTCCATTTTCACCACGGATACTATACGGCGCCTGTAACGCGTCTTCGACTGGTGTGTTTAGCGTCAAGTACCGCCCATGCGGCAACAAATGACGTCACAGGGGCCAGCCCGTGTCATGTGGCCGATTCGCACACTCCTGGCGGTCGGTCGTAGAAATTCCGGCAAAAAGTACGCGCGAAAGCGAGGCAGCCAGAAAACTTCTGGCTGCCGGAGTTTCTGTAGACTGTCAAGCTGGTGAGTGACTTGCAGCAGAAAAGTCGTCTGCCGTATCAACCTCCGCTGCTTCGCTACCACCAGGATCGTGACAGGCAACAACATTACACTCTTTGAGGTCGTCGGGCGGAAATAGAGGGACTAGATTTGAGGACACGGTGGGCACTGCAATCGGAGGCGCGTTCCAGGCTCCATACAAAACCGAAAAAAAAAGACCAGTTATCTGTGTCCTAAAATGTGATGGTGCAGTCCACGAAGGAACTTCTGAGAGCCTCGGCATCGCCATGTCCCTGACGTCGGTGCAGTCTGTGCCAACATCACGAGAGGTACCACTCACAGCAATTGTTTCTTTCCGCTTCCAGCATCTGATCTCGAAGTGTGGGGATCCTGTCCTTGAACTTCTTCATGTCCTTGGCGTTCGGGTAGCGGGTCGTGTGTCTCATGAACAGCATCAGCAGGAGAGGTCTGCATCCTGACATCGAGGGGACCCGTCTAAATGACATGTACAGTGCGATTCTCTTATAACGATGTACCGCTTATAACGATCAGTTTCTAAAGTTTTTTATAAACTGGAAACGATCAGTTTCTAGTCCAGATGAAACAGTAATCAGTTAAAACGAATAAATTTTCGGGTTTTCTCATTATCGTAATAAGTGGATTGCGCTGTAATCAGCCAGTGTAAACAAAATCACGACGATCGGTGAGCTGATACGAAGGACAGTAAAATAAACTTGTTTGAAGTGCCGAAAGCTGCCGCTCGAGTCATTAAAAACCCATCTTGATCCCGACAGCGTGGACAGAGTTACGTCTAATTTACTTTTGCTTTTGCTTTAAAGGCGCCCTTGACGTCAAATCGGTGAGCCGTGTTGATTGTTTCTCTTTTCCGCCTTTGTTACGGCCTACTCGTATTCAGCTCAATAACCGTAGTAAAAAAAAGTCCGCATCCTCGCGGAACTTCAGCAATTTCACCCTTCTTGTGTCGAATTAAGATATATGTAACTGCATCTTAATTAGCTTTATCTTATTTCATCAAGACGTCCATGTTTCAAAAGCCAAAATCGTCGCTTCTTTCTTCGACAATCAAATATCGTAATAACTACTTTGCGCAGCGCACGAATAATGCGCAAAACGTCTTTTTTTTTATCTTTTCTTAATGTGACAACGAATGTAGTCCAGTCAATATTAAGCAGAAGTTATTTTGCACTTGTCGAGTAGTTCACAGATATGCGTATACTCATGCCTGGATGACTTGCTTTCTAAGTGCGAAAAATGCCGAGTCACTGTATACGCATACGCGACGTCTCCCATTCCGCAGAAGAGGGCTCAGAACGTGTCCCACAGGCCAGTAGACAAAGATGGCAGTGCACAAAAGGCAGGGGCGGATCCAAGGGGGGGGGGCCGATGGAGGTGGTTGTCCTCCGAGACCGCCGCCCCCCCCCCCCCCCCCCCCCCCCGCCCTCCCCCTTCTCGGACGGCAATTTGACATGGGTGGACACCCCGGTGCACACGAAAGAATGGGAGAATAGTACCCTTACAAATTTTCCGCCCCCCCCCCCCCCAAGGTTGCACCATCTATGAGCGACGACGGCAACCAGACAACCGGCAAGCCGGTTGTCTGGTTGCCGCAGTCGCTCATAGATGGCGCTAGCTGTCCAGAGTTTTGTGTCGTCATTTGTTTGCGGACGGACGCGATACTGGGGAAACTAGCCCTTAACAGCTCCACTGTCAAAAAATTAGCCGCACTCTGGTCGTAGAATTTATTTTAGTCAAAACCTTTCCTATAGGCAAAACCTTGGCTGATTTGCGAATGGTTTGTCACGTCATCCACGATCGCTCGACTATCTGGCAGACTCACTTCACGTGCATATATACTCTGGCCGTCGTCAACAGTCGTGGACGGGCGTCCGACTCCTCCTCCTCCACGGCGGACACTTGTGCGCCCTTCCTTGAAATCTTGTATTCGGGCTTCTACGCGACAAAACACCTCCTTCGTACTGTGCACAAAGTCTTCGATAAATATTTGTACCAGACACACCCTCAGGACACAAAAACAAAGGCTCCCCCCACTTGTTCAAGGTACAGAGGCAGACATTGTTTCTCGCACCTCAGTTACAAAGAACTCAAGCAATTGCTTTTAAGGTCGCTGGTTTGCCTCCAGATTGACTCAACAAACCGATAGGCACGGCTGTACCAGTCCCCCAAATGTTATGTAAAAATAAAACAAAAACAAACAAAAAAGTGAAGTTATAAAATTTTTCAATTTCGTTCTTATCGTGTTTCTTAAAGGGGCGGTGCAACAATTTTCTACATTCAATGAATACCTTTTAGAATCATTCCTTGACATTTATGACCTATAGGCTATAAAACACACGTTGCTTCTTCTCTTTTTCTCTACGGAATGCCAATTGCAGAAATATTTTGAGAAAAACGAACACCCTTTACTCCCCCAACTCGCAGCCAGAAAAAGCGGTCACGTGATCTGGAGCCGATTATATGTTGCCAATGTTTTTAACGTAGCCACGCCTTGGAGTTGGCAAAGCAGAGGGCGTGCGCTGTATTCGGCGCACTAGTTTAAGGTTCGGCTCTTCCCGTCATCCCAGCGATTGGGCCCGAGCCACTACCCGAATGCATGTCGAGGCATTGACGGTCACCAGTCAAAATTCCAATCCTCACTCAGTCTTCGCGTCCACTGCGTGAGCGGATATTAGATATCCTCACAGCGAGGATCGCAAAGCTTGATGAAGCACTCCTGGGGATCGCATTGTTGGCATTGTCCCCGCAGCTCCGTCATTAAATTTTGCTAAGGAGAGACAGAAAGAAAAGGTTGACTCTTATCCTTATAATTCCACAGCGACGAAGACGCTTCTTGATCAGTGGCGTTGCATTCGAGTATTCCTCGGTCTGACTAGTCCCAGTAAGCTGGTGTAAATAGAGAAACGTTCCTGCCCAATAGAGTTCCTGTATAAGCTCCATATACGGGAGCCTGAGTTGCGCGTTTGATTCCACGTGCAGCGTGCCGCCCTCGCCACTATTCGCCGAGATCCGATCACGTGAGGAGTCGTATCAAGTGTCGTGCAGCAAAGTAGACGTTGCGCGCACCCCGGCGTACGTTCCCCGGCTTTTGAGCGCGCCGCGCGCCTCGAACGCGCGGCGCTGCTATTCGCCGAATTCAGTCACGTGAGGAGGTGTATCCACATGCCATGCATGAACGCGCAACTCTGGCTCCCGTAGGGAACCTATACGCCTCGCAAGTAAGCTCATTTTCGTCTTCTGCGCATGAGGAAGGAAGTAGCGGTGACGTCAGAACGCAGAGCCCTGATTGGCTGATCGCGACCTTCTATCTGAGCGTCGTCTGCTCCTTTGCAACGTCGTCTGCTCGCAACGTCGTCTGCGTCTGTCTTACCTTTCCTGCGACTTTCGGAAGTCGAGCTCGCTCGACTTCGCCTTTCAGAGAGGGCAGACGAAATAACTCGAGCGGTACGTTGTTTTCGTTTAACAACTAGCAGACGCGCATCAAGGAAGGAAGTCAAAGGACTCACTGGCGAGGTGTCCCGAGGCGCCGAGGTTTGTTCGCTAAGAACCGACAGGTGAGCGCGTTAGTGTCCGCAAGTTCCCTCCCAAATACTTTTTCCCTCCTTTCGTGTGCGGCGAGACTCCTCACTCTTTAACGGCGTCGGCGGGTTGGCGCAGTTGACGTCGTCTGCTTTACGTCTGCTTGTCGAAGCGATGACTGCTTTACCTTTCGTGTGTCTGTTGGAGATTCACCGCTTTTTTACCGCCGAGAGTCACCGTTGCCTCGGGAAACAAGGAGATAACAAGAGGAAGAAATTGACCTCTTAATCTAAAATTGAGGGCGGCGAGCAAAGTTTAATACGGGAAGGGTTCACAAGGGTCGCGCGTACATATTCCATTCAGCACGCCAGCCGGTCGTGGGCAGACGGTCGCCGAGTCGCGGAGTGCCTGCTAGGCCTAACTGCCGATCTCGCTTGGTCGCGTTCGGTGGAATCGTAGCCGTTGGAGCTTTTCCCGGGTGTTTGTGGATCCAGCGTTCTTGTTCGTCGTGGTCTGTTCCAAGTACTTTTTACTTTTTCTTGCTACTTGAAGTCGGGACGCGTGAGAAGCTCACGTAGAAAAATAAACATCCGTGGGTCGTCGCGACCGCGACGCTGTCGGCCATGCTGATTTGAGCGTAAGAAGTGCGTAAGACAACTTCGGAGCTGTCGTAGGATTTTGTCGTAACCTGCGCAAAACTTACGAAAATTTCGTTTCGTGAATACTCACGCACATTTTTGGCGTAAGATCGTTTCGTGAATCTGGCCTCTGCACTTCCGAAAGTCGCAAAAAAGGTGAGACAGACGCAGACGACGTTGCGAGCAGACGACGTTGCAAAGGAGCAGACGACGCTCAGATAGAAGGTCGCGATCAGCCAATCAGGGCTCGGCGTTCTGACGTCACCGCTACCCCCTGCGCAAGAAGCAGACGAACTTGCCCTCCGCATAGACAATTGCAAGCATGGCGCCACAAGTGGTGCCCCATGCGTGCAAGCGCGTGCAACGCGCGGGTGAACGTAGCTTTGGCAAGCTCGTAATCGCACGGGCGTGCCTGCTCGAGCAGAGACATGGCGGTGTCCAGTCGCCCAGCTTGCAATCGTGTATAAGGAGTATTCACTGGGCGCCATATTTGTGGGTGCTGTCTAGAGCGCATGCTCAGAACGAGCCCACATTAATAGGCTGCTAAGACCGGCAATCTTGAGGGTGCGGAATGCACGTTACAAAAGAACTGTTGGAAGCTCGCCATCAGCACGCGCTCAGCAGTCGCGCACACAGCTATGGCCGCCAGCGAATACTTCCTATACAGGAACTCTACGACCCAATATCATTACACGGCCCCTTTAAAGGGGCCGTAAAACGATATTCGCTTTGAACGTTTTTCACTTAACACGATATTACTGCCACTAGTGGGACCCAAGTGTATACTCGCACGCAACACCGCTGATCAAGAAACTAATTTGTTGCAGTGTAATTTCAGGGACAAAAGACAACGTTTTCTTTCAATCTCTCCTTCGCAAAACTTGATGGCGTGAAAAAAAAAAAGACATTTACGAATCCCTGTAATGCGAAATTAGAGCGCAGCTCTTGAGGAGGAAGAGAGGAGAGTACGGAGGGGGTCCGTGTGCCCCTGCTCCTCCTCCATACCCTCCGCTCCTCCCAGAGTTTCCCCACTAAATTTAGCTGCAAAACTGACTCCACGTCACCTTATCGCTGTCTGTTTCCCGCTAAATTTAGCGGGGAAAATGACGTCACATGACTTGGTGTTACGTCGCCCATGAACAAATCCAGTTTCTCCGCTAGATTTAGCGGGAAAATTTACGTCACGTGACCTCAGCACCAATTCCATTCCCTGCAAACCTTTTGCGGCACGCACCTTTGGCGACATACATTCTGAACCACCGAGTTTTTTTTTTTCTCGGCAAGACCAGGTTAGAACGGCCACCAGTATGAAGTGGTGACGTCAAGTGAAAGTCATGTGCACTCCATGAAAGGGTCGATACCTTTGACGTTGAAACTGTTGGCGCTGCCGCTAGAAAGACCTGTGGCATGCTCGTAGGTGGTCTTGGTACCGAAGAGCTGGTAGGGCTTGGGGATCTTTTCCCCGCACGTGCTGTATGACCCGTTGGTGCTGTAGCACGCGCTCGAGACGTGCAAGAGGGAAACAAGCGCAAGGAGCGACAGGTGTTTCAGGAATGAGGCCATGCTCGAATAGCGTCCGGTGGGAACCTTGGAACACCTTTGAAAGAGGAAATCAGAAATTGTCTGTGACAACACACACTAAGATCGTTTGGGTCTAAAAACACTTTTCTAGAAACTTACACCCATTACTACACCCTTTCAGGACCATTGTTTTACCTAATGCACCCTTCTCAATCTTAAATGAAGGGTGTAAAAAAAAGGATAGTAAATTTTGATTGTGGAAAACGATAAATGAATACTCCTGCTTGGCAGCGATATGTAAATATTTTACCATGTTCAATTAATTCCGAATTTAGAAGCATACCATTAAATGGCTTAACCTTCCTTCTTTTTTTTTTCTTATGGAATATTAGTTAAGTGTTGAAACGAACGTTTTGGCTAGGTGGTGTAAGCCGCCGCCTGATTAAAAGGGTTCAGCACCATCCACACATCCATCCATCCATCAATCCAAAAGGTCGTAACGCAGTCAGCAAACGCAAATTTATGCCACTTACCTGTTCTAGCTTTTGCTTGTAACCAGCGCGCTCCCAGTCGCGTAGGTGCGACCGTCGTCTTCCGCGCTGCTCCGACTGATCAGCCGCAAACACAACGCGTTGGGAAGAAACGGACGCGTACACACTCCGTAACGGAAGCCACGCCCTGTTTTTTCCTCCTCGCAGCTGATTGGATGGTCGGCGATCCCACCGCGCGCGACCGAAGAGCGAAGTTGGTTGAACGGTCGGTTTGTTTATTGATCAGTTCAGCGGCGTATAGAACCAACAGGCAGCGAGACAGATGCCATAGGTCAGTGGTCTAACTTGTGCTCCCGACAGCTCCGAACACAGGGTGATTTATTTCATTGCGCCGTTTACATTGTGGGACGCATAAAGGCCGGTTCACATGAAGGGACATCCCTTCCTAGAACCGACCAGTTTTAAAACTTTTCAACAGGCTGTATCCACGCTTTACTTTTTTTCTTTTTTGCGAGAAGCCGCCTGATTGATTCAGCCCAAGTATTGTCGTTGTATCATCACTATATCAGTGATGACGACGGGACACACGATAAATAGACAATACATCTTTCTGAAAGACAGAAGAAAGCTTAAAGGGGTGGTGCAACAATTCTTGTACCTCGCGCGCATACCGCTTAGAAGGAATCCCTAACGTTTATGACCAATGAAACACGTTGGTTCTTTTTACGCAATGCTGCCGACGATGTTGTCAATGCCGACAATGACAATGCCGAGAAAACGAGATATAACAGGGGACGAGAGCGCGGCGTGAGAGTCGCGAATGATTAGGGGGAAGACTAAAGCTATGCGGACAGCAAGTCGTCTGCTTCTTGTGCAAGAGTGGCGGTGACGTCAGAAAGACACCGAGCTCTTATTGGCTGATTGAAAAAAAAAATTAGTGGGTATAGATCCCAATGCTTGGTGCTTTGAGGTCTACCCACTATTTTGTTCAATCAGCCACTAAGAGCTCGGCGTCATTCTGACGTCACCGCAATTCCTGCGCAAGAAGCAGACGACTTACGACTGGAAGAAGACTTTAAGCACTGCTCATAACGATACAGTAACCGCGCGCAGGCGTCGACGGAATATCGGGTATCGTTATCGGAACTATCGGAACGGTCTAGTCAGATTCTCCCATAATCCGTTTCCTGATGCCTCATGCATGCGGAAGTACATTCATAAGATTTATGAGGGGACATTCGAAAGCAAAGATGACATAAAAGAACTGTGCAATCGTGCAACAATCCATCTCAAAGAACCGTGATGTGACACTCAATCAGACCTAAATCCCAGTGTACAAAGATTTTTTTTTGGCATGTATGTGTGTATGTGTGTGTAGCGGGTACAGTGAGCCTCTAAGGCATGGGCAATAGCCTTTTCACTGCCACCCGGGCTTTAGAAATCGAATGAAGCATTATTATTACTGGAGAAAGCGTGTCACTCAGTACAGGCAGAGCAACCTTGAGAGCGTTGGGCGTGATGTCCACGTGTGCATCCCTGGCTCTTCCAACGATTCGGGGTACTTTCGGCTCGCGCTTGCGTGTCGTCTGTTGAGCTTGCTTAGTGCGGTAACGGAGCGCGCACTAAAAAGTGCTCCTTCACCACGCTGCGCTTCTTGGGCAACGTGAATCTGATAGCGGAAGAACGAGGCCGAAGGTCATGCGATGCGAGCGCTCGGGCAAGCAGTTCGAAGCAAGCCAGCAAAGAAACCGGACGTCTTGTCCGGCTAGCTGGCAAGCGGAACCCGCTTCATTTGGTGTCAGAAGTGGAGCTCCGCTCTGGTCAACGCCTTCTCCGAATCATGGAACCTGCTTCCGACCCTCAACGGGACCACACCACCAATACTACCGCTGAAAATACGGCCCTGTCGGATCCGCAAGCTTCTCAACTCACGGTTTTAATCACGAACCACTTGGAGCGACTCGAGGCCTTCTACGCCGCGCGGGAGAGCAACCTTCTGCAGAGCTCAACGTCAGTGCTTCAGGAAATGACCGCCTCCCTCACTGACCGTCTGGAACGCTTAGAAGCCCGGCTCCCCGCACTCGAGGAACCTCATACCGGTGTCGTTCCAGCCCAGGCCCTCGTCGGACTGCCAAGCATGAGGCTAAACTCGTCAACATACGACGGTACCACTCCTTGGGGACCTTACAAAACACAATTCATCCTCATCGCGGATACGAACAATTGGGCTGAGGCTCAAAAGGCTCAAGCCTTGGCCGCTCATCTTGCCGGACCAGCGTTTGATATACTGCATCACCTGCCATCTGAAGCTCGCCAATCCTAAAAGGCCTTGGTCGCAGCATTGGACGAACGTTTCGGGGATGGGCCGCTCCACTATCTCCACCATACGCAGCTCCGCAACCGCCGGCAGTCAACGGTTGAAACGATCTCTTAACTCGCCTATGACATCGAACGTCTAGCGCGTCTTGCCTTCCCCGGTTGCCCAGAGGACGCAACTCAAGCAGTCGCCAACATGTCATTCATCGATGCTATCTCGTCTGTCGACGTGCAAGACGCCGTTCGCTTAGCACGCCCCCAGACTCTGCAGGCCGCACATCCTTGTGCCCTGGAGGTAGAAGCTGCTCGACAGGCCTCACGGTCCACGTCACTACGACCCTTTATGCAACCACAGACTCCAGCTCTTGCGTGCTGGAACTGCTACGAGCCAGGTCACACGCGGGCACAATGTCCTAAGAACGACCCTCGTATTGCTAGCCGGACCCCAACAATGCCAACGCAAAGCAGAATAACATCAACTCTTGCCTTGGCCTCGTCCATGGCATCTATCTATCTCCAGGGTATCGTCGACGGTGTGCCCATGCGCGCACTTGTCGATACGGGGGCAACAACATCTGTCATCCGCCCTGAAGTTCTCCTCAAGGAGAGCCGACTCGTCCCACCAAACCCCGAAAAATACGCTCTGCAAACCGCCACAGGGGAGATGGTAACTGCACTGGGCTGCACGACCCTGCCTTTTAGCGTGGGAAGCCTTCAAGTTACGCTGCCTGTTGTCGTCGCGGCTGTCGATGAGCAATGCATCCTCGGCGTCGATTTTCTTAAGGCACACAAGTGTGTACTCGACTTTAACGCTGGGCTACTGCATTTGGGAACTGAGTCCTTTCCCTTGGGTGCTGCCACGGTAAAACGCGGAAACGTTTTAAGACCTAGCTAGAAAATTCTTTTTCAAACCCCTACAAATATATATATATATATATATATATATATATATATATATTAATGCCGGGCCGGCAGGAGAAGGCATGAACAAGTTGACGTAATGAAGCCGAATGATTTATGGCGGAAGGGCCGTGTGCAGGGGCTTAGCGCGGTATACTAGTAATTACCACTGCCGCAGCGGTCGCCGTTTTTATCGTCTCAACGTTTATATATATATATATTTGAGAGACGCGTCTTGCCCAAGTTTTCGAATTCTCCATAGCACCATCTATCTTCTTCTTCTTCTTCACGTATAACCAATAATGTTTGGACTTATTCCATAATTATTTGAATTTATGAACGTTCAAATTAATAATCAAAGGAGAAAAAAAAAACGCCATCAGCGCTTTCGCACGCGCGCCAGATTAGAGCTGCCATTGCCGACCTTCCCTTGCCTCACCCAGATGCCGAGCCACTGAATCGGACGTTGATCTGCCTCCACAAAGGCCAATCCTGGGAAGAAGGACGGTATATTCCAAAATGGCAGTAACCTGCCCCGCTGTAATAATGATGCAGTGAAGTAAACGTAACAAGAGGAAACAAACAAAAAAAAATGGAAGGCCCAGTCATGGCGGCGCCCATGTGCACAGCTGCTGCAAAGCGTCTACATAGCGCTCGCTCCAGCCGAGAACAAGTCGTCTGGTTCTTGCGCAGGAGGTGCAATGACGTCAGGACTACGCCGCGTTCTGATTGGCTTTGATTGAAAGGATAGTGGGCAGACCTTAATGCCAGATGCTTTGAGGTCTATACCCACTATTTTTTTCAATCAGCCAATAAGAGCTCGGCGTTCTGACACAATCGCAACCCCAGTGCAGAAAGCAGACGGACTTGCGCTCCGCATAGCCTTTTTTTTTTTTTTTTTTTTTTGTGCGGCCAACGTGGCAGGACCATTATACGAGGAAGACCCGCCACGGCTTTAGGGACAAGAAAAGGCAACACTCGGAATCGCGCGTGTTCGCAGCTGCTGCAGAACTGTCAAAGAATTCTACGGCGTGTGTGCGCCTCTGGAAGACGCGTGTTTGCGCAGCCGACCGCCGCTCGTGTTGTAAGCAACGCTGCCATTTATTTCGTTCGTTTCTTTCGTGGATCCACGCCGGACTTTAAAATGTTGCCGAACAAAAACGAAACAAAGAAAATAATCGAAACCCACTATAAATGTTCATTGAAAGTGGAGAATTACGCAACCGTATGACATTGTTCCCAGAGGGGAAAAAAAAATTCAGTTTTTCTAACTCGTTTATGTAGCTTACGTCCGGCGTTTATTACTTTTTTCAAGTCGTGTCTGACTTTTTGTTTTTGTGTGTGTGTGTGTGTTTTTAATCAAACTGGCAGGTGGCATGATAGTGTTGAAAAAGCAACGTTGTTTTATTGTTGTTCTAAAAAAAAAAAAAAAAAAAAAAAACGAGTTCCACGAAGAGAATAGTTTTACATGCATCGGTGGGTGTCCTATTAATGGGCCTTCCGTCGTACAGAATAGAGAATAACAAAATGGTCCCGAACAAATGGATCGCAAAAAGACAAACACATCCACAACGTCGCTTTAACCTTTTTTTTTTTTTCGTACATTTCATTTCAAGATTTTGTTTAGTCTGATAAGGTGAGTATCTTATTCCTACGTTCTGAAAGACTGTCTTTGACTGCTTGACGAATGCACTTGGGACGACATACGCGATTACAGAGAGACAACACTTATTGCTTGCGCCGCGTCTGTCATGTAGCGTTTTAAGTTCCTTTTTCTTTTTACCTAGAACTACGTCTTCCTCCGCGCTTAGGAGGGGGTGCAAAGTTGGAAGGTCGACGTCACAAAAACTTGGTCACGGAAGTGACGTCAAACAGATAACACCGGAGCGCCGCGCGCCCTTTCTTATATGCTGGCTTGCTCGCTTCAACGCGACGCCCTCCTGTCTCATTGAAAAGGCGACAGACGCCACGGGTATTCGTTTCTTGTGCACAACATCGTCAAGCGGCAGGACCCCGTGGACGTTTTCTTTCAGCTGAGGCCGTAGTTCTACGGAAATTTATACAGCGTAGGAAACCTACGCACCGACCCATTTGTTTTGTTTTGCTTCAAATCGATATATATTAAAGCATCAGGGCACAACAACCGATCGGGACTCAAACCCAGACTGAAAATGATAAAGGACAGCTGAAGCATGATTCCGCCGTTTGAAATGTATTTCTGGTTTGATTGGTGTAAATTAAGCAGGGAGGCAAGCAGAAAACGCACTACTCAGTAAGACAACTGTATACTGCAACCACGGCTGCAATAAAAGAGCAGCGTGATTATGAACTAATGTGGCGATGCAGGCGAGTTGGTTATGCATGTTGAAAGTAGTGAAAGCGCACAATAAAGACGAGTACGAAGACGGAGAGGCAAACAGGACGAGCGCTGACTATCAACTGAATTTTTTATTGGAAAAAATAAAAACAGCAAAATAAAACCAGGAAAAGCCACAAATACTACAAATGTGACTAGTCATCAATGACTCGGCCACCACACGTGTCAATAAAGTCCACTTCCTTTCTGTGAAGGAAAAGTGAGGGTTGACTGATACACTTATCAGGACATTCCTTCTTTATCATATAAGCCTCCAGTACCTCCCTCGCCACCTTTTCTTTACCTCTCCCAACGATTGTAGTGCCTTGGAAGTTGGGAATGCAGCGGCAATCTCTGCAATGTATGTGTAAATGGGCTCCTGTTGTTGAACGCAGTGATAAAGCATGTTCGCGCAACCGTTCATTCAAGCACCTTCCGGTCTGGCCTATATAAACCTTGCCGCAGCCCAATGGAATTTTATAGACCACGCCCACCGCACATTCCACGTATTTGTTTACGTGCTTCACTGTGCATTGCCGCTTATCTTTGTTTTTTTCTTTTATCCTCGGACATAGTTGAGCCAGTTTACGTGGTGCTGAGAATACCAGAGGTACCTCGAACCTTTCCGCTACTTTTTTTATATTGTGTGACACCCTGTGTAAGTATGGCATCACGTGGGGTCTTGCTCTCTTTTTTTGCTTGTCCTTTTGGCTTTTGCCCCTGAACTTCTTCAGAAGTTTTTCAGCCACTGCGAGCATAAGGGAAGTAGGATACCCTGCAGTTCCAAGTCTCTTGACCTGACTACAGAGGCTGTCGTGCATGGCATGGTGACATGACTTTTCCTTCACAAAAAGGAAGTGGACTTTATTGACACGTGTGGTGGCCGAGTCATTGATGACTAGTCACATTTGTAGTATTTGTGGCTTTTCCTGGTTTTATTTTGCTGTTTCTATTTTTTCCAATAAAAATTCAGTTGATAGTCAGCGCTCGTCCTGTTTGCCTCTCCGTCTTCGTATTCGTCTTTATTCTGCGCTTTCACTACTTTCAACGTGCTTATGAAGATGCACTCCTGAATCTTCAGCGTGCGTCCACTTCCTAGTAGAAGACTCGCTTTGGCGTCACATCCTCTGGACTGCTAACTCTGGAAGAAGAAATCTGAAATTACTGACTGATAACTAAATAAGTATAGATGTTCAACTTAAGTGCACACTAAAACCCGTTCAAACACTTGCAACAGAGTACGACCAAGTGAGACAAGACCGATCCTAAGCTTTTTGCGACGCGTAAAACCAGATACGCAACCAGACGTGGCTGGTTGCTGTTTCGGCCAACGTTCACAAGAAGCAAGATATTTTGAAATTTACTGCCTCTATCCTACATGGTCTTGGACACTGTCTGCGTTCTGCATAGTCTTGGAAGTAACTCGAACTGCGTAGTTGTTAAACATATTTTAGTCCAAGAGCATTAATCCAGCATGTATACTTTGATTGGAATAGATTTATCAACGTTTTGAGGCAAACACAATCGTTCGTTTCCAGGCGCATTTCCCAAATTCGGTTTAATATAGTTATCCGGAACCCTGGTATCACCCTTGTATCTGCCGTAAAATCCATTCAAAACCGAATTTTGGCAATGTGCGGTGATAGTTAGAAAATACTATCTCCGCACAGCCAGCACCACTTTAATAAAAACATCTCTATCCTTGCCCACTCTTTCTCTTCGTCGAAAGATATCCCGTCTATGCTTGTTCCATAAGATTTATCACTGTAACCTATACCCTCCGCCAAGCGCTATTTTCTGAACCATTTTACAGATCATCACGCACTGATCATCAACTAAAAGTTGGGATCCCTCATTGTTGCACATCTACCTTTAATGCCTCTTTTTTGCCTCAAATCTCGATCGACTGGAACCGCCTTCCCGCAGCCATTGTCACAATCACTGCCTCAGATAAATTTAAGATTGCCATTACTAGCCTGTTACATGATGTTTAGTAGTCATTTTGTGTATTTGTGGCCTTTTCATTGATATTGGTTTTATTCCATGTACTGTGCCATTACTAACCTGTTAAATGATGTCTAGTAGTTATTTTGTGTATTTTTGCCTTTTCATTGTTATTTGCATTGCTCCATTTACTGTGCCCACTCCTCTCTGTAATGTCTTTGGGCCCTGAGAGATATAAATGAAATGAAATGAAAACTGGATTAACGGAACAATAATGCTTATCTTCACAAGCCTTTGTTTGTTGAGCAAAATGCTGCATTGGTTTTGTTTTTGTCTACTAAGAAAGTTTTGTCATTTTTATTGTATGATTACTGTTTTACGAAGTATGTGACAAGAACAAGGGTTACGTACCACGACAAACTACATTTTAAAAGTACTTGTACCCCTTTACTCAGGAAGCATGCTCGAAGTACTAAAAATCTCATGGGCAAAATGCTGTCTGCTCTCAGTGCCTACTGTAGTCTCTGACAAGATGCGAAAAGCAGAGCGTCCCTTTCAGAGAGTCGGCCTCTATCACGAACTCGTTGCTTTCCATCGTGCTTTGGCTGCGCATGCCTGCTCGAGTCTCACAAGACGCCAAAGCATTGTCGAAGGTAGAAATCTCGCGCTGAAGGTAACTGAAGGACCTCCTTGCTATTCTGGTTCTGACAGTGAAACGAAAGAAGCGCAATCACCCATCAACGTTATTAGATCGACTCACTTACGGAACTGCCCATGGACACTGCTTGGACGAGCAGTACGTACCTCCCTCTTTCCCATGGTCCGCCTCCCGTCGTTCGACGCGCCACCGTTTTGATGACGGCTGCAATGGTAACTGCAGTGCATTCTATGGGATGCATATGTTTCGAAGCACAACGTCTATAGATGGCGCTTCAACACACTCTGCTCTATGAAATACGCAGTGTTAAAACAAAACTCTAGATGGCGCTTCAAACGACGGGAGGCTAAGGCGGCTGGAGGAGTATGAGTCAGTATGAGTTGGGGAGTATCCTCCTTCGCGAGAGTTCCAGAACTGAGCTAATCTAGTAACGTTGACTCGGTTGACAGCCATCGAATTCCTGGGATGATGTGACGTATTCGATGTGGCACCTACTCGATCGGCCTGACTTTCGTTTCCTGGATCTTGCGGAGCTGCTTGTCCCTGATGTAGAGGATGAGCGAGTCCAGGACCGAGAAGAAGGACATCCCGAGCCAGATGCCCACGTAGCCTCCCAGGTAACCGAACACCTCGATGAACTGCCACCAGAACGACAAAATGATCGCACAAACAAGAGCCACTTTGTTAAGACTTCGTCCAGCCGCGTTCACGGACAGTGGCAAGTCGAAAACTTGACTCGGCGTAAG
Source organism: Ixodes scapularis (assembly GCF_016920785.2). NCBI lineage: Eukaryota > Metazoa > Arthropoda > Arachnida > Ixodida > Ixodidae > Ixodes > Ixodes scapularis. The sequence continues at coordinate 85,036,312 of NW_024609881.1, forward strand.
ACAACACACTCTAGTCTGGCAGTCTAAAAAAGATTCGTCTGGCGCAGATGCTCTTATGTAGTACTTGACATCGTTCATTTGGCGCATATATCAATCAATCGATCAGCGTTTATTTCAGCTTGAAATACAAACTGAGGGTGGCAAGAAAAAAGCAGTGTCGTCCACTGCTTGACGGGCCTCGCCACCCTTACAAGTCAGCAGTGTAAACGCGGTAAAAAATAATATATATACAAAATTAACAGTACAGACAAAATGAGTACAGAAAAATTATAGAAAAGCGTTCCTAAGGACAGTAGAAGACATATCATTCAAGTGATCACCATAGAGGAGTATTAAAAAACTTAGGCAAGATATATCGCAACATTGTAAAGCCATAGTTCGTTCTACATCTAGGTAAAATAAAGGTGCATTTTTCCCTGGTTGCATAAGGTGTATTGTGGGGCACAGTAGAAACAATACGTGAAAGAAAATTATCATTTTTTGCTATTATATTTTTGTAAAAACACGCGAATCTATATTCAAATAAATTATATACAGGCACAATTTTAAACTGTAAGTAAGCCTGCCCGGTTGGGGAATTATATGGAGCTTTTGTAATAGCACGTAGCATTTTCTTTTGCAAGATCAGAAGCTTCTGAATATTGGATGTTGTGGTATTACCCCAGGCAAGAAAACAATAGCTTAAGTACGAATAAAAGAAATCGTAATACAAAGTAAGTTTAGTGTTTTCAGGTAGAACATGCTTATTACGTGAGGTGATTCCAACAACCTTGGAAAGGGCAAGACAAACCTCATTTATGTGGGCGTCCCATGTCGTTGCAGTAAAACTTACATTGAGAGATCTAAACCTTTCTACGTACTCGATAACGGTGTCACTCAAAACTAAAGGCGGTGGGTGCATTACAAGTTTTCCTTTAGGACGAAATATTACGGCTTTAGTTTTCCCTTTGTTTATTTTCAATGAGTTCACTAATGACCACCGTGCTAATAATGTCAATACTCGGTTAGCGGTGCCAGTTAGTTCTTCAACGTCAGAGGAGGAAAAGAAAAGGCTTGTATCGTCAGCATAAATAACGTATTTTGCAAGAGTACTAATATTGGAAATGTCATTTATATATATTTAACAAGGGTGGTACAAGGATGCTACCCTGAGGGACACCACTAAACATTTAAAGGGAATCGGAGCGAGAATGATTTATGGCAACATATTGTAACCGCGAGCTTAAATATGACTTTATAAGGTTGAGGGCGTGTCCTCGTACGCCGTAATGCTCGAGCTTAGCGAAAAGTATTTTATGATTTAGAGTATCGAACGCTTTACTAAAGTCAATAAAAATACCAAGAGTAAGACGTTGTGATTCAAAACTGTTCAAAATATATTCTTTTTGGGCAAGCAAGGCATGTTCCGTTGATCTATTTTTAGTAAACCCATACTGGCAATCGGATATTACAGAATGCTTTAAGAAGAGACCATTGAGGCGGCAATGAATTATTCGTTCTAACCCTTCAGCAAAAAACAAAAGTATAGATATTGGTCTATAGTTACCGAAGTCGTTCTTATTTCCTTTTTTATAAATTACGGCTACTCTAGCTAGCTGCATAGCTGTTGGAAAGTGTCCCGTCATGAGCGCTACATTATAAATATGTGTCAGGCATGGTGTAATTATTTGCAAAACATATTTTACTGGGTGACTTTGTATATTATGGGAGTCAAGGCTATTCGTATCTTTTAAACTTTTGCAAATTGAAAAAAAAACCTCAAGCTCGTCAGTCGGTTCAAAGAATATTGATTCCGCCAACCTATCACTTAGAAAACCAAAAATGTCGGAATTGTAGTGACTGTCACCTACAGTCGAACAAAAGTAATTGAATGCTGTAGCGAGATCTGAACCCGATAGCTCAGTTCCACTAACCGTTAAGCTTGTGATCACTTGGGTATGTCTATTCAGGAGCAAAATTAGAAGCCTCCATTTTCCCTTGAGATTACTTGAAAACTGGTGACCAAAGAAATTATTATAATACATGTTTCTCGCCGATTTCATTTCCCTGTTTAGTCGGTTGCGTAAGGACTTATATTCTGCTAGCACGGTAGGATTTTTGTTTTTAATAAACGTTGCAAATAATTTGTATTTCTTCTTAACGAGTCTAATTAAACGTCTGGTCATCCATTGTTTACGCGCACTTTTGAATGGTTTTATTTCTACAGTTATATTCATTATATACGGATGTGAAGAGCTCTAGAAACTTGTTAAAAGCATCATCTGCAGCGGTCTCATTGTAAATAGGGCTCCAATCCATTAAGGAAATACGGTTCTTAAATAGGTCGAGCCTTTCTTGAGATATTAGCTGACGTCTCAATTTAGCGATATCGTTCGAACGAATTGTTTTTTTCTATCCGCAAGAAAACAGGTAAGTGATCGCTAATATCGGCGGCAATGCAACCGGAAAAGAATGCGTTGTCATTATTAGTTATAATTAAATCTAAAGTAGAAACAGAAGAAGCTGCAATGCGTGTTGGACAGTTAATAACCTTTTGAAACCCCGTTGAGTGAAGTGTGAGTAACATTTGCTGCTGCATTGGGCTGTTCGTACCCATATCAATATTAAAATCGCCAGCTATGATAGACAAATAATTTTCAGAACTAAATAAAAACGTTTCACGTTCAAATATTTCCCAAAATTCGCCGAAGTTCCCATGAGGTGGTCGATAGACAACCGAAAATATGTTACGTCCAGATTTCACGGTAAGCATTTCAATATCACAGTTAGAAAAAGAGTGGTCAGATAGCATATCACAGACATAGCTACTTTTAATCAGTATAGCAACGCCCCCGCCACGCTTTTCTGTGCGATTGATAAAAAAAGAATTATTATAATTAAGTGTATCTCACGGGGCCCTTGTACTTCGCTCCAAGTCAGAGCGTAGCCGACGGTCGATGAGGCCCATTGAGCCGCGCCAAAAGTGCAAAGTCATGAAGTTCGATGTTGTTATCTGTGTGTGTGTGTGTGTGTGTGTGTGTGTGTGTTTGTGTGTGTGTGTGTGTGCGCGCGCGCGCGCGCGTTCGCGGATTAAATTAATCTAGCACAAAGACTACACTGTGACCTTGCGCCTGCAATCTACGTCTGTATTTGTTCTTGAAAACGTCTTATATGAATGTCTATATCTTAGATACAAGCAGAATGATGCTTTTGTGGGCCAGCTCTTTATCTTGTATCACTTGATCTGAAAATAAAAATTGAATTGAATTGAATAGGATTCGGTATGTGACGTCAAGTCATCTTTGGACAGATGTTGGGCGTCAATGTTCGTATAAGTCCTCGTGCTTTCGACTGTGTTTTTACATCAGGTGAAACACAGTACAGAACGTAAATGATTAACAACTTTCTTGTCCAATTTGTTGCTTTAGATAACCAACACCTTATAACTTGTGATGTCCAGCGATAACGTGACGACAATAATCACAAATCTTATATTAAACTTTCAATGATGAGATGGATGTTATCTGCGAGAAAAGTGAGCTCTCTTTATTGTTGCCCGTGACAAGACCTTTGCCTCGCATACTAGACCGAGTGAGGTGATATTGTTTCAGAATTGCACTATAAAGACTTGAGATGTTTACGCGGTATGCTTTGGCTTTGGCCTTCATAGACTGTCGATTCTCAGGTTGGATGGGAAACCGTTTGGCGAGACGTCGTTTCAATTCGACGCCTCCTGCCGTTTGAAACGCGGTGTGATGAAATCATCGTTTGCTAAACTAATAGGAACCAACATATTTGAGGATCGACTTTTGAGGATTCTCACCGTGAACTTCTTGAGATGTTGCAGTATGGTGTGCTTTTCACTGGCGAACAAAAGGTTGATTGTGAACAGCAAGCTGCAACAAAACACAACCGTAAAGGGTTCATCTTTAGCCCCTTTTTTGCGCACACGACACCAAGGTTCGTGCAATGTTGCTCTAAAGGCGTTTGGCAATGTTTTATTTTTATTTGGAAATATTCTTTCGTTGGAGGGCAGATGTGAAACTCTTACCTTTTTGGTTCTTCCTTAGGTTCTTCATCCTCGTAGTCCTTGGGAGAGCATGAGAAGAAGAAAAGACATTGGTCCAATCGAAGTTGCCTTGTGCGGAAACAATTAACAGGAAGAATGAAAGAGAAAGAGCAGACCACATATATACCAATAGAAAAATGAAGATCAAACTAAGATGAAAGTCTTCCAATAGTTTGTGTATTCGTGGGACATCATACAACAATAGGTATCACAAAGCAGCAATATGAGAAGACGGATTAGTTGTCGATTGGGGTACGAGACAGTCGCCGAAGCACAAATCAAGGAGTATCAAGCTTGGACTTAATAAATCATCCTACGTTTCTCAAGCTGCCATTCATTATAGTTAGGTTTCAATATTCGTAAGATTTGTTTCTTGACACATTTTATCTTATTGAAACAGCTTGAGGTGAAGTAGCGTCTAAATGTCCCGGCTGTTAGATAAAAAAAAAAAAAATAGGGGGTATTGGAGGGCCGTCATATTATTTTATTGAAGTTGCTGGGTGTCTTTTCATACCTCGTCTGTGTCTGCATTTTCTTTTTGACCTTGTGCCGTGATCTGAACCTCGTAGGTGATCTCTCTGGAAACGAAAAAAAAAAAAGAAAAGCTGCACACGTATATATACAGGGTGTTTCAGAGAACGCAGGCCAAATCGCTCCTGCGAAAACTACTAATCGCAACGAAAAAAGGCTTGTGGCGTTTTGGTCCTGGGCCAGGGGCCCTTAGGAAAATTATTAAAGTCCGGGATAATTAAGTTGTTAATTATTTTTGCGTAATTAACTTTTTTAATGTTGTGTCATGGTTTAAATTAAAAAATTGCTCAGCATCATCGAAAAACACCAAATGAACAAGTTGCAAAACGATAGAAGGCACGCGAAGCATTTTACAGGTTCCTGAAAAACAGTAAAAAATCGACGGGTTTTTAATGGTGAATTCGGGTGGTCGCCTCTCTCCTCTGACCTCGATTCAGCAGAGCGCCCCCTCCTCGCCGCCACAGCTACTCGGGATCCTTTTCAGCCGATCACAACTGCTGGCTTCAGAGCGCTCCGAGATTCTCGGACCAATCACGGAAGTAAAATTTCTTGACATTGGTAATGCATTAAAAACAACGCGATCTTACAGCGTACGGTGGACGATTGAGGAAAACTTACGCTCGCAACGTGATAAAATAACGGTTGTGGCGTAAATTGTTTTACTCATCGGCATGTAAAAAAAAAGAAAACAACAGTATGCGAATTGATTTTTGCAGAACGGAACGAAAGCCAACGCTTGGAAACAGTTGTCAACTCATCGCGTTTTCGACAGTGAACGCGCTGCGATAGCGGACATCCATACGACTGAGCAGGCGAATATAAAATGGTTAATAAACCACATTTTTCTCACGGCGAAATATCGTGCGAGCATCGCCATGTGACACAAATCACAGTGCATTATATTCGGCTCTCCCTTTATTTTACAACACAAACCTTTGAACGCACTTTTACCAAACCTCAAAATTTTCTTGAAGCGACTACAAAATCCGGTAAAACAGCGACGAGCTCCGCGAGCTGTTTCGTCGTCGGTTAGGCTTAGCGGATTCACCGCTGTGAGATGAACGATCTTGTGAAAGCACTGGGAACACTTCACACGTCGGCTTTTCCTGTCACGGTCGCAAACGAATGTCGTCCCGTCCGTTGTAATCCTCGCACCGTCGAATGCACAAGCACTTTGTAGAACCACACATCAATCACCGTCATGCCGGACCCCGCACACTACCACTATGGTGGCTACTACCACAGACCACTGCCGGCCATCGTCAACAAAACCACGTGATCACCGTCCAGCTACCACGTGACGCCTGCGCCGCTCCGCACTCCGACGGCTAGAGACGGAGTGCCAGAGAGCGCTCCGAGAGGGAGAGGCGCCCTCGGAATGAACCACCCGATCAGGCCACAGCACTCTCTTTCAACCACCCGATTTCGCGCGATCTGGAAAAAGCGTTCGAGAGCGCGCAGAAAGAACCACGCGAATTCGCCATGTGTTTCGGTTTGCTATCGGAGCGCATCTCAGCCCCGGCGGCACCGCGCCCCGTGGAGAGATAGCGCAACCTACCTCTGCTGCGCTGTCATCGCGCGACGCAGCACATATATATGTATATAACACTTTTATTGGCGCTGTTAGCGCAGCCGTCACCATCTCATCATGACACGGTGCTCTGGTGCTAGAGCATTCGCTCTGTGACGCGACGAGAGAGAGAGAAGAACTGACCTCCCAGGTCAGTTCTTCTTTCTTTCGTCGCGTCTCTCGTTATATATATATGGGTGGCAAAATCGTGCAGGCAAAAAGGGTCGAATTTTTAATTTCGCTGAAAAAAATATATGTTACGGCGTCGTTTCCAAAAACGCAGTAGCCACAAATCGCAAGTTCGTCGGATTTTTCGTTCTCGACGCCCCCGCGGTGAATTGTTGACGAACTTTGACAATTAAATACTGGCGATCTACTTGGGTTACATCATTATTTATGTCTATAGAGAGCCCAAAACACGCTCCTTATAGATATAATAAAATCACTCAGCTGCATCAGGTTTCCTTTGCGGGGCGTTTACGTTAATGTTATGCAAAAACCAAAAAATACCCATTTTAAAACCGATTTTCTCAGAAAACCCATTTTTTTTTCTGTAAAAATGTAGATATGATAGTGGTCTACTAAAAAATCAAGTCAAGAAAGTGTGTATTTTGTTTTGTATGTTCTATATTTTAGCCTCAATATCGGAAAAAGCCGCCTTCGTTTTGCAAGACCTAGGTTAGACAAAGCAACCCGTGCGTTTCTATGAATTGTGAAAAAGTTTTCTTGAATTTTCGTCTGCGTTTTTTAATCAATTATAAACGTATTTAGTGGTATTGAATAGTTATTTATGTTTTGATAAGAGCGGGAAACCACGAGAAACATATCTAACCAAACCAGCAGGCCTAGTAGATCTTCAATACCCAAGAGGCACAGACGCTGTATTGTTTTGATTTATAAACCTTTCATTGTAAACTAGCATGAGTAGCTATTAGATGTCATATTACTAAGACATAGTAAGTCACCACATCATTGATATATTATATACAATTCTTTCCGAAACCAGACGCTACGGTTTGTTTACCGCACATCGCACAGATCCCCAGGGAATGTCCCTTTCACTTCCGTAATGACACAAAAGTGATGACGCAGAAACGGTCCGAAACACGCGGAGAGAGTGTCGTGGAAAAGGTTAGGGAATAAAAATAGGTAAATAAGAATAACATTACCCAATTAACTCCGATCTTAATGAAAATTGCGTTAAAAAAAAAAAAAAAGATTTAGGTTCGAGTGGTGGCAAGGCGATAGGCCCACGCCTGGTGGAGAGTCAGACAAAAAAGTCAACGACACGTAAAGCTAGAAAAAAAAAAAAAAAAAAAAAAAAAAAGAAAAAAAAACGAACACGCACAGGTGTAATAAAGACGGAAAAACTCAGCCGCACATGGCGAAAACAAAAACCAACTCCCCCGGGCATTCCCTAAACGGGACATAACTGAATGCGTGCGAACACGCTCTCTACAGCACCGTCAGGCCGCTACGCCATGACGAAATAAACTCCACAACTAAACAATGCTAACAAACAGTTAGTCATCAAACGTTAAAAAAAAAAAAAAAAAAAAATCGTTCGGCGAAACCGCATCCGAAGAACAAAGTTCAGCGGGGCGAAGAAACACGCACGAAATAAAACAAAAAAAGTTTTAACTGACCGACGCCGAGTCCAGTCCGACGACACTGAAGCCTGGCAGGATGAAGGTGTCCAGATGATGCTCGAATCTGTTCTTCACTCTATTACGCACATCCATGACGGCTGTGCGGAACAGTGGCTGTGCGGAACAAAGTGAAGAATAGATTCGAGCAACGATGCGCGAGAAGGTAACCGAGACGTAACATGCCTCGAGCCTCATATCGGGAGAGGAGCTTTCGAGGTAGTTACTGCAGTTACTCAAACTTTCTCTTTCCCCTTCCCTTTTTCAAAAGAAAACGTCAGCCGGCGCTAACTTTTCATCTCGGGAGAAGGCCACTCTTCACAATCGGTTATAGTTGACAAGGAGGCTGACTTCGACCCAACTAGTCTCCGGGCAGAATAAACACAAGTATATTTACCAACACGCTCGTTTTTAATGTCAGTCTCCGGGCTTTGCTGTTTCCAAAAGAGATAACCCTTCGGTGCTATCGGATCTCCGCGGAGAGAGATGTTCGCCGCGTCAACGACACATTCGTACCATTTCACTCCTCGCGACACAGGGTGCGCTGCTCGCTTTACTGTCACGGGCCGTCCTATCTAACACAACGAGCGTGAAAGGTCGTGGTCATCTGCTGGTTCCGAAAGGACGGGACGTTCATATAGGCCAATGAAGGCCCCGAATCAATACGACGTCTGCCGAGTTCTACACATTAAAAATTTACGACGCCTGTTGGTCTGTTTAGAAGTGTTGCATTCTCCCTTGAACTCCTCCAATGTAGCTTTCCGCCTATGATGAAATTTAAATGATCAATAAATATAACAGGGTGGAATTACTGTATTTCATTTTTATGTGGGAACGTTTAAAAAAAGCAAAAAAATATTTCACCGTTTGTGTAAGCGCGCAATTCGCAAGTCCATTTCGCGCCGTAAAAACACGATTTTGTACGATATTGATGCTTAAATATAGAACATACAAACAAAATGCACACTTTCTCGACCTGCTTTTCGTGTAGACAACTATCATATCGACATTTTAACAAAAAAGAATAAAAAATGCTTTTTTTTTTCGAAAATCGATTTCAAAATAGGTACTTTTTCGTTTTGGCATAACATTAACGTAAACGTCCCGCAAAGGATATTTAAAAAAGCAGAGTCATTGTATTATATATATATAAAGAGCGTGTTGTGGGCTCTCCATGGACATAAGAAATATTATTGTAACCCACATAAATTGCCAGTTTTGATTGTCAAAGTTCGTTAACAATTGACCGAGGGGGCGTTTTTGACATTTTTACAGAAAAAAACCAAAAAGCCTAAAAGTATTTTATGGTATTCGAGCCTTTTAAATGTATTCACATAGTACTTGCAAAAAGTTAATATAATGTGGACTGAAAATCCACTGCGGGAGATCGAGCGAAACATCCGACCCACGACGAATGTGAAAAACACTGTTTTCCGCCGCGGCTTCTTTGAAAATTCGTAAGTCGAGGACAAAAAATCCGACGAACTTGCGGTTTGTGGCTACTGCGGTTTTAGAGACGACGGCATAACATATACTTTTTTCGGCGAAATTAAAAATTCGAACCTTTTTGTTTGCACGATTTGAGATGTACCCGCATATATATATATATATATATATATATATATATATATATATATATATACGCAACGCAATAACCACGTTCCTTGTCCAGCCTACTCTTTCGAGAAGTCGGATACACACAGAACATGGAAGTCTACGGAGACACCCCCACTCAAAATAACGCGGGATTCCGACGTAACTTTAGAATGGACGTCAAATCAAACGGCAGCGCTTTCTTACATTTTTTTTTCTTCACGCCTCTTGATATTGTAAAGCACAGGAAATAGTATTTCTCATCTGTATTTTTATTGCTTTGTAAAACGGTGTTTGAAGTGGTTATGATCAAATAGTGCTGCATCACTGGTAACCTTTGCAGGGCAATGAAAAGCTCCGACATACCGGCTATTTTTGTATTGCTGGAGAGTTTGGCGGCTCTATATTCGAATCGATACAATATTCGCGCACCCCTGCTTTTTCAAAATAATGCCTAAAATTCTCATTAAGAGTACTTGGCGAAGGAAGGCGCGTGAAGAAAAAAATTACATAATAAATTCATAAAAAAAACTAACTGGCAGTAAGATGTCTCGGACCTGTACATGAAAAGGTTATCGGTGTCCGGGAAAAATCTTACGAAATAAAGTTTCGGCTTCTTGTGCGGAAGGAATGAGAACCATCGTTTTTATGGAGAAGTGCTAGCTTCTGGAGAACCGAATCGATATATGTTTTGCAGACCGATGAATGCTAGTTGTTAAACCCACAGTTACTTCCTCTTCGCAAGCCCCAGAAATAGATCGAAGCACGTAAAAAAATAACTTTTGTACTACTCTGAATTTTATTTCTTGAGATGGTGAGCCAACAATGAAAACGATGTCTTACTTGCAGGGCTGTCGGCACTTCTTTAGGCACTTCTTGGTGAACTTCTGCGAGACGTCCACTTTTGCACAGGATTCTGCAACACCAACGAGGTTTTCTGTCTTATTAAATGTGTGACATTCTAAATCACGCATATTGCATTACTTGTACAAGAAGTGTGCCATCTTGATTTAAAAATTTTTTGTTGTTGCATATACCAGTTATTTACAGGTATGTACATATGTCCACCTTTTCAACAGGCTCCCCTTCTAGCCGAATGCCCTTGCACCATCTTTGTGGCAGCCTCACCATTCCCTGCAGGAACCACTTTTTGGGAGTGCCTGGACAGCTGCTTCCAGCTTAATAACCCTCGCAGTTTTCTTTTTAATTGCACCGAACAGAGGAGGCTATGGTTATACTCACTGAGGTCTCGGTAAGACCATATACCATGCGCAACCAAACGTCTGACTGGTCATAGAACATGTCAAAAAGATGGCCGAACCCGACCAGACGCCAGTCAATCTCGGCCTCGCGTGAATGCACACGACGCAGTGATTGACCGGCGCGCGGTCGGGTTCGACCGTTTTTCTAACGCGTCGTTCGACCAATCAAAGGTTTGGTCTTGCATAAGTATTACCTGGCCGAGGCTCCATTGGTTATTACCTGTTAATTGACATGAAAAAAAAAGAAAAAAAAAAAAAAAAACTCCTGCGGGGGCAGCATTTCGCGGTCCTTGATAAGCTGGAAGCAGCTGCAGGCGTGGGAGTGAACCATTCCCAAAAAGTAGTCCTAGCAGGCCACGAAAGGCTGCCACACAGGTGGTGCGAGAGCGTTCGGCTACAGAGAAAGCCTGTAGAGGAGGTCAACATATGTAGATGCCTCCAAATAACCAGTCCCTGCAGCAAAAAAACAAAAAAAAAAAGAAAAGAAAAAAAAGAGAAAAAAAAAAAGAAGAAAAGAAATTGCAAATTAGTATAGGACGCCCCTTGCACACACTTTCATTTACCGGTGTTTGATTTCAACGCTCAGCAAGTTTGATATGGCACCCAGCAAGTTTAAAATTGTAAATATCTGTTTATTACCACAAATTAAAAAAAAAAATGATTGAACAAATCTTAGATAATTATGTAAATTAGCGCTACGATTGGCCCCCAAACTTATGTCCACCTGGTCGTATAACTCACCTGCACAAACCGCACTGAGGTCTCTTCGAATTAAAATCAAACACCCGGCTTAGCTTCGAGCTTATTGTCATTCGAACGCCGGCGTCCGGCGTCTGGCGTTCGACCGCGTTCGAGCAGTGAGGTGAGACAAAGGCAGCTAGGCTCGGCGTCCACCCGCCAATCGTTCCAACCAGAGCTCGGCGTTCAAAAATCCCCGCGCGCTCTCGTCTATGTGGAGCGCAAGTTCGTCTGCTTCTTTTGCAGGCGTTCTGGTATGGTGCCTCGATTGCGTCTTCGACTGGTGTGTTTAGCGCCCTATCCCGCCCATACATCAAAAGTGGTCCCAATGTGGCAACAAATGACGCGAGTGTCATGCTGTTGCCTGTTGCGATCCTGGCGGTTGGCCGTAGAAATGCTGGCGAAAAGCACGAGCGAACGCGAGTGTCGCTGTCGTCGCGGCGTCGCTTTAGGCGTCCCAACTTCCGGCTGCCCTAGCTTCCGTGGACTGTCACAATGGAAAGCGACCTGCAGCAGAACAGGCGTCTGCCATTTTTATCACAACTGTTGGGACGCCGCCAGGGTCGCGACCGGCGACAGCATGACACTTTTATGACGTCATCAGGCGGAAATCAAGGGACCACTTTTTTGGCCGCGGTAAACACAGCAGTCGGAGACGCGTTCCAGGCACCATAGTTCTGGTGACGTCAAAAAGACGCCGGGCTCTGATTGGCTATGACTAAAAGGATGGTGGGTATACCTCGAGGCAGCTTGCTTTGAGGTCTACCCACTATCCTTCAATCAGAGCCAATCAGAACTCGGTGTCTTTCTGACGTCACCACAACCCAGACGAACTTGCGCTCCACATTCCTCTCTCCCTCCGTTTCTACCCCTACAAGTATAACCAATTAGGCTTGATAATCGACGTTGCATGCCGTCAAATAACGACACCGAAGCACGGCACAGGCTTGAACGAAAAGAAAAAAAATATTGGCAGGGACCTTTATTTCCAGAGTACTAGGATGCACGAAATGCAGTGTTTTATGAACGCTTGCTCACATTTGATTAGAAGCCATTCAAACAGTCGCCTCTGAGAGTAAAGGACATGTGCTGTTTAAATCGCCCGGACTAGACGTTCCGTGAAATGTAACGACGAGTTTAAAAGGGCGATGCAACGATTTTTGTACTCTGCGCAAACACCGCTTAGAACGGATCCCTGACGTGACCTGTGAAACCCCCGTTCGTTTTTCGCCATACGCAATCGAAGTCGCGCAAAAAATGAAAGAAAAAAGGGAAAGCCGTTTACAACTCCCTGTAACGCCGAATTGGAGCGCAGCTCTTGAGGAGGAGGAGGGAAGGGTACTGAGGCGAGGGTAGACCCCTCCTCCTCCTCCTCCCCTCATTCTTTAATATGCTCCGGGGGGTCACCTGACCTCGGGGGGGAGGGGGTCACGTGACCTCGGGGGGAGGGGGGGGGGGTCACGTGACCTCGGGGAGGGGGGCCACGTGACCTGGGGGGGCCACATGATCTCGGGGGTCACGTGACCTGGGAGGTCACGTGGCCTTGGGAGGGGTCACGTGACATCGGGGGTCGCGTGGCCTTGGGGTGACCTTGAGAGGGGTCACGTGACCTTGGGGACACGTGACCTTGGGGGTCACGTGTCCTGGGGGTCACGTGACCTTAGGGTGACCTTGGTTACGCCGACGGCGACGGCGACACCGACGCCGCTCAATACGGAAACGGGCGCCTAAGAGCTGCGCTCTAAAACGATCAGTGTTCATTCGCCCCCGCAATTTGCCGTCAGAACAAGTGGCCACGTGATCCGGAGCCGATTATATGTCGCCAATGTTGATCATAGCCACGCCCTTGGGTTGGCAAGGCACAGGACACGCCCTGAATTCCAGACATTGCTATGGTTCGGCTATTGTCGTCACTGCAGCGATTGGACACGGGCCCCGAATGCTTCTCCAGCTATCGAATATCACGAGCCCAAATCGAGTGCTCACGCAATGCTCGTGTCCAATCTATGAGCCGCATCCAAATATCGTCACCGGGGGATGCTGCGACCCCCACGTTACGTCACCAAGTTTTGCGAAGGAGAGAACGGGAGAAAACACTCGCTTTCATTCTTGAAATTACACCGCAACAAAAGAGGTTTCTTGGTCAATGGCGTTGCGCGCGAGTATCTTTGAGTCCAGCTAGTGAAAGTAAGCTCGTGTAAAGTGAAAAAAATTCCGACTGATAATCGTTGCACTGTTCATTGAATGGGATGGGGCAAGTTCGTGTTAGTCGGACCGTAAGAGGGCAACGAAGGTGGAGGGGGAGGGAGGAGAGAGTGCATGATAGGAAGAGGGAGGGAGGTAATGGGCGGTAGGTGCAGAAGGAGGAGAGAGAAACGTTAATTGGGAGGGAAGAGGGATGGAGAGAGAGAGAGAGGAAAAGGAAGTAGGTGGGGAAGAAGGATGATGAAAAAGAGGGAATAGAGGTTGGTGGGGATAGGGAGGAAGGAAGGGAAGAAGGAAGGGAGGGGAGAGATGGAAGGAGGGAGGAAGGGAGAAAGGAAAAAACGGAGAGAAAGGAAGGGGGAAGGATGGAAAGAGGAATGGAAAGGAGGGAGAAGGGTGGAGGGGTTGGGAGGGGAGAAGTGTAAGTGGTGTCATGTGACGTGAGGTGTATAGGTCACTTGACATCAATCGCCCCGCTAAATTAAGCGGCGACATAGCATTGATGTTTAGGTCACGTGATGCTAAAGACCCTGCTAGATTTAGCAGGGGAAACTACATTCATGTCCATTTCACATTACTGAAAAAAGAAATTCTCGCCAATAGAACAGAAGCATCTTTTCGCCGGATCCGGGAAATATTCAGCAGTTCAAATGTACACAGATACGAGGTCCTTTTGTCGCAGGGTGCTGATGCCCAAGTGAAAGAAAGGCTGCGAACAAGATGTAATATATAAATGAACAACTGGATTGATATATCGGTTGTGTCGGGCGACAGCCTGGGCCATCTAGCTTACGAGCAGTACTGCCGTCATGGCTTCCGCGATTGACACAGTGCTTTTTCTTCGCACACTGGCAATCTCGGAGTTCCTTCTCAACACACGTACCCTGTCAAACCCATAATATTGCTGCGTGCATTTACCTGTCTTGGGAACGTCGCAGATCTTGGATCCGTGGAGGTCTCGGTATGCGTAGCGGCTCGAGATACATCCGCACTTCTTCAGCCAGAGTTCCATGCGGCAGCGCTCGTAGCACAACTGCGCAGGAAGACAGAACACCATTTTTTCTTCAGAATCTAAATTTCAGACGACGGCATGCACGTACGTTTTGCGTCATCATGCCGTAGTACTTCTTGGATCGCTTCATGGCCTCGTAGTTAACGCACTTGGTTTGGTACGGCTTGGGCAGGGCCAGGGTAGTTTGCTGGAAGATGGGAGGGGACAACGGTGACTTCGTTCTTATGGCAAGTGATAAAAGCGGCGTGAACACCAACACGTTACTTATTAACAAGAGTGTCTGTCCACAAGAAGAATACGAGGAGGGATGCCCTGAATAGCGGCCAGCAATGCCTCCCTGGAGTGACGTCAGCACCGAGGTGTTGTCACGGTGTGGCCAATAAGGGGGAAAAAAAAAAGCAATGCGCGATTCATGTTTATGCGGCCGAGACCACGCTCTGACAGAAGGTATTTACAGTCCTCCACCCTTCCCCTTTCGTTATGCTTTACTAAACTAAAATATAAACCCCAAGGGTGCTTCAGTAGCACTGGATGGGTGCAACAGGAGCACCCTCGTGTTTTAGCTCTATGACAAACTGAAAAGCACCCATAGGAGTGTAAAGAAGCCCATGCAAAGGCAAAACATATAATGGAGCCTAAGTGTCGCTAGTCAACGTATACCACGTGACAGCCCAATCTCCGGAACAACCGTGAACGTTACCTGTTCGACGAGGATGATGTAGCGCGAGTGCGGCTCGAAGAAGAGCGAGTGAGCCTGCTCGGCCGAGTTGGTGTCGTGCTCGTGCACCGAGGCATCCGCTCCGAAGGGGTCCACTTCCACCACGCGATCCAGGTCCCAGCCGACGGTAGAGTTCATCTCTGCGCACAAGACCGCAAGGACCTCGCACGGACGACCCACCAAAGCAAGACCGGCAAGTCTAGAGTCATCAAACTAAGCACGAACTTGGCCGGAAGAGCACGAAAAGTAACCGTCTGGAAGCCACACAACTCCAACCGCGCAATGTTTTGCTAAAAGACCTTCTTCAGGACGCCGAAGCCACTGTCTGTCGGCTAAGGGCCGATGCACTGGACCTCGCACCCTGGGGTCAGGTGTGGATATGATGGTCGGTGGCGTCATCTAGGTAGTGTAGACTTGACTAAACAAAAAATGAAACACTACACTTCTCATAGACCATACGAAAAGGCATGGTATACGCTGCAGACATGGTAGCAGAATCATCTGCGGACGCATGTCAGGCATGCCTGAATCATGTTTGCTTCATGTTATACACACATGTGTGCTTGAAACATGTCTGCAAACAGTTTTTGTTTGACCAATGTGAACGAGATTGTCATACAGCGAAGAAACACGTCTCGGACGGCGTCTGCGCAGACCGTCTTTTGCACGGCGTTTGGTTTTTTTTTAAAGCTATATACTTACCGTAATCCCAGGGGTATCGGCATCGCCTGAGGGGATGCGAGTCGTTCTTGATGCGACTGTAGTCCAGCGTGTAGCAGTAGCTGTCGGGGTACCGCACGAAGGACTTGTACCAACTGCGGCAAGCCACGAGCAGTAAACCATTACTCTGCTGTAAAAGAAGTTCTGGGTCAAGTTCTTAACAAAAATGCTCCGAAATCCGAGCGACACCATAAGAAAAATAGATAGACCGCCTTCACATAACAGAACGAGCAAATTACTTGAACGGTTTCGCTTTTTAGACGAAGGCATCATCAATAATATAGAATAACTAAGAGAGAATTATTCACCGTAGAGGCCTATTTATCGGGAAATAAAGTCCACGGTTGATAATAACACAGACACCGGTATTTGAAAAGCTGTTGCGCACCATCCATGTAAAAACTCTAATCTATTTGATAAGGCTGACAACTAATCACGTCTCTGAATAGACAGTCTTTCCTCAAATTGATGCTGCCAATAACCACCTCTCCCGGACAATGACGTAAAAAAAGGATAATATATATATATATATATATATATATATATATATATATATATATATATATATATATATATATATATATATATATATATATATATATATATATATATATATATATTCTTCAATTTCTGAGTCTAAAAGTAAGATTCAATAAACGGCTGCTCAACCAACCCAATTACAATCCTCTGGAGTCTCGTTCACGAAAACAAAACTACCAGTTTGATGCCATTTCAGGTGCGCCGTTTAACGAGGACACTGCAACCGATTTTTATTAGTTCTGTTTGCTGCGTTGGATTTTTAGAAGGTTTCCCTGTTTGTTTTTGGCTTATATTTCCTTTGCACTCCTCGAAACCCATTTGTTCTGATTGATAGTAAAGAGTGTGAATGTACTGAGGCGAGTCGATGAGAGTCGATGAGTCCCGGTTCGGCGCGGTTTGTCACGGAACGGTGGTAACCTTTAGGTGAATCGAAGTCGGATAACTCACACAGGTTCGTTCCACTCGATTTGCACTTATAGCCGCGTCCGACACGTAAATGGCGGAGCGCAGTGACTCTGGAGCCCATTGCGCACGACGATGACCTTTGCTCAGTGACCAGTGTAGTGCGTATGCTCTCTTCACGTGTTTATTGGACACAAGAGATTTCCCCTACAAATGGCTTTTTTCACTAGGGAGCTGTACAAAGTAACCAACCGGAACGAACTTCTCAGGCTAACCCGGTTGTTTTTTTCTGTTCCGCTTTGGGTCCTTTCCCACCATGACAAATTTTGACCGCAGTTTTCTTTTTTTGGCAAGGAAAATGCAAAATTGATCATGCCAGTGGCCACTGACCACATGTCGTGAGGCAGAGATTACATTTTTCTGCCCTTATACAGCGTGCTAGCGTCTCGAGTGTTTCTTTCTGTCCTTCAATGAGCACAGGCCAGCGTGGTTGCGGGTAGCTCTTTTCTACAGCCCATGGCACGCTGCAGGTGTTCGTTGATTCGGAAGTTGAGCAAAGCATAGATCATAAGCGGGAACTCCTGAAAAATGACACCTGCTAGAAACGATTACTCTATTCCAGTGTTGGGCAAGGTACTTTTAAAAAGTAATTGAAGTAAAGTACAACGTAAATAAGAGGCTATGTACTTCAAGTAAAGTAGTTAAGTACACCGGGTGCACTGTACTCGGAGTAAAGTACTATGAACACAATGTACCTTCAAGTACAAGTACTTTCAACACAACCCTACCGAAAAATCCAGTATAACTTTTCACTATCCGGATTACTGAACCGGAAATTCGTTTCTAGAAACCCGAAATCCAGATTGCAACAAAGAAATAATTTTTGAAAACCTAAAGTCCAGATAGAGTCCAGATAGAATCCAGATAGATTTCCGGTTCCATAATCCGGATAGCGAAAAATTATACTGGATTTTTCGGGAGGGAATTCCGTCATGATGCCCTTTCATTCCTCTATACAATGTCCTTCTTATTTTCTTTAACTGGTATGCATTACCCCAAGGGAAATCTGGGGTGCATCAGTTACTTTCGGATATGACGGCGAATATCTGGCAAACTCAAGTGGTTTCAGAGTTGACCAAGCATCGTTTTGTGATACGAATTTAACGAGACCAAATTGGGGAAATGTACTATGAAGTCGGGAGTAGTACACTTTCAGAAAAAGAAAAAAAGTATATTCTCACACCCCTTGTCCCATATATAAGACACCCCAAAACTTCAGTTCAAGTACAAGTACAAGTACTTCAACACGCTGATGTCGAACCAACGGTACCAACTTTCACGAGCGGTTTGATAGCCGTGTGATTCAACTTATTAAAGTATCTAATGCATGTGTTACTGTGTACAAAAGAAAATCTTTTTTTTTTTTGGCTTTACTGCAAAACCTTAGTAGTTTTTATTTTCTGTAGTCTTTGATACGTACTTTAGCTGTTTAACAAGTTAGATCGCACCGTTATTAAGCCCCTCGTAACGGTGGAAGCCGGCTGTTGGCGTCAGTGCGCTATACGTCCAACCGAAGCTCTGGAATGCATTACACGTATATGAGACAAAAGAACGTAAGACGATACCCTTTTTTTAGAGCGTACATTTGGTCGTACTATCCTCGGAAAGTACCAGGAAAACAAATACTTTAAGTCTAAATTACAAGTACACACTCGGAGAATGTACAGGGAGTTTCCGAGAAACGAGAACCGTGTTTTTCGGCCCGGTTAAATAAACTATGCATCGCAGAAAGCTCAAACTAGGTTATACAAGTGTGAGCTCCTTGCTCAAGGAGGCACCTCGACTACACGAACTCTTGCACAGCAGGAACAACGGCAAGAGATAAACCTATGAGCTCGGGCATGTAGGTGTCAGACAGTACCTTTAAAATGAAAGTATTTTCTTATATTCCTGCTATAAAAATCGCCAGGAAAGCAAGAATTGCCGCATGAAGAGATAATTCTATATGCCTGTTGAGCCTAGAGAACTCTGCGACAGGGAGATGATGGTGTGCTTGTTCTCGTTCTATTGAAAAGTGCCAGTACTGTGGTATATAGTGGTGTTTTAAATTTTTTTTTTATAACATCAAGTGTGGACCCAAAGTGCGAATAAAAGCCGAAAAGGGCAAAGAAATGAGCTCACAGGAAGCAAAAGTCACAAGGTTTTTTGTCTAAATAATCTCTAGGGCGTCGGACAGTCGCCGGCTGCTTTCCAACGTGAAACATCAATGCTGTTTGTTTGCCTTTTTTTTACTTCCAATATAGCAATATTGCTCCCCCTCTGTTGGCCCTCGTTCTTTTGGGGGTGGGCTATCTGGCCCCCACATTTGTATAAGTTTAAGACCCTGCTTTATACAGTGTTTTCTTCTTCTTTTAACTGCATGGTATGTATTGCCCCAGGGGAAATCGGAGGCGCCTCAGTTATTTTCGGAAATGGCGGCGAAAATTGGATAAAGTCAAGTAACTTTAGTGTTAAAAAAAGCACAATTTAGTGATACAAATTTAAGAAGACCAAATTTGGAGAGTGTACTTTGAAGTCGGGACTTGTACTTTCCTCGGAAAGAACCAGAAAAAAAAGAGTACCTTAAGTATAGTACAAGTACTTCAAGTAAAGTGCAAGTATTCCAAACTTCCTTGAAGCGGTACTTTGAGTACAATATACCTAAAGTATTTCTTAACACTGGAAAATGAGCTTCGAACATGCGGGAAGTGTGTCCGCAGAAAATTACGTCACCATGTCTGCAGTGAACGCCGTGTATTTTGTGTGATGTATGACCAGTGAGTGTCTGCGTCTTCATTATACACTGACTCTCCCCGTGCAACTAGGGACAGGATATGTAGAGCGTGCTATAAATAGATCGTACTCACTCTGTGTGACAGTTGAACGCGTCGCAGCCACTAGTAGGTTTCATGTTGCAGTGCTTGATGACGTCAGGTATGTCGAAGGCCAACGAGGACAGGTTTTTGTGTTCCCGGATGGCTTCTATGATCGTGGTCGGCTTGAAAGATGCACGAAGAGAAATTGCACTCGCTGCCACTCCTAACAAGTTTTTTTTTTCTTGAGCGCAGCTCTTAGGCGCCCTTTTTCGGCTTGAGCGGCGTCGCCGTCAGCGTAACCGCGTGTTGCATTATGGGACGTTTCTCATAATGGCCTAGCACATGACATCACGTGTGATGTCACGAGGGCAAAATTTTCCCGCTAAATTTAGAGGGAAATCTTTTCACTAAATATAGCGGGAAAACTTTCCCGCTAAATTTTGCGGAAAATTTTTTGCCGCTAAGTTCAGCGCAAAAATTTTGCTCTGGTGACGTCACACGTGGCGCCACTCAACCCGGGAATATTTTTCCGCGATATTTTCTCGCTAAATTTAGCAGAAACTTTTCCCGCCAAATTTAGCGGAACCATTTTACCCTCGTGACGCCGCACGTCTGACACCACACGTGACCCTCCCCTCCTCCTCCTCAAGACCTGCGCTCTAATTCCATTACAGAGAATTGTAAACGTCTTTCATTTTTTTTTTGTATATTAGGGGGGAATTTGAGAACGTTCTCCGACGCCGTATAATTGCATAACGGAACATCTGCAAAACATTCATTGTCAGTCTGCTGCAGCAAGCGTAAAAGAATATTACAGAAATCGCGGGCCTCCAAACGCAGCCGACGCTACGAGCTGATGGACCAATCAAACAGCGTCAAAAGCGCGCCATCATGGCGTTCGCCATGTTTCTGTACGTGTTCCATCATGGCGGAACCGATACTAAACGGAAAAAGGCCCAATGACTTTCGCTTTTGACGGTGCTTGATTGGTCTCATTACCTCGTATACCGCCAGCCGCTTCTGCACTTGAGCTGAAACAAAGTATAGTCATATTCAAGGTACTCGAGCACACTAGTGTTCCTGATGGCCGCCCCGAAGTGGTGGCGCTGGCTGCGATGCGCAGATGCTTTATCTATTAAAAAGCCGGTTTTTCATGCCCATGTTTGCAGTTTTTTTTTTGCGCAGTGTGAAAAGCTGGGGTGCAGCCATGTACTATCCGTTTACGAACAAGAGCCTGTTTTTCCACACTCGGTGTTAGTAGCGCGTATGCGTAGACACTGACTTTCCGAGACGTGAAGGGCCTGCGCGTGCGCGCCGCCGTGGCGTCAGCAAATTTATGTCACAAGCTTGCGTTGGACATCAGCGTTTAAACATGGTAGCCTTAGATTGGCAGAACGACCAAACATGCAGCCAATTATTTGGAAAAGGACCGTACTGAAGTGTCGTTCGTGGCGCAGAGCTCCTTCAGCTTGTCATCTGCACACAATTTCTTCTTGTCAATCCTAAAAAAACAAAAAAAAAAGATGAAATTAGGTGACATTGACAAAATTATCGTTCACATCAAGCGGATTAAACTTAACACCTAAAAATTAAAAACAACGCAAAAAAAAAAAAAAACGAGGATTAGACGAAAAAGTTACACGGACGCCCAGCGCTGTTAATACACTAGTTTAATATGACGGACACTGCTATGAGGGCTGGAACATGTATCCGACATTCCATGTTTCACAAAACGGAAAATGTGGAAAACGTTACGTGATTCTACAGCCTATATAATTATTTTTGTTGAAACTGGGCCCATGGATTTTGTGCACTGGAACATCTGTCATGTTATTGTGTATGAAAAGTTAATGTAGGACTTGCCAGTTCTTTATGCAAACTGTGAAGGCGGGAAAGACCAGGTCCTTCATCGACTCTACCCTGATGTTGGTGGTGGTTGGGAACTTGAAGTACATGATAAAGAAGTCGGTGGCCTGGTACGTGAAGCCGGCCACGCAGGCCACGGTGATCAGCAGACGAATCAGGAACAAAGGGTCGAGGAGCCTGGAACGCGGCAGATCGAAAATGCCGAGGAAAAAAAGATGCTGCGTTTTTTGCATTTGGATTAATGATTTTATTTATAAAATGTGGGAGTAAAAATGCAAAAAATACACAATATAAATTTAGTGGACACATACATATTGGGGTTCGTCTTTCTAAACAAATAAAATTAGACAGATGTTATGCACATATTGAGATCTTTGGAACAAAATATTAATCCTTGATACAGCAAAATTCGCCATATAACGAACCCTCCAACCCTTCAGTACGCGTTCGTTATACGAACATGATAGATCAGGATAGTGAGGAATATGACATGACGAAGTAAGGTTGAAGGCAGCCACGGTAGCCAGGGGGGGGGTGGGGGGGGGGGGGGGCAAGCGGCCTCCCCCCCCCCCCCCCCGAAATCTTCTACTCTGATGAGACCTCCTCCGCCACCCCCCCCCCCCCCCCCCCCCCCCGAAACAAAATCGTGCCTGGTTGAAGGAATTATTTTAATGTATTAATTAATTTGTGGATATTTCTAATATGGCTTTGCAATTAACTGCAATATTTTTATTAGAATATTGAATTATCCTTTTCACGCAGTAATAACGGGGAGGTAAGGACATCTCGGTGTTCTTTATTTGTGCATTTGCTGCGCACACGGATAGCTTTTGAAACGTACATTATGTTTCAGTGGCTACCAGAACAAAAACAACATCGCACAGAAGGAAACACAATCAAGGGGCTGATGGGGACAATCGCACAAGCGTTAGCAGCAGTTTTTTAAAGTTATATCTATTTCAAGTGAGTTAAAATCTTTGTGTGAACTAACACCGGTAGAAAAAAAAATGAAAGCCGTTTACAATTCCCTGTAACGCCGGTTAGAGCGCAGCTCTTGAGGAGGAAGATGGAAGCGTACTGAGGGACAGGTGACTCCTTGAGGTCACGTGACCAGGGGGTCACGTGAGCTCAGGGGGTCACGTGACCTAAGGGGTCACGTGACCTCATGTGGTCACGTGACCTTCGGGGGTCACCTGACCATAGGGGGGTCACGTGACCTCAAGGGGTCACGTCCTAAGGGGGTCATGTGACCTCGGGGGTCACGTGACCTAGGGGTGTCACGTGACCTGGGTGGGTCACGTGACCTCGGGGGGTCACGTGACCTCGCGGTTACGCCGACGGCGACGGCGACGCCGACGCCGTTTAAGCCGGAAACGGGCCACTAAGAGCTGTGCTCTAAAACTGACTGAGTTGCAGCTGTAGGCCTACACATAGCTCTTGTTACATATATTCTGCGCGCATCTACACCAGATAAGTTATGCAAATTTACCCTTAAAGGATGGGCGTCATAAATGCTTATTTTGAGTACTTGATCACACTATGTACGCTACACTTACTTCGCTTTGATTTTCCTTGTCAACGAAGTTCTTTTTCCCGGTGGGCTGAGCCTGGTAATTATGAGGTTCTGATGCTGGCTGAACGACTTGCTGAGTATCGGTTTGATCGTGTCCAAGGACCTAGAGTTGTGCCTGAGAGCAGAAGGCAGTAGTTAAAAACGGGAGCGGTTTTATTGAGGAATCTTGAAATGACGAGAACACATTTGTCATCGCACTTCAACCATCAATAGACCCATTTGAAAAGTCACATAGTGATTGTTATTGCCCCACCCCCCCTCGAATCCCGGAGAAAAGCTCACCGGAGAAAAGCTCACCGGAGATAAGCTCACCGAAGAAAAGCTCACCGCAAAACCGGCGGATGCGGAGAAAAGCTTACCGGCCATTGAGCGTATGCGGAAAAAAGCTGACCGATTTTTTCCGTTTTTTTATAGATGAAAGCTGTTGGATCATGCATAACATATATCCAATTTATTATCATTAACATTCGCCAACTTTGTAAAAAAGAAAATGTCCTTTTTATGAATAGCTGTTAAGCTTATTCAGTATGTTGCTCCCAAATTTATAATTGCCGGCGAGTTTCTTTTTTTTTTTTTTTTTTTTTTTACTCTCTAGGCAACAAAATCCTAACTAAAAACTTTATGAACTTGAAGAACAGGAAAAAGTTCGAAAACTTAATAATATCTGCCTAAAACCTAAAAATCAAAACTGTAATTGCCAAAGATCCGGAAGTGGATGCGCAACAACGCGATGCCTGATATTCTCTTTGAAGCTTTTGTTAACCTTTGAAAACAGAAGAAAACAATAAGTAGGATATCGAGGTTTTTTTCTTACACGGACATGCACGTTTCCTAGCCATTCGTGCTGGTGTTTCCACACGTTGCCTTTGTGTGATAAAGTGCCTTTCTACAGCGAGCTACCCATGACCTTCAGAGCTGCACATTGGCACCGTTGTTACTCGTGACCTATATAAGAACTAGTCTTCTGTAAGGTAGCGAGTTGTTAAACGTTATAGAAGACGGAGTGAAGACAACAAATACAACCAGGACGAGGCTGTTCTTTCAACTAAAGTATAATTAGTGAAACTAACAGAAAGAAAACAGCGTAGCCGACACTGATTACATCAACAAGCACATTATCTATCAGGCACAACACAATCTTTGTAGCTGATGTGGTTCACCACACCGCTATTCATATTAGCTCGCAAAGAACAAACCTCTTTATTTGCCAACTACAAACGGCGCACTGTCAGCTGTCGATTAATTGTTGTGCATCTTACCGTGTCCGATGCTCCGATTTTATACTTGCGGCTTCATTAATCTACAGAATGGGTGATTGCTAGTTTCAGAGGAATTAGTAAATATGCGCAATGAACTTCAAGAATATTACAAAAAAGATGACATATTTTTAATGAAGTGACTGTTAAATTGCCACGTGTGACGCAGAATTCGCTAAGCTAAGAAAACAATCTTAAAAATCGTTGAGCTCTTCTTCGCATTCGCTCAAAGGCCGGTGAGCTTTTCTCCGCATCTGCCGGTTTTGCGGTGGGCTTTTGTCCGGTGAGATTTTTTCCGGTGAGCTTTACTCCGGTGAGCTTTTCTCCGCCGCCCCCAGCCCCCAGCCACAGCACTGATTGCAGACATGGTACCCTTGTTAGTAAAAGTTTCGTTTTACTTCAGCGTATCTAACACAGTCGACAAAAGAACACGTTTGTGAATAACCACATTTTTGTTTTTGCTTCTATACTTCTCGGGGGAAAATATTGATAAGTTGATTTAGCTTTCAAGAATTCCGAACTGCGACACTTCTTCACATTCTCCTCTCCTTCGGTGCTGACAAAATAAAATCAAGCGCTAGAAGTGTCGCTGTACATGGTGTTTTTCTAATGGACTGTTTAGTGGGTGGCCAAAGTAAAAAAAAACAACATCGGTCTATAGTTACGGCACCTTTGATGGTAATCATATCCGTAACTTGCGATTTCATAAACTAGGTCTCCAAAGGGGAAAAAAAAGTTATATGAACATGTGCAACAAACAAACAAGAAGGCATAAGATGGCCTAATGACTTGTATACGCCATATACAATTTGTAGAAGTACTGTTACGCTTATTGGACAACTCATACAAGAATAGCGTTCGCATTTTCGAAAAATTATTTACCTGCTCCAAGTACGGTACATCGCAGTCGGTCGACTGGCCGCATAGTTCGGTGGGCTGGTTGACCTGTATAGATCGAATAAAACTTGATAATGGCGCGACCACAATTCACACAATTCCGACTAATAAGACGACATTTGTCGTTTATAAAACCCAAGAGTAGGGGGTTCATGTTGTTTCTTCCTGCCTCAGCGCAGCTCTAGCCCATTCGAGCTGTGGAACAAATGACGTGAAGATACAGAAGACAGACTACTGACAGTCTGAGGCGTCTCTCTTCTTTGTATGACGGCCTTATCAGATTGGTCACAGAAGACCTGTCTGCAACCTGCGCATGTATGAAGAAAACATGCAACGTGCAGGCTTGACGCGCAGATAATCCTCTTATCATTTATGTCCTCAACGAACACCGAGTCGTTCGTATGATGTAGGAACAGTGTGGCTACGGCTTTAGTGAAGAAAAAAAAATGTGCACCAGAACAAACCTATGATTGTTCTGGCTTAGTGGCATGCGCAGCACGGATGCGCAGTGGGGATATCGGCTAATCCCTGTGGCTGCCCTCGTTCGCTGTGCCAGGAACGGTTATACAAATAACGCGGTGACTTAGAAACGCTGCAATATACCGCGTTCTCTCACCTGCGCTGGCTACCGTACATCGTGATTATCCGGATGTCAGTCTTTGGTTCCGAAGACTCCGCAGGTCCGCGGATACGTGGCAATCCGGGTTAGGAACTCGACGTGGACAACACGGGCTCGAAAGCTTTCACCCCGAAAATCGATATAAACATTTTGCCGAGGGGCGTTTCTGCTTATTATTTGCTTTGTCTATCGGCATGAGTGAGAATACGGGACGGATGCGACGGGTCGCGTGAACTATGGTGTCCTGGCACGCCATGTTTAGGTCAATAATTTATGCGGTGTTGAATTTCTCCTCCCACGCTCACCGCATGCCGAGAAAGGCGTAACATTTCCACTCTATGTGTGTCACCATAGTAATGTTCGCCTAACGACGCGGGCACGTTTAATAGGACACTTCAGCGAATGAGCGATTGAGGGGATGCCTTTTAAAGCGTGTAGCAAAGCGAGTATTTGAACACGTAATGTGCTTTCCTACAAGTCTGAAGAAAAAAAAAGTTTGAAGTTACTTTAAGTTTAACTGTGGAATATATTTTAGCTATTTTCTTTTTCTGGTCAAAAATGGAAGCCTAAGACAGTGATATTTCCATATAACAGCTAACAGGGTGACCATAGGCTATTTGCTAGCATTTGCCAGTGCCATGAGTAGCAGGCGTCGAGAGAACCCATAAAGGAACATAAGCTTTGTACCACTGCTATGGTGCCTGGAGCGCGTCTTCGACTTGTATGTTTAGCGTCCTATCCCGCCCATACATCAAAAGTGGTCCCAAAGTGGCTACAAATGACGTCACAGAAGCCGAAGTGTCATGCTAGGGAGGCTCAAGTGAGGGTGGGTGCAACTCCTAGATCGGCGATCACGGGACATGGACGCCATTTAATTGCTAAATTTTGCTGGGAGTCTATGGGGCAAAGGGTCGTTTTCTTTCCTAACTCAGGTCATAAGAGCCCATTAAGGTGCTTGAATAATTTACGCAAGGTATAAATGATTACTTTTCCATAGCCGCCAGTTTTGTTGCGATAG
Source organism: Ixodes scapularis (assembly GCF_016920785.2). Classification (NCBI taxonomy): domain Eukaryota; kingdom Metazoa; phylum Arthropoda; class Arachnida; order Ixodida; family Ixodidae; genus Ixodes; species Ixodes scapularis. The sequence goes on from NW_024609881.1 coordinate 85,063,381, forward strand.
GTTAAGTATTTTTTTTTAAAGCGAGAAACGGTAAATTCCGCCATCTTGGACGTTGCTGCTTGTCTGGCAACCTTGCTTTCTCCGCTCGACGTTTGCAATAGACTACTTCCATAAAGCCCTGCATGCAACACGGCGCGCTTTGCACTCTGGGAACTAGTTGGCCAGGGAGGAGGGTGACATGGTTTCGGTTTCGATCGACACGTCGGCAAGAGATTGTTTTCTGGTACCGAGAGCGTCATTAGTGGTCTCTAAACTAACCTAAATGGCCAGACTTCAAAGCTTGAGCACAAGCCTGGGGCGTATAGCTTGTCTTAACACATGCTTGTTGTATTTTTGTACTTGAGCCTTCCTGTTAGCGTTCCAATCGAGGTATGTGAACGAGCCAGTGCTGGGGATCTTGCTTGTGTACGAATCAACAGGCTGTAGCACCCAATAAGTATGCATACATGGTGCTCGCGCCTTTACATTAGTGTTGTTGATCAGAAAGTTTGTTTCATGCGTTCATAGACGAAATATTACTTTTTGCAATTACTGTTTTTCTTAATATGCCTGAGTATGCGAGGTAAAACTCGGAGGCGCCATTGAAAAGCTCAATTTTAACGCACTTCTTATCTCTTATCTGTACTGACCCGCAGCACCGCACGAAGTGGTCCCCACGCGCTTGCATTCCATTCAACATCGCGTATGCACATAAAGTTATCCTGCAATCATATAGGCAATTTCGCGCATACAGTCCGTTTTAAGAAAGCAAAAGTCGAGCACTTGTGTGAAGAATGTCGCACCGTTCGCCAGAACTGCGCCAGACGGACATGAACCCCTATGCGCACCGCATAGGGGTTCATGCCCGTCCGGCGCACGATGCGACATTCTTCACACAAGTGCTCGAACGAATTCAAAGCGCATTTGACGGTTGCTAATGGCCATACTATTTGTTATGTGTTTGCTTTCTTCCTGCCTGAGTATGCCGAGATAATTTCAGACACACCGTTCAGGCACAGACCTTAAAGGGGTATTCACACGAGGGAGAAATCCCGGGGATTTCTCCCCGGCACGCGCATCCCACGACGAAAACGACAGGCTTTGCGATGTGCAAAAGCCTCGCGTTTTCATCTCGTGATGCGCGCGTGCCGGGGAGAAATCCCCGGGATTTCTCCCTCGTGTGAATACCCCTTAAGCGTCAGTAAAAGCTCGCCCAAAAAGGCTTAGCGAGGAGTAGGGGACGCTTGTTAGGGCCTCCGTCGTAGCTAGCCGATCTCAGCGTTTGCGAAAAGTTAATCTTCTATCACCATAAAATTTGAGTGGGAGATATATGATGACACGAGGAAGACATCATAGTAACTTTTGTGCAGTAGTGAGGTCGAATTTATTGCGTTTCCTTAAAAGTTCATGCGTAAACGCTGGGCTCAACTTTGATACCCTGTGAGGATGCGGCTTGCTTTTCGCCCAATGAAGTAACAAGAAGCGGACGTTTGGCGAACAAAATACGTGTAAGGCTCCAGACGAACAAATTTCAGTTGTAGTTCACTGGTACTAGACGGGGTTACTGACATTGAGCTCAAAGATGCACTCGTGGGGTGAGGTGACTAAGCCACGACTTACTACGTTCGCATACGCACGCACAATATCCGGTGTTTCGGGAACCAAGGAAAGTGCCCCGGTCTTCGTTTTGTATCGCTCGAGAATGAGTGTATTGTACGTTCGTGAAAAGTCAGATAATCGAAAACGCAAGCAGCGCGTTCGGTCGCGGCGTGATAGCATGAGATGAAGCTGCTCAGTCGAAACCGAAACTGAGTGGCCAACTAGTTCCCAGAGTGCATTGCGCGGTATTTCGCCGCGATGGGGCGCGTCGGTTTTGGAAGAAGTCCATTCTCGGAGCGAGAAGGAAGCGAGAGAGGCTGTGCCAAGGCGCTCGTTGCTTGCAATGGGAGGCGAGAGGAGGAAAGGTGCATGGAGCAACAGGGTTGCAACAGAGCGGGCGCTTGCTCTCGTGCAGGCAACACTGGCGCATATCCTTTCTCGAATCCTCTCCCTCAGGCGCCGCCATTAAATTGCAAACGCTCTCCAGGTTTTGAGTTGCGCCCACCCTCACTAGAGCCTCCCTATGTCATGCTGTTGCATGTCGCGATCCTGGCGGCTGGTCGTAGAAAGGCTAACGAGAAGGCTATCGAGACCACGAACCGAGGCTCTGTTAACACATTTAATATCCTGTGCTGTTTATACACCTGCAAATTGCATTGCAGCAATTAAGGTAAAATCATTTTCACTCCCAGGGATATATTTGTATGTTATCAAATGTGTCGAAGTTGAAAGCATAAAAATCAACTGCAGCAGAACTCAATGCATCAAATGAAATTAGGAAACGGTAAACCTTTTTCAGGTTATTGTTTCCTGTCAATGCTTACTTTTATCAACATGTTCGTACGCACAATGTTAACATTATTTTCTTTTTCGAAGATTGTGAGGCTTTTTGCCTGATGTGGCTGTCTTAACTAAAAAAAAAAGGGGAAAAAAAAAAAGATTTCTACAGCAACTCTTTTGCATTGACACTGCGACACGAAAATAATAACAATAATTTATATTGAAACTTTTGGCGAGCAATATTCTCTTACAATATTTTGCCACCAAGGGGAAAGGCACAACGGCGCATGCGGGTTGGGTCTCCTGCAAGAAAAACGGTCGCTTCCCGCAATGCTTGGATAGAAAACGGCGTACCACTGCGATTCCTAGTGACCTCCGCGCTTCCCCGGCCGTGCCCCGTTGTTCAGCAGCACCTTGAGTTGCAGAGTGAATTTTACGACAGCGTGAAATGCGGGACATTTTGATGATTTGAGAATTTCTTGCGGGACGCGGGACACGAGCCCTCAATGCGGGACAGTCCCGCGAGTCGCGGGACGGGTGGTCACCCTACCGTCCAGTTGTTCCGGCGAGTTGATATCAATAAAGCACCCGGTGGAACCAAGATCGCGAGGGCAACTTTAAGGGTTCAACTCACATAGCCACTTACTGAACAATTGAACCAGGGGCGTTGGAAGTGTTTTGCAGTTGGGGGAAAGCGGGAAGTGTGTGTGTGTGTGGGGGGGTGCACAGAAATAAAGATTTTTGTTCTACTTAATTGACTGCCATAAACGTCTAATTAAAAAAAAAAAAATCGCGCCGCTGTCGCACTTTCCCCTCTTCCCCCTGACACACACACATACGCTCTTCTGTAGCCACTGGATTCTGGATCAAGCGACCAAGCTCATCTCTGGACCGTGAGTGGCGCAAGTTACAAATACAATCGTCAGGGTAAAGTGAAACACTGCATGCTCCAGAGGCATACACGTCTTCACGCACATTGCACTCGCGAAACACATCCATACGGCGTCGATTCTTCATCGGGATTCAAGCGTGTGAAGGTGGACGCAGCACTTCGGCGTGCCAAGGAAATTTTGATCACGCCGCGAGACCGGCGAGACTTATGTTCGACGAGTTCTGACTTTTTTCTGGGGCGTTGCGCTTTCCAAAAATGTCCACTTGTTCTCAAAGGCAATTATCACCGTTTACACAAGGGTTTAGAAAAAAACGTCTTCGGCGAGCGACGACGAACGAATAGAAAGCTTGTCTTCAGCACGCTGCCGCCCCGCTTCTGCAACGCTCCAAAAGGCCTAATTTGCAGCATGCAAGATGGCCGTCCTGTGGCCGCGGTCAGGCTGCACTCAGAGCCGGCCGCACTGGATTTTCCAAAATAAGGCAGCAGAAGCTTTGAACGGGACTCTACAAACTCCGCGCGACCTCACTCATTCATCGATATCTCAGATGAATGGCCGTATTTTTTGAAGGGCGCGATCAACCGAGGACTCTGCCGTCACGATCCTCTTGGAACAGTTGAGAATGAGGGGAAGCGGCCTCGCTTGTCTCCTCCTTGCTTTGGTTCCCCAGCTCGACGACTCGACTGGACGAAGCGAGGAGGAGTGGGGATGAGAATTGTGACGTCACATGTCTCGTCGGCCTCGTCGGCCGTGTTCAATCGCGCATTTCTTTTCCAAAGCTACCGTCCATCCGTTAGAGATATCGCTGTAAGAGTGGTGTTTTCGGGTTCTATTGGGCGGCGGGCGCGAACTACAGGGGGCGCTTCTCTAGGGGCGGATCCAAGGGGGGGGGGGGGGGGGGGGGGGGGGCGACAGGAGCGGCCGCCCCCCCCCGTTCCCCCTTCTCGGAGGGCAATTTGACATGGGTGGACCCCCGGTGCACAGAAAGAATGGGAGAATAGTCTCGTTCCTACTCTTCGTCCCTGTCGAGTAGCGCTATAATGTTCTCCAAGCTGTAAGTACACCTATAAGGTACTGTAGTTTGTATAATGCGCTTCTCAACGAGTGATTTTAAATTTGTAAATAATTCTTCGTAAAAATAGGACCGAACAAATTAATCAATCACCTGAATCTGCTGCGCTATGTGCGACAATTTAAGAATGTATGAAAATTTCAGCTTTTTTATTTTAGCAGAAGTCGCGATGGTGACAAACTTCTTTGCCACGTATTCGAAGCGGGAGGAGTTAAGCGTCAGTTGCTGACGAGCATTTGCTCGTCAGCAAACTGTCGAGTTACACTTGGATAGAAGCGTCGGCATTGGCAACTTCATTGTAGCTAAAATAATTAGTGCTCGGCGCTGCAATACAACTGTGCCCGCGCGCACAGCTAAGAAGACAGCACGTCATTTACTCTGGTAAATGCGAAACATTTTTTTTTTTACAGTACCTCCGCAGATCCGAAAAAAAAAATAATAAAAAATACCAGAGAGGCTGCACGCCGCACAAGCTGAATGTGAAGCTCCAGGCTTGTTTCTGAACGTAAAGGACGAGCGTGTTGTTAATAGTACTGAAAATAAGGGAGGGGCAAGGGACGCACAACAACGACAGACGTTGTACTTTGTAGGGTGGAAAGTTGGGCTAGTTGGTAGTTATTCATCTTGGTTTTAAAAGCGCACAAAAGACGAGGACAGAGTAAGAAACACAAACGACGGACGAGCGCTCACTCGCAACTGACAGGTTTTATTGGAACCTGCCCTCGTCTTTTGTGCGCTTTTAAAACCAAGTTGTACTTTGTCGTTGTCCCCTTGTCCCTTCCTCATTTTCAGCATTGCTTTTGAACATATAAATCTACATATATATATATAAATATATATATATATATATATATATATATATATAAACAACTTCGAGGCGCTGTTATTTATAAGAAAAATCAATCACAAAGACCTCATACTTGTTCCTTTAATAAATAAACCCTTTTTAATCGGCATGGATGCGAACTAACATAGCCACTGCGTGCTTTGACTCCGTGCGTCGTCTGCTCACACCTTACCAGCTCCGTCACAGGAGGGCGACCGCGAGGTGGCGCCACCTAAACATCGCCCTGTTTCGTGAGCTCGAAATTTGGCCCTGCAATCAGATTTAAGCGTCTACCCTTTTGGGGTTTCCACGTCTCTTGGGGTTCGGGCAAGCCAGCGGACACGGAGAGAGTAGCTAAATATTAGTGCGTCATATTTTAACCGGACGACGCGGAAATTTCCTCAACCGACGAGGGCGACCCGCGGTACCGAAAGCGCGCAAAATGTGACGTCTTTGGTCCTGGGCTTACTACTGGTTAGAGCCGCTAAAAGCTTCTTTTTAGTCGAAATACAAAATATAAGTGGCGCGAACCGTTTCAATTATTTATAAAAGTAGTTCTTGTTCAGTATTTTAGATCAAAAAAGAAACGAATGCAGTTCATAAAGTACGGAAACAAGAAATGACCCGTCGACATACCCGCCACCAAGCGGTGGAAAAGGCGGCGCATACTAGAGAGGAGTAGTGGGATCAGGCGCCGACACTGATCTCTATGACAATTGCTGGATCGCGCTTCCCCGCTTGTTCGCTGCAGCGCAAGTGAAGCCACCGGGCTTCACTCGCTTGGGATACGATTTGCCGTTTTTGCTAGCCTTTGCTGCGGTTTTCCAGCGTGCTGACGACACGTTTTCTACTCGTTCGTCGTCATTCGCCGAAGAAGTTTTTTGAAGACTCTGTGTATTGTTGAGACTTTCCGTTGTGAACACGTGGAAAATTTTACGAAAGTGCAGTGTCGCAGGAAAAAGGCACAACGCGTCGAAAGGAAGGGCTGGCGGCGTGTTCAAAGCATCCTTGGCACGCCGAAGTGCCGTGTCTCTGTGCCTTCGCACGCTTGGATACCGACCAAGAACCGACGCCGTGTGTATGTGTTCAGCGAGTGCAATGTGCGTGAAGCTGTTCGTGCCTCTGGATCAGCGTCTTTTCCCCTCGCGGTTTAGGAACGAGCTTAATCCAGCGTCCACTAGCGACGGAAGATGGGGAGAAGGTACGTCTTTTTTTCGTCCTTAGACGATTTACACAATACCGTGCACAACAGCTCCTCATCACTGATCAGTGCTGGCTTATTATCAACCTACGCGACTCGCCTAATTGTAATTGGTCAACAGATTGCACACGACCATATCGGCCGCGCTTCAAAGATTTTCACTCTCGCCGTCTTTTACATTTGCTTTCGAAAACCCCCCTGGCTCCACGTACAACGTTGCCCTATTCGTGCTCCCACGGAATCTATTAGAGTAGATTTGGGACATAGCCACGGTTAATATAGTACATAAGAATACGTACAGATCTCCCCCTTTTATTGATAGCAACTCACCGGAACAGCTGGACGATCCAGAACTCCGTGGCCGATATATATAAATGATCTAAAGGCATCTACGCGCGACACACGTTCAGAACTTTGGCGCGGCGTCAATTCTTGACCGGTATCCAAGCGTGCGAAGGCACAAAGATGCATCACTCGGCGTGCCAAGGAAGCTTTGATCACGCCGCGACACCGGCGACACGTTTTCGACGTGTTGTACCTTTTGATACGGCTTCACGCACATTGCACTCGCTAAACACATTCACACGGCGTCGGTTCTTGGTCGGTATCCAAGCGCGCGAAGGCACAGAGACACGGCACTTCGGCGTGCCAAGGATGCTTTGAACACGCCGCCAGCCCTTCCTTTCGACGCGTTGTGCCTTTTTCCTGCGACACTGCACTTTCGTAAAATTTTCCACGTGTTCACAACGGAAAGTCTCAACAATACACAGAGTCTTCAAAAAACTTCTTCGGCGAATGACGACGAACGAGTAGAAAACGTGTCGTCAGCACGCTGGAAAACCGCAGCAAAGGCTAGCAAAAACGGCAAATCGTATCCCAAGCGAGTGACGCCCGGTGGCTTCACTTGCGGGAGCGGCAAGCGCGGCGCCGACATGAAAAGGTCCCGGATGTACGCGGCGGCGCTGCTATCGTTTGGGCAGGAGGATCCGACCGGCTCCGAGCGTTCCGGAGGCCTTCGGCGAGAAGCTTTGTCTTGCGGTTTGGCCGTTTCGCGGTATGGCAGCGCAAAATAGCTCCCATTCTGAACTGATCTTTACCTCGTGTTTGCTGTCGATTGTGGCCAATGAAGTGTCATGCCGAATTAGTATTTAATCGCGCAGCAAATGCAATGAGAGCCGCTCTGACTGCCCTCTGCATACAGCCTATCCAGAACACGCTTCGATGGCGCCCTCTCGCGCCGTCGACTCGGAGTGCGGCAGCCGTGAGCACTCGATGAGCTCACTACTTCTCCTCTAGTTCACGGCCACTCTCAAGCAACCAAGGACGTCATGGGGGAGGTTATTTTTTGCTTGTTTTTGTAATTTTAATTTGCCTATAACTTTTAAAATAAAGGAAATTTCGAGAAAAGAAAAGTTCCACTAAGTTACTACGCTCAGTGCGCTCAGGTTCGGTGCAAATTAAGAATTAGTAAAACGGCATTGAGGGCCCCTTTAAGTCGGTTTACCTGGACCACCGTGCCCTGGACCCAACGTTACTTTGCCTGGAACTTAGCACTGCTGGCGCTGCAGCACTGCAGCGACCAAGCGGGAAAGCTTTCTGAAGGTCCGTAGAAAACACGAATGATGCACGTTTTTTGGAAAAAAACAACGTGTTAATTTTTAGACGAAAAGTTTAAAAACTAATTTCAGAACCATGTGAACCATATGAGTAACCTCTTGTATTGAAAGCACACCCCGAGAAGCTGTCGCGAAGCTTGTATGTATGTATGTAATATATTTCCTTCCATAAATCCCTACATGCAAGACGGCGCGCGTTGCACACTGGGAACTAGTTGGCCATGGAGGCGAGTGGCATGGTTTCGGTTTCGATCGACACAATTAACGGCCGTTATCTCATGTTTTCTGGCCCCGAGAGCGTCATTTTTGGTCCCTAAACTAACCTAAATGGCCAGACCTCGAAGCTTTAGCACAAGCCCATGCTTGTTGTATTTTCGTACTTGAGCTTTCTGTTAGCGTTTCGAGGTATGTGGACGAGCCAGTGCTGGGAATCTCGACGTTGCGAAGCTCGGGGATCTTTCTTGTGTACAAATCAACAAGCTGCAGCAACCAATAAGTATGCATACATCGAGCTCGCGCCTTTAGATTAGTATTGTTGGTCAGGAAGTTTGTTTCATGCGTCCATAGACAAAATATAACTTTTTGCAATTACTGTTTTTCCTAATACGCCTGAGTACGCGAGGTAAAACTCAGAGGCGCCATTGAAAAGCTCCATTTGAACACACTTCTTGCCTCTTATCTGTACTGACCCGCAGCACTGCACGAAGTGAAGTCACCACCCGCTTGCAATCCACTAATATTCAACATCGCGTATGCGCATAAAGTTATCCTGCAATCCTATAGGCACATTCGCACATACAAACCGTTTTAAGAAAGCAAAAGTCGAGCACTTGTGTGAAGGATGTCGCACCGTTCGTCGGAAGTGCGCCGACGGGTATGAACCTTTATGCGGTGCGCCAAACGAACAAAATTATTCAAAGCATACTTGACGGTTGCTAATGGCCATAATATTTGTTATCTGTTTTCTTTCTTTTTGACTGAGTATGCCGAGATAATTTCAGACACACCGTTCAGACACTGATCTTGGGCGTCAGTAAAAGCTCGTCCAAAAAGGCTTAGTGAGGAGTAGGGGACGCTTGTTAGGGCCCCCGTCGTAGCTAGCCGATCTCAGCGTTTGCGAAAACTTAATCCTCTATCAGCATAACATTTGAGTGGGAGATATACATGATGACACGAGGAAGACATCATAGTACCTTGTGTGCAGTAGTGAGGTCAAATTTATTGTGTTTCCTTAAATGCTCGTGCGTCAACGCTGGGCTCAACTTTGATACTCCTGCGAGGACGCTTGGCAAACAAAATACGTGTAAGGCTCAATGTGACCAAATATCAGTTGCAGTTACTGGTACTAGGCGGGATTATTGAAATTGAGCTCGAAAAAGCTTTCGAGGGGTGAGGTGACTAAGCCACGTCTTACTACGTTTGCATACGCTCGCACAATATCCGGTGTTTCGGAAACCAAGGAAAGTGCCCCGGTCTTCGCTCGAGAATTCAGATAATCGAAAAAGCAAGCAGCGCGTTTGGTCGCGGCGTGATAGCATGAGATGAAGCTGCTCAATCGAAACCAAAACTGAGTGGCCAACTAGTTCCCAGAGTGCACTGCGTGGTATTTCGCCGCGATGGGGCGCCTCGGTTTTGGAAAAAGTGTCCCAATAAAGAAAAGCTTGTGAAGTAAAAGTGCCGCCCCCACGCGGTAAAATTTAAAACTAGCCGCTTCGTTTCGCTGGCGCGGCAGCCATTTAGAGCTGGTCGTCTCCTATGTGTTGGTGGGCTGTTGCAATTTCATTCACGCGTTTTTTGATGTGATGCCACAGCCCATCCCTCATCAAATGATACTGTTTCAGGTAATTAATTTGGTTAATCGTATCCTCCGTCATTGCCGATACATTTCCTAGAAGAGCCAAGTGCGCCTGGCGTTTGCTTACAGTCGTGGATCTATCCTGCTCAAGATTCGAATCGCAATGACAACGATAGGCTTGCATCTCTCGAAATTTTCTGTGAAACAATGCATTACTAGCCGCTATGCTTGGCTAGTAAATTTTGCGATTCGTCTGTCATGCTGTTAATTCCCTTTAGCCTTAGTCCGTGAACAGGGAATACCTCGCAAATGGGACATTAGTTAAGTATTCGGCGTCGTTCCCATCCCTCACAACGGAACGTCATCTTTTAACTGATCCTTTGAGTGTTGGTTTACATTGTTATTGGCAGAAGAAGTGATAGTGCAACGCATTATTGAGCATACTCTAAGAGGTAGACTGGCAACGTCTTACTTGAACGGCTGTTAACGTTCCTTCAATCCCTCGCTATCGATGTGCAAACTTCAACTATTTAATTAGATTAATATAGCTGGTAAACAATGTAGGTACTTGCACTATAAGAGATCAAAGAGTTGGAGCACATAGGAGATGATTGCATCCAGTGATAATGACCAAGAGCCAGTCTCCTTTTCTACTTGTTTTGTCAAGATGTGAGAAGTGGCCTATCACCTTTCTGGGCCTGTTATAAGTGTGAGGTCTTTGCCTCTTGAGCTAATGGATGTCTGTAGAATTGCAACTTCGACGTGCCACAATGCATTCCTTGCCCTTGTAGACGTGTATACATGGCTTGTACATTTGATGTCATCGCGCATCAAGTGTTGACAACCATTGTGCTTTCTTGCCATTTGCCTTCAAGGGCCGCTCATTCCAGTGCTGCACCACCATTTGCTTCCATCCAACGGCAGCAGAAGCCTCTTGCATTGGCACATTTTTTTGCTACCTCTAATACAAACACATACACATCGAGCAGCATTAGTCATTCCTATTTGGTCTTGCTGAAGGAAGCAAAATTCGGTAGTGTGAATTGTGCCACACCCGGCAACAGGATCACCATTATGGCGGCCAATGTGACTGCCATGCAAGCCATGCATAGTGCGTGACACTGTGACTTGGCAATTTCTGTTCTAATATGGTGAGTTTTGGTTTTCTGACAGAGTTCGGTTGAGCCGATGCAGGTGGATGCTCAGCCCGAAGACAATGAAGCGACAGAAGAAGAGACTTACGTTGTCGAAAACCCGTCCCTGGTAAGTTCCCCTGTTGCAGCTCATTGGTGGCCGGTGGTGTGAACTCTTGATGAGTCTAACATTCAACGCTCTCGGTTGCCGGTACATGACATTCTCTTTAGGAGTGGACCTGGAGACTCGACTCTTATGTTGCAAAGTTGCGAACGAGGCAACTTGATGTTTGTGGTTTCGACACCTTCCAAATTCTATACGGTTCTTGATTTCCTGGAGCAGTGGAGCCAAACGACAGCACTAGCAAGTGATATTTTTCTAGGGTCTCGAGAGACTCGGAAGATTGCAGTTTCTGGAGTAACTCTGTGACTTGTGGTGCATAGATGGAAGGGCCATCAGAAAGGTTCACTGGATGTCTGAAGAGGGGGAACTGGTGGCTGAGTGTGTCAATGCATTGCAGCTCAAAGGACGTGTAGCGAAAGCTCGCGCTGCAGGATCCAGGGATCCCGGGTTCAGTCCCCACCCCCGACCGTTTTGATCTGGATGAACCTCGCATCGGTATGCGTCCGTGTAATGACTACTACGGGGTGCACGTTAAAGGCTTTAGGCTAACGGTGGCAGCACATCGCTAGTCTGAGGTCTGAATATTTTCATCTACAGCAGAGATGCCAGATGCTGACTGGGGCCGATTAACTTGCCGCCGCCTGAACACGTGCACGACGCAGTTACTTTTGCGTTGGAAGAAATGTGTCGCAGAACCACCTGTTTTTGCTCAAACTGCGTAAAGATTGTTTTCTCTCTCGTCAAGTTACAAGTCGTCCGACTTGTGTTTGTAGGACCTGGAGGCCTACTCCAACAGCTATGGAGGGCTGGCACGACTGTACCGTCTCCTCTACATCGCGGACCACTGCACCTCTCTTCGCGTGGAGGCGCTGCGAATGGCCCTGACCCACGTGCAGACGACGTACAATATCACTAAGTACCAGGAGATCCACAAGAAGCTGATGGACGCGGCCGGGTAAGTCGCCGTCGTCGGCCGCCAATGCTGGCCTGACCAGTCAAAGACTCGTTTTACGGCGTTGGCTGGTATGGGCTCTTATCCCCACTGGAAACGACATCCTGCGTTGGTGTTGTGGTCTCCGTAGTGGGGCACAGGGTATTTGTTGTCTGTGTTGTCTAAACCTCGTAAAAAAATTGTCCGCCGCCTGCGGAATTTGAACCTGGGTCCGCATTGTGCAAAGTGGAGGTGTTACCACGGAGCCACGCCACGGCGTTAGCAACCCGCTCTATACTTAGGATTTTTTTAGTACCCAGTGCCCACTGCACGCGCTCTGGAAAAAAAAACAAAAAGGAATGGCCGACAGCAAAACAAAGCGTTCGAAACAAAATAGGCGGATGTCTGTTTTGTTCCGAATGCTTTTGTTCACAAGCGCCACGGTGCGTGAATGCGACGCTGATGCCCAATGACTTCGTCGCGACAAAGTCCTTTAGTGACTGCACTGTCGATGAACACAAGACTGCTAATTTCTTTAACACGTAACATGTTTCATCGTCCGATTTTTACGGCCGGCTGTAACGAAAAGCGTTTTGCCCATAAGGTCCTTCAGCAGGACTTGAACTCTCCACCTTGAGATGGTGAGCCGGGTGCTTTGCCGGCTGAGCCATCCTGGATCGGCGGCTGCTAGCGTGCAAAAGGGAACCGTTGGCGGGGCGTGCGAACTTTCCCGTCGTGCTGCGCTATCTCATGGCGTGTGTCAGAAACAGGAGAGAATCTCCGGTGAGCGGTGCCATTCGGACGCCCTTCTCTTCTTCCCTGGAAGGCCTATCGCACATGTTGTGCTTACCGGTCTTTGACAGCATGATCCAGTTTGTATAGTTTTTTTTTTTCAGGAAACATATAATTAAACTTTATCTGATGTCGGCAGTTTTCACGAAAATTGAACGACACATTGATTTGGCCTTTAGGTGGTGTTTCTTGTTCTCATCATTGTTTCATACCTGATGTGCTAAATCAGTTGTTCTTTACTGCGTGGCGTTGTTGTAATGCTAAAGGAATGCACGAGTGACACTGGTCATTGGTAGCCAAGGGGTTAAGCTTGACATGCAGTTGCGGACAAAATAAGCTGGAACTCGAACTTCGGAAGCCAGCTCCCATATTTTATTTTTCTCTTAAGGCCCGTTCACACTCTTGTAAACGAGTAAGACCGAGAGAGACGAGACTTGTTAAAACCTCTTAAAATTTCTTAGGACGAGAGTACACACTGGCACGCTGGCGCCATCTATGCGGTGACCCTGGAACTGCATTTCAGAAGAGCGAAGGTTTCGCGGTATTTCTGAGGTCAAATGTGCGTAATACTTATATGAAAGGCTTGTTTATAATGTTGAGAAAAGTTGTTCAAGCCAAGGAAGAAAAAATAATGCTCGAGAAAAATAAAAAATATGCCGGACCGCCAAGTTTACACCGCTACCCAATAGATGGCGCCAGTGTATCCTCTCGTTGTAAGAGGTTTCAAGGAACCCAGTTTTAAGAGGTTGCAAGAGTGAATGGGCCTTTAATCGTGGTGTGTAATCTCTATTTTCTCTGGAAGGAAAAACACGTGATAGAAACAAAGATGTAGTAAGGCCTTCCCGACTACTGTGCAGTTGCAGTGTGCTTTTGATTGGACTTGGGGAGGCGTCTTTGTTTGCGGACAACTTATTTTTTAAATAGTCCGTTGGCTCGAAACATCTTCCCTCTAGCAGACGAAAATATAGTGGTGGCGCCAGCAGCAAAAAATCGGACGTGGCTTTGGATGCCCTCGTTGAACAGCGCTTATGGAAATTTCTTCATCCTAGTACATGTTGCGATGTTCAACCTACGACCAGGCGACGGGTGTAAAGGCAGGGCAGAGTGGGCGAGTCTGGTTTTTGGGGGAAATTGTGGAACTTTTATCATTTTATTTTGTGTTTTAAAATCAGCAGCCTTTACTGATTTGTTATCTGTTTGGTTCCACAAACAAGTTTTTTTTAACACGGAAGGTGTTGAAGGGCAGGGATTCCCGAGGAAAGTGCAACAAAGTGTCACAGAAACTGTTATGAAATGTGTGACACCCTCTTCAGAGGACGGTCTGTGCACAAGGAACGGATAATTGAAAAGGTGGAACACTATTCTGTTTCAAACAGGCTGGACCGCTGAATGCGGGCGTCCGGCGTTCGAGCAGCGAGCAAAGACAAGAGGCAGCCAGCTTTGCGTCCGCCCACTATTCATTCTAACCGTGGTAACCAGGGCTTGGGGCTACGACGTCCACGCGTGCTCATCTCCACTCAGTTTCTATTTGTATAACCAAAAGAAAACTATCCAACCCAATCCATAGGATGAAAAAAGATTTTTTTTTATTAATACTAGGCTGTACTTGCTACAATGCTTCAGTGCTGCAGTTTATTTTTTATATATATTTTTTTTATTTAAAAATATTAAGGCGGTTGTTGCCACTGTCTGCAGGGCGTCGAACCTGCCGGACGTGACGGGGGCGGGGGGTGGGGCGGCCCTGCCCCCACTGGACAGCCAGTGGATTGAGACCAAGAGCAAGAAGGCGGCCCTGAAGCTGGAGAAGCTGGACACGGACCTGAAGAACTACAAGAGCAACTCCATCAAGGAGAGCATCAGGTGGGGACGCTCGCCGGGCCGCCAAGCCAGAGCCCTCGTTTGGAGGGTTCGGCCATTTGTTTTCAGAAGCCTTGGCTGAAACGACGAAGCTCTGTTGGTCGATCCATTGAACTGTTGGTTCTCGGATGGTGTCTCAGGGAGCCCGGTGGTTCCCCAGAACACTTTCGCGGGTTCCTGGGAGCACCTTCGTGGGTTCCTCGAGCTCCCAAATCTCCTTGACCGACCCTGCCGCCAAGTGAAGCGTATTTCCAGTTTAAGCGCCGTTTTAGCAGATCTGGGTCAGCCATTGGTGGTGCATAACCACGGCCAGACACTCTTTACTATTACAGTGCCTGGAATGTGTGCCGGACTGGTGTGTTTACCACGTCCCAAAAAGTGGTCCCTCGATTTCCACCTGACGGCGTCGTAGAAGTGTCATGCCGTCGTTGGCCGTGATCCTGACGGTGTTGCGACAGTGGTGGTGGATGTGACAGACGACTGCTCTGGTGTAGGTCACTTTCCAGTGTGACAACGAAAGCTTTGGCAGTCAGAAGTTGGGACACGATGACAACGGTGACACCCGCATTCTCTCACACTTATTATAATAAGTGCTAGCACTAACTGCCAGGATCGTGGCATCCGACAGCATGACACTCTGGCTTTTCTAGCATCGTTTGTCACTGCCCCGGGACCCATTTTTGATGCACGGGCGGGATGGGACGCTGAACACGTCAGTCAAAGACGCGTTCGAGGCACCACTATATGATGCAGTAGAACCTCTATATGGTAATCTTGTTGAGACCGGGGAGTAATATTACCATATCAGGAGTCTTACTGTATCAGGAGCACCTTAAGAAATCTGTTTTTGAAGCTATGAAAAGGGAGTGGAAATGAATAAACCGTTTATTAGTCCAAAAACAAACACCACAACTATAAAAATATCACTTACGTTACAGTAAACAACTCAGTTATACCAGCCTGTTCTTTTAGGTGCTCTGTACTTCACAAGGAAGTTGTCGAGGCTCGTCATGTGCGAATAGTGTTGCCCATTAACATCTGCTGCATTTAGAGCCCTCACAACTGTCCAAAGCAAACAGGAGTTAACATCTTGTAGGTTGGGTTTAGGTTCTTTCTCTGGACAACACTTGCTCAGTTCATTATTCCACGGATGCATTCTAAACGGCGTCTTCATCGCCTGAATTCTGATAAAAACTTGATAAAAACTAAGGCGGTTCCCCGCCTTCAGACGTTCAAACCATGCGTCTGTTGCCTCGAAGTCTTTTTCTCTCGCAACAGGTCCATTGATTAGCAATGCACGCTTGTCGAAACCATTCAAGCAGCGCTGTGTCAACATTCTTCTTTTATGGACCTTCGTAGCCTTTTGCAGTTTTCACTTTTCCATTGGCAGTTATATCCTCAATACGCTTCCTGTTTTCCACCAAGGCCAACACCGTTGCCACAAAAACGCAGAATTTATCCGCTGTTTGCTTTCGCATTCAGTCGTTACCTGCTTTTTGAAGGAGCGTAGTTCAAGTATGTTGCAGATCAGTCGTGATGCACAGTTCAGCCCCAATTACCCTGAAAATGGCGGCACCTTCTTAGTTTTGTTAGGCATATTGTTCTGATATGGCAGATGATTGCGGGCCTGCAAGAATGAAAACAGTCACGAACGACCGCAGCACCACTTAGAAAGCTGCCGTCATACAACGTAGCACTTTAGCCTGTAGCGCTTTTGTAATTAATGCACACTTTAGAGTTTCTAGGAACCAGTCTACACCGATCTCACCGAGAAATTATGCTGTTGTGGGGAAATAACATTTCATCAGCACTGCTGTGTTTTACTATAACTAGTATTCCGAGTGTTCACAGTGTGCTACATCAGAATTTCGGGCCACAGAGGAAATGGGAAATCAGTCAGGACCGACACTTCCTTTGACTATAACCGGAGCTTTACTGTATACTGAGTTACTATAACAAGATTCTGCTCTATGCAATATTGTTTACTGCATCTGTCCGCTTCTGCACTCTTTCATTGCATGAGTTACGAAAACGGGAGAGTCCGTTGCTGTCAATCGAGAGATATGGGCATTTCCCTAGATTCAAAAGTTTGAGAGGCTCTGCATTGGACAGTGGGGTTGGCTGATCAATTGTCGCATAGGACCCGAGCCTCATGCGTTTGCATACCGTAGGTTCCCTTGGGTAAAGTGCAACCTACAACAGCCAGATCTCGGCGCAGATAAGTTTTGTCATTGGCTGATCCCAAAAGAATGAAGGGCCTCTTTGTAGCACCCTGCCAGAAAGCGAATGCAGAGGAAAAGTTGCGCCATCGGCAGGACTCAACGACACTCGTTTCCATGCCTCAGCAAACCTCACTCATAAGGGCCCTCACTCACTCTCTCACCCTCATCTTCACAGGCGAGGTGAGGGTGAGTGGGTTTCTGAACCCCGAAAATTCATGAGTGTGGGAGTGAGGGAGGGCCACGAGGGCTGTGAGGACCATGAGGGGTATGAGGGCGGTGAGGGCCGTGAGGGCCATAAGTGTGTGAGGGGTATGAGTGCGTAAGGGAGGTGAGGGATGTGTGAGGGCTGCGAGGTTGAGTGAGGGTGAGTGAAGGGCTGAAGGTGAGTGTGACTGAGGATGAGGGTGATGAGGGGCTGAAGGTGAGAAGCTGTGAAGGTGAGGATGAGTGAGGAGCTTATGTGAGCGACTGTGAGGACAAGGGTGAGTGGGGGCGACCTAAAATGCTGACCTCTGCTCGTTGCTAGGTCTCCAAACATACCGAGAGGCTCAAGACACGCGTGTTGCCGCCCTCGCGCAGGCGGGGCCACGACGACCTGGGGGACCAC
This sequence comes from Ixodes scapularis, assembly GCF_016920785.2. Lineage (NCBI taxonomy): Eukaryota > Metazoa > Arthropoda > Arachnida > Ixodida > Ixodidae > Ixodes > Ixodes scapularis. Next base: position 85,080,805 of record NW_024609881.1, read on the forward strand.
TACCTGGACTGCGGGGACCTGAACAACGCCCTCAAGTGCTTCTCCCGGGCCAGGGACTACTGCACCAGCAGCCGTCATGTTGTCAACATGTGCCTCAACGTCATCAAGGTGAGATGGGGCGACCTTGAACGCGTCTCCGACTGGTGTGCGTGCCCCATCCTAAGAAGCAGCCCCTCGATTTCCATCCAATGACGTCGCGCAAGTGTTGTGCCGTCGCCTGCTGCGATCTCGGCGGTGTTGCGGTAGCGGAGGAGGATGTGGCAGACGTCGGTTCCGCTGCAGGACAAAAGTTTATGGAAGCTTCGGCAGTCGCGATCCGGGCCGTTGCGGCGACAGCAACACTCGCGTTTGCTCGTGCCTTTTGCCGGAGCTTTCGTGACCGACTGCCGGGATTGCGACATCCGACGACTCGAGTCGCCGACTCCCGTGGTGCGACTTTGCCGCCTTTCTTTGGAAGCACTCTCGCGGCACAAACAGTGCGGAACGCCGAGTGGACTTGTCGAAGACGCGTTCCGAGCACCGTGACGTAGAATCACGCCGTCGTCCGGAGTCGCTTGCACCGAGAAAGTTAGCTCCAACTTTGTTAGATCAAGCAATTCTCGGAACTGCGCTCGGGAGGGGATCCCTTCGCGTGTCACCCGTGGGGGGCCGCATACTACTCCGCATTATGAGACGTTATCGTCGTAGACAGGCAAAATCCATCCAATGAGAAAGAGCACCGATGCCGGTTTGATGGGAGTGCAGTCGTCGTATCATCTGTAGACACATGTGGGCTGTCGGAGGACCTGCTGGACCGTTTTCCAGCAAGCCTCCGTGCTTGCATACATGGTCTCCCTTGCCTTCGCTTTCCTCTGTTGCGATTTTCGGAGGGAACCGTCCCGTACGACCAACATTCTCGGTACCTGCCTTTGCACAAAATATTTAGCGGGGCTGGGCGTCGATAAAAAACTTTAACCCGATTAATTTACTTCCTTTAGTCCATTAACGAATTGATTAATTGCTTTATTTCATTTCCACGCATAATAGTTAAAAAAGGTTGAAATAAAATTTTTTGCATTTGATGAATATGCGAAAAACGATACAATGTACAATTTCAAACTTTAAATCAACCTTGATGCGTAGTTGAGAAAGGACAAAAGATACCCATGCTCGCAAATTATTACTTTTTGCTGCAAAGGCGAAGAGACTCATAGATATTCTCTGGCAATGGGGAACTCCTTCGATTGCTCACAATAGAGTCTGCTGCGCTAAACGGACACTCGCACGCCGTTGAAGTGGTCGGGGCATGTATAAACGCTCCGCTCTTTTGGAATTACGAATTCTGCCCTTACAGTTTACTTTACATCTAAGTTTCACCTAAAGTTTGCTTTCATACAAGTGTACTCGTCTACGTCTGCATTGTGAAAGCTTTGAATTTTTACTTTTTTTCTCGTTTGTCAAAATTTAATGGATTAACCGGTTATTAAAATTAATTGCAGTAAAAGCATTAATTGATTAATTGGTAGGTTAATCAATCAAATGCACAGCTCTAGTATTTAGTCTTTTTTGCCTATTTTTCTCTGAGCATTGATGGTATGGGGCACCAAGAGCAATGAAAACCGATACAGCTGCACGGTGCTACCGTGTTCTGACAGGATGAGGTGTGTGGGGCTGCCTGTCATTTGACGTTTACAGGCCACCTCCCTGACAATGCACTTTACTCGAAAAAGGTTAATTCCAAACCAGTTTCTGCCGACGTAAGACGGCAGCTCTGTGGTGCAGCCTTTTTACATCGGCCGTGACACTGCTTGTGTCCTGTGTAGGGTTTGGTGTTTGGACAGACCTTTTAGCGAGATGGTGAACTAATTTTCCAAAGCTTTTGGGGCAATAGTTTTAAGCCTGTTTTGGACAAGGTCGCCATCTTGTCTGCTTCGTCCCATTGCTCCTTGTAGCGTGAAGAGCGTTGGCATTTGTTTGTTGACGGATGCGGGTGTTGACGTCTGCGCAGGTGAGCGTCTACTTGCAGAACTGGTCGCACGTCCTCACCTACGTGAACAAGGCGGAGGCCACCCCGGAGTTTGTGGATGTACGTTGGGCCTCCTGCTTTGCTGCTCTCCTTTTTGTTTTTGGACCCCGTTTGTTTTAGCATTGTTTTAAACACTTGCATGATTAAAAGCACTTACGGCTTTGCTGAGGCGGACATAGGTTTTAACAGCTGACAAAACATCTGAGACATAGTTTGTATGTGGCATTGTTGCATCATGCTGGTGGTCTTTCCTACTTGTTCTTGTTGAGAAAAGCGAATTCAATAGTATACTTTTGAAGGTACATGTTCGGCAGCAGGGCAACTGCAATGGCGGCTGATGTGACGTCTGGGCAAGCCATGTACAGGATTACACAAACTTGGCGTCTTTTTCTCTGTTCATATTTTTTCTTATATATAAACAATGCCTTATTGGCATCATTATTGTATTTTTTTAGGTCCGTGTGGTGAAGTATTGACAATTTTTGGTATTATTATAACAACAAAAATGGAGCTGTCTGATTGATGCTATTCTTATAGTTCTCCAGAGGAAGCATGGTGTGCATTGATCACTTGCTTTATTAATGAGTGGGCCAATTTTTGATGTCACGTAAAGGCTTTTTTCAGCATAAAATAATGTTAGAACAGGCATAAAAAGCGTCGCCACAAATGCCATATATTTTTTTAAATAAAAATTTTATACATATATAAAATATATTAAAAAATATAAAAATTAAAATTTGTATATATTTTTCGGGAGTTGACTTTAGCAACTCTAAGAATTAAATTGAATCAATCTCCATAACTCGGTTTCTACTAGTTGTTTAACATCTATTTGAACACTTGAAATCTGCGGGAAATGCGACGTCTCGATGTACGATGTAGTAATTACTCTTTCATAAATAGGGAGCTCTGTAGCCAGGGTCCAACTGTAGGGGGGGGGGGGGGGGCTCCGCCTCTGGTGCCAGCTTTCCACCTTCGATATCACTAGGGCTACTCGTAAGCACCCACAGCCAAATCAAAGAATGAAAAGCGATAAGCTTGCACTGGAACAACACTACCTGGATAGCGAGGCTCTGTTGCTGGATTTTCTACGTCCCCTATCCGAAGCCAGTGCATGGCACAGATCGAACACGAGCGATGCGCCAGCGATTGGCTCAGGCTTGCGGTTAATTGCAGGAGACTTGTGTTCCAGTTGAATGAGGAGGCAGCTCTTTCATCCAAAAACAGTGCCCCACGCCAGCCTCTGGTAGATGGTGCAGAAAGTCCAGCACTTATGACCTTGCTATTTAGAAAGCGTTGGTTTTAGACGGAGCTCCTGCTGCATTCTTAACCTATTACCAACTACAAAGATGCTCATTTCCCTCGAAAGGTGCTAATGAAATGCGAAGGTTGTGAGAGTAGTCTGACTCGTCTGCTTTTCTGTCTTTGACTCGTCTTTTGACTCGCCTGCTTGTCTTTGTCTTGACTTGTCTTTGTCTTTGACTCGTCTGCTGGACAGGGCCACGCCAAGGACACCCACCAGAGCATTGTGACCAAGCTCCGGTGTGCCGCCGGCCTCGCCGAGCTGGCGACCAAGAAGTACAAGTCTGCCGCCAAGAACTTCCTCCAAGCCAGCTTCGACAACTGCGACTTCCCCGACGTGAGTTCTTGTCGGTCCCGTCAAACAAAGCCAGTCTTGCATATATGTCTGTATGCGAGGTTTCCTGGGGCCCTAATCTACACGGCAGGACCGAGCGGGATCAAGGGAATGGGACATCACCGCCTGCTGCGATTGGCCAGCGCCACCGCACCGCTGACCAATTGCAGCAGACGGCAATGTCCTGGCCCCTTGTTCCCGCTCGGTCCCACCGTGTAGATTAGGGCCCCTGGTGTCTTGGGCATTTTTACGTTTCTACAATTTAGGGCACAAAGGTCGGACTGAACCGGCATTTATAGAGAGAATGAAACCCGCCTTTTCGGTCCGTACAAAGAAATAATCCGTCTCCAAAAGCTGAAACTCCATGAGAATGTGAACCCTAGCGGTGGTGACAAAATGCAAAAGTTTGAGCACATAACATTACCTGGATCAAAAGGCACGTAAGGAGAACGTCTCTCCGTGAGCCAACGTCAACCTAAGCCTAATATTTATCAAGCCGAAATTGGAGATTTTGGGTGCCTGCAGCATTTGCTATTGCAGTATAAAAAGACTTGTTGGCAAGAACGAAAACATTGTCTTTCTTACTGACAAGTTTTTTCATCGAAATAAATGCTATGGGCGCCCACAATCTCAAATTTTGGTTTGATGAATGTTGGGCTAAAGCGCATTTTACATGCAATGATTTTGCTCCTAGAGCGGCACTATTCACGGCACTGCAGTCCTCTGGCCAACCACAGGGACAGAGCGGCACGTGACAGGAGGAGAAATGCTGCAGGAAAGCGTGCCTGTAGGATGGCGTTTCCACATTTTGAGCAGACGACATGAGGAGAAAATGCGCAGCCAATCTGGTTTCTTGTGCTGGGTCCTTTTTGGTGGGCTTATTTCCAGCTTCAGTGGTGTGTCCAGCCTTGAAGGGGTTTAGCTTGTGTGTCTGGGTACAGCAAAGGGTCTTTGTGAGGTCGATTTTCTCTTTCGTCTTCCCTTCTGTGTTGCAACGTGTATGTATTCACATTCCTGGGGAAGAACTGAAACTCGTTTTAGACAATGAGCTCTCAAAAAACGCTAAGCAAAGGCACATTAAGATGGCTTTTTTGGGTGTTTAAAATGTCTCTTTAGTTTTAATAATACAAAACAAAAAATAGACACGACAAATAGAGTAGCGAGGTCGTTACTGCGAGCCGCAGAAACCCATTGGGTGCACACGCTTGCTGCAAGCAACATTGGACAGCGCAGTGGCAGAAAGCGCTCGTGTGAAATCAAACCTTGCAAACCGTGTTGCCGCGTCTCTAACGGCAGCAATTTTGGCCGTGGACTCGCAGCACGCGGAACGTGCTTTAGGTGAATACCGTAGTTTCGTTTTCTCGATTGATTCACGTCCTCAAACTTGCCCAAGCACATCAGACAGTTGCGACCTGCTTTATTTTCTTGTCTCGTGCGGAATGTCACAGATGCTGTCGCCGAACAACGTGGCCATGTACGGCGGAATGTGCGCCCTGGCCTCCTTCGACCGCAACGAGCTCCTGCGCAACGTCATCTCCAGCAGGTGAGGAGGTGGCTTTCGCCCGAAATCCCGAGGGACAAATTTCGGAAAAGCGGTGTCTGGGGTGCCATGAGCGTTGCCACACAGCGGTGCATCGCACTGAAAACTGTGGTTGCCGACTTAATGGGGACGACGGGGAGGTGTTTAACTCGTCCTGCCTACGGCGTCTTCGGGAACACTCCACCATCTTTCGAGCCCCGAGCGTGCGCGTGCCGTCAAGGCGCACACACGCTGTTCTCGTCCTGTTGGCGATCGTAGCCGTGTCATAGTCGCACGGAGTACTCTGCTCCGAACGCAGGCCTTTTACTGGCGGTTCCATGTTCTTTCGAATGGCCAACCCTTGGTAGAATTTTCTGCCTGTCGTGAGCTTATTTAGTTCCGTTTTCCTCCCTCCTTTTAACGAACAAATGTCTTTTTTTTTTGCTTTTTGCACGGAGGCAACTTTGAAAAGAGATACCGTATTTACTCGCATAACGAACACACTTTTTTCCCCGAAAAATTACACGGGGTAACATTTTTGCATTTACACACTTCGTGCAAATGTCATATTAGGTGCCAATATGATGCGGCAAGGTACTGTGGCATGTCTCCAGTGGTGGAGGCGCACCCACAGCTGGTCGGGGCCGCGCCACAATAACCATGCTTTATAAATTGCAAGCCCTTTTATGGCGCTTTTTGGGGTGCCTTTTGCTGAAAGAAAAGTGCCCTACAAAGCTCAGTCAGCACGAAAAGCAACTCGACCGTTCTTAGGCGATATATACTGCTAGTATCCGGCGGGCACGCTCGGGTATATCCGCGACTACGCGTTTAAGAACTCCGCGTATAAGAACTCTTATGAAGTCCAACCCCCGAAGCCCGCTCCCATGGATCAAGTTTCGTTCACGGAGACGAGGAATCGTACGAAGTGCAACCGCCGACCCCCCGAAGCCCGCTCGCACGGGTTAAGTTTCATTCACGGAGAGGCTAGCAGACACTCTCAGCCTACAGTGCAGGGTGCACCTCGCTGTGCCGCTCTGTTACGGTTTAAATAAACCCATTTACCCGGAATATTGTCACGAATGACGAGTGATGAGGCGACAATAACTGAAGAAACTAAACGTTTAATGGGGCGAACTTGTGCCCAAAAATAAAAAGGGAACAGAAGAAAGCAGAGCGTCGCGGGCGTCGAAGTCAGCGTGACAGCAGAGTCGAACGCTGGGGCGAAACTGACTCCGGCTTGCCACGCGGAGCCACTTTTGTATGTGCGTGGGCTTGTGGAGCATTCGACGTAGAAGGTTTGGTGCGTAGAACATTATAACCTCGAATCAGCAAGACGGTTCTCGAATTTTTAGAATACTAGTCTGCAGGAATAAACAAAAAGATGCGCCGCTTCCAGGAATCGAACCCTGGCTTTTCGCGTGGGAGCCAGGTACGATAACCGTTAGGCCACGCGCGCGCGCTGCCTACTTGGTTAGCTGCGCGCACGGCAATACTTCCTCCTTTAAAAAGTGCATTGCCCCAATGCAACGCAAAACAAAACAAAATAAAATAGAACGATAAACTAAAATGTCCTTTGGAGCACATAAGGTCCACAGTCCTATCGAGCGTAGTACAGCTTCAGGCGCACGACGTGGATGACCTCAGGTCGTGGTGGGTGGCGTGACGATGTTCGTGTTCCGTCGGGCATCGCCTCGTAGTTCAGCTCGCTGAGGCGACGAAGTACCTTGTATGGCCCAAAGTACTGTTTCAGCAGTTTCTCACTGAGGCCGCGGCGACAGATGGGCGTCTGCACCCACACCCTGTCTCCGGGCTGGAAGTGAACGTCCCTGCGACGAAGGTTGTAGTGGCCCGCGTCGACGCGTTGCTGGTCTTGAATCATGAGTCGGGCAAGCTGGCGGAGTTCTTCGGCGCGTTGAGCAACTGCCTGGGCGTCGTCGCTTTCATTGTCAGATGGCTCATGGGGCAGCATTGCGTCCAGCATGGTAGTTAACTTCCGACAATGTGCCAGCTGGATAGGTGAGAATCCAGTGGTCTCTTGAACCGTTGTATTGTAGGCGAACGTGACGTAGGGCAACACCTCGTCCCACGTCTTGTGCTCTACGTCGACATACTTAGAGATCATGTCGGCGATCGTCTTGTTGAGTCGCTCAGTCAGCCCCGCTGGTCTGCGGGTGGTACGCAGTGGTACGACGATGGCTGGTGTGACTGAGCCGGAGGATTTCTTAGGTCATCTGTGCCACGAACGATGATTCGCGATCTGTAATCAGAACTTCGGGAGCGCCGTGCCGGAGGACGATGGGCTCGATGAAAAACTTGGCGACTTCCACAGCAGTCCCTGAAGGAAGGGCTTTCGTTTCGAGGTACCGTGTGAGATAATCGCTGGCGACGATTATCCAGCGGTTTCTCGACGTTGACGGCGGAAAAGTGCCAAGTAGGTCCATTCCGATCTGCTGGAACGGTGCGGTCGGGGGAGCAATCGGCTGCAGGAAATTAGGTTTAACCACTTTCACGATTTCACTGTCCGAAAGCGGACCACAGACGACGACTTGTTTGTTGACATCAATGCATCCGATAGACGAAGAATGTTCGGGGCTCGGCGATTCCTTGACCCAAGCTTTGTCAAGTGTGCATGACACTCGGTTTCACAGCTGATCACTTCCGTAACTTAACTACCGCAACCACACACTTGCGGCCATTACGAGAGCGGCTTGGCTTGGCTCGACTTGGCCTGACCAATTGGCGGCAAAAGAAAACTGGCTTGGTGGCTTGCTAAATTGGACGCAATTCGAGACTCGCGGATCCGAAGATTGGAGGTGCATTGATCACGTAAGTGAAAAAGAAGTCAAGATATTGAGTGTGAAGTCGTTATATTTGGGGGGGGGGGGGGGGGTGTTCATTACAGGGGGTAAAATTTTTGCATTTACACACTTCGTGCAAATGTCATATTAGGTGATAGGGATGAAGATTTTGATAGGGATGAAGATTTTGGCCTTTTGTAAAAGGAGCATGCAGAACGCACATTATTTAAAGGAGCATACAGTAGACTCTCGTTAAATCGAATTCCAGGAAGCCACAAATTTTGTTTCAATTATCATAAATTCATTTAAATAGGATGCAAGGCAAATATATGATCTGCCACACGAATGACTACGCATGCAAAGCAGATATTTGATGATTTCCTCTAAATAGGCCTACTGATCATCAGCAGGTAAGCCACATATAAAACATTTGTGAAATGTATGACATAAGTATAGGTATCCCCCAAAAATGTTGTTTATTGTGGACTCTTTAGGCAGCACATGACAACTCAAAACAAAATTAAGTTTGGTCATCAGGCCGAGAAGTTGTCTAATGTGGAGTATTAACTCTTTCCTGACCGTGCCCATAGACCATCACCGGTGATCAATGGTTTCAAAGCGCTGTCAAGAAATTAAATTTAGTGCATAGAATTATATTCTACAATCTTGTGGATAGCCAAAGAACTGTAGTTTCAATTTCAACGTGGGTTTGAGCTTTATCACAGGCTGGTGGGCTGTCTAAAATAGTCTTGGGAATGGTGGTTGCACATGTCTAACACGGCTAACTGCTACGAGTCTTCGTAATAAAGATGGCATTATTCAATAAATTCAACTCTATTGTGGCATATTTAGTAGAGCTCAAGAGCTCTGGAAACACTTTAAATGATGTTATGGGCGTCGCTTAATTAACAGATGGCTGTCGGTAAGCATCACTATAATTTCCAATGCTGTCCTGAGTCTGCATGCACGTTTTATGTTCCCAACAAGGCGGACCAAAATGCTAAATATTTAGGAACTGCAATCAAGACCCATCACATAATGAAGGTAGAACACAAAGAAAGCAATCTACTGGGCTTGTGAGGTGTACTATCTGTGTTTCCCATATATAAGCATTCCTTCATTGAAAAGCGCACGTGTTATGGAGGCTAACTCTCCGACGAGCCAAAAGTGCACTTAACGGGGGCTCAACAAGGGCACACATGAGCTATGAAAACGGGCACCACATGAAAATTTCCATAGCAACTTGCACGGACGCTGTGACGTGGCGGCACGGCATAGGTGCACATTGCAGCATTTGTGCAAGTTGTTATGAAAACTGCTGTGCGGTGCACATTTCCATCATTCATGTGTCCCCTAACTCTTCCCTGATCACAGGAAAAGTAACAATTTTCAAAGGATTCGTGCAAACAATTTTATTTTCCTAACTAATTTGCGTATCGAGCAATATGGCACATCAAATTCTGGCCAATTAGTTGTTTGTTCAAAACAACCTGAGGTTAGTATAACGTGAGAAGATTTTAAAACATTATTGTCTGAAAATACAATGTGTGCACGGAAGGCGTATAAATGCCGACAATTGTGCAGCTACTCTAATTAAACATCAAATAGAAGAAAAATTCAGAACATACAAAATGTGCTCCACACTCACAGCTATAACTTCTGAAAGTTAGTGGGTGGGGGGGTTCCCCTTTCCTTCTTGTGGGTCAGCCTTTATTGGTGAGGCTGGTCAAAGGTTTGCATTCCCTGAAATTCCAAAGAACCACTTGCATAGATACGTCTGCATGAGTTTGTCTTCCTTTCTAGGGGCAAACCAATCTCATGTTTTGCCTGCCTTCCAAGAGCACGCATCTTCCTAACGTATCACAAAAAAAAAATATTTAAGAATAAAAAAAAGTTTTAATTGTAGAAGTTAGAGAGGCGAGATGTTCCGACCTCAATGCAGCCTTTACACAAATTTTGTTCTCGTTGCGTGCCACGTGTCTACTACGTACGGGCTGTTGTGTACCGGTGTGTGTAAGGTTCCCTTTAATGCAAAGAGTCATACTGTCAAAAGAACCAACGAAAATGCCCAAAATACTGCACTGTGCCGCAGCTCGTTCAAGCTGTTCCTGGAGCTGGAGCCCCAGCTGAGGGACATCATCTTCAAGTTCTATGAGTCCAAGTACGCCACCTGCCTCACCCTGCTTAACGAGATCAAGGTGGGTCCGAGCGGCCTTACTTGCACTTCTGCCAGCGTCTGCAAGCCGCGTGCTTGTGAGGGCGTGCCTTCCCACGGCGCGATCGTGCCCTGCAGAGAAGCGCGGCAACACAGTGCAGAAAGCACAGCTGTTACCCACTTTTTTTTAAACTAAATGTCTGCTCTACAGAAAAGCAATGCTACCCAGTTCAGTATAATTCAGCTATCGGTCGATTCTGTCCCGTGCATTTGTGTATTGATGAGGAGTGGGACAAGAAATGTGGCTTGGACCACTTTCAAATGCTGTGGAACATTTTTTAGAGCGCAGCTCTTCGGTGCCCGTTTCCGGCTTGAGCGGCGTCGGCGTCGGTGTAACTGCGCAGTGCATTATGGGAAATGTCCCATAATGCACCGCGCGAGCCCCCCCCCCCCTCCGGGGTCACGTGACCTTGGGCGGGGGGGGGGGCACGTGACTCCCCCTTCCCGAAGTCAAGTGACTCCCCGGTCACGTGACTCCCCTGAGGTCACGTGACCCCCCCCCCCCCCCCCCGATGACGTCATCGTCACTGATGACGTCACCGGCATCATCATCATCATCATCACTGATGACTTCACGAGTGACATCACTGATGACGTCACCGGCATCGTCATCGTAATCATCACTGATGACGTCATCAGTGACGTCACTGATGACGTCACTGGCATCTGCATCGTCATCGTCATCATCACTGACGTCACTAACGACGTCATCGGTATCCGCATTGTCATCGTCACTGATGACGTCATTAGTGACGTCGCTGATGACATCGGCTTTGTCATCGTCACGTGACCCCCCCCCTGGTCAGTTGACCCCCCCCCCCTCCCGGTCAGTTGACCCCCCCCCCCCCCCCCCCAGTACCCTTCCCTCCTCCTCCTCAAGAGCTGCGCTCTAATTCGGCATTATAGGGAGTTGGAAATGGCTTTTGTTTTTTTTCCTTCACTACAGTCATGTTTTACGAAAAAGTGATGCTATATATATGGAGTAAGGGAGCCCAGCTGCATTCTGCCCCCTGCGGCACCACTGCACATTGCAGGGAAGCTAAACAGTGCAACGCGGGAAAGCGGTGTGTTGACTAGCTTCCGTGCGCTGCAGTCAAGGGCTGGTATGCTCTGCAGGATGACTTGGCTCTGACCTGTTTTCCTGCTGTACAGATGTGTACGACTGAGGAAGCCTTGGGCTGTTCTTCATAAACGAAGGCCTGCCTTCTGTTCACAGTTCGACGGTGTTGCCGCTTGTCCGACGGTCTGGGTTCTCCCTAGAAATTCTTGAGATCTGGACATCTGACAATATTCAAGGTGTTGTGGGGGGGGGGGGGGGGGTAATTGCTGAAACTTTTAGCGTTCTCGGCACTTTCTCTGCCACACAGCAGTGATTCCGTTTGCAGGGATTATGCAGTTTTGTTGCATAGTGCCACACAAATCGGCCGAACACAACAATCTGGGGCGCCTTACGTTTTCAAACTCTGCATTGTCTGGTTCAGCGGAAGCAAAATATCGAGGTGAGCTGGACATGGGGGAGGGACGGGCAATCGGCCAGACAGGTGGGCGGCAAACCCCCTGTCGCCCACTGTGGGGAGAATCCTGCCAATGACTTAGCTGCTGTTACTAGCTGCTGCACACAATAGCCAAAGCTACTGATAAGACTGCACAGCTGATGTGCAAATCATCAATTTGAACAGTTCCTTGACACTTGTCATTCTGCGACTGATATAAATCTTGTACCATGGACAGGACAACCTGCTGCTAGACCTCTACCTGGCACCCCACGTGAGCACGCTCTACACCCAGATCAGGAACAGGGCTCTGATCCAGGTAACTCTTTCGGAAGTTTTGAATATCAAAAACTGTTTCGTTGGTTTTCGGCAAGTAAGTTTGTGATTACTTTATATTTTATAAACCAGGCGAGAAGTTTTAAGCTCCGTTTGATAAAAGAATTCCTCTATCAAAACGCATCCGTTTTACTAGAGGTTTAGAGATGCCACGAAAAATGTTTTCATTTCGACAAACTACTGCTCTTTGCAATTAAAAAGCATGGTATGTCTTTCAACTTTTGTATACTTCCAGTAGTTTTTCCTCGGGCATAAGAGTGATGCAGACATCTCGGACAGTTCTTGTCTCGTGGACCTAGTTTTTTTCCATGATTCCTTTAAGAGATCATGGAAAGGGAGATCCCTTCATTTCTGGGTTGTACAAGTATCACAAACAGATTATGGCCTGATCACAAGGGCACTACCAACATTATTGAGCTCTTTTGATATTTTGCTTTCATTTTGATATAGGATCTTGCAACATTTGCGAGATCAGGGCATATTTATATCAAAGTACCAATTTGATACAGTTATCAATTATCCGCTAGATTTTGTATGTGTGTGTGTTTAGCTCAGCCTTTGATTTATGTGATACCTCGTGCATTTCCTTTCTTTTTTTATCGTCTGCTGTGTGCCTGTAAGGAGGCTGAAGACCCATCAAGCTGCTTGTACAGCTTTGTTCTTCGGCTCCCACTGTATCTATATGGTAGAATAAAGCTATTATCATATTATAAGCTCTAGAGACTTTCAGGTGGCCGTAACAGCTACCTAAGGGAGGGCCGTGACGTTGCTTCCCCCGCAGTATTTCAGCCCGTACCTGTCGGCGGACATGACCAAGATGGCGTCCGCCTTCAACACCACGGTGGCGGCCCTGGAGGACGAGCTCATGCAGCTCATCCTGGACGGGCAGATCCAGGCCAGGATAGACTCCCACAACAAGGTGTGTCTTGCGGACATTTTTTTAACGAAGATTGTTTGAAGGCAGGGATTCCTGAGGGAACTGTGATGCCACGAAGAACTGTCACGTCCCTGCCAAATTTAGCTAATGGTGGTGACGCGACGTTGTCGCCGAGACAAACTTTTTCAGATTTTCAACTGCCGTAATATTCCGAGGAATGGCCCGCCTAAATGTGAAAGCAAATCGGGTGAAAAGGAAGAGTGAGCTAACTTGCAGCGTGCGATTGAGACCCATAATGAGAGAAAGAAATGCAACTTTTTTGTGGTGTGTGACCTGCCAAACTTGTTTTCACAGATAGCAAATTGAGTCAAATGTAGGGGTGGTTTATCTTTGTGCGGGCAAAGCATCTTTCAGGCTATTATGCCAAGCTTGTATTCACCTCAAAAAGCATAGTAGTAAAAAAAAGTCTGGCTTCTCGCGGAGCTTTACTCATTCACTCCTTTATGCGGCAAATTAAGACATACAGGGGCAAATTTTAGATTAGCTTGCCATTGTTTTATCAGAATGTGCAAGTTTCAAGTTTCAAGTTCCGTAGTTTCTCCATCCGACAATCGGATCTTTTAAGAACTGCTTCGTGTGATGCACAGATAATGCGGAAAACATTTTTTTTCTCGGCATGATGACGTGCGAAACTGTCTGCTTTCTTACCTGCTGGCTTTCGCCTGTCGTCCCTCGTTGTCGCAGATCCTCTACGCCAAGGACATTGACCAGAGAAGCACAACTTTCGAGCGAGCGCTCTCCATGGGGAAGGACTACAAGCGGCGGACAGCTGTGAGTTGTTGTCGTTCGAGAATGTAGCTCGAGCTTCGTTCATATTTGACACGAGGTTTGTTAAAATTAAATGCGTCCCCTTGTTCTTTACAGGCGCTGGTGCTGAGGTCCGCTATGCTCAAGAACCAGATCCATGTGAAGGTGAGCATCCAGGTAGGGCCGGGCCGTCTGCCTTGAATGATGATAAAGCTCTCTATGATAAAGGTTGTTTTGTAGCGTAAGCTACACTGGCCGAGGTTGAGCAATTTCGCTTGGCTCCTGAAAAGTCGTGCCGCATATGCGCGAGGAGCAGTGACGTCACACATGTCAGTCCCCGATGCACGTGCCGCGCGCATGCACCCGCTCGAGATCATGGCTCGCGCTGTCCGGTTGTTCTGGGCGGCAGCTTGGTTGCTCGATACATAACACGGCGCACAGCTGGCCAAACCAACATCGAGCATTTGGCATGTCCCAGCAGAGGACTGAGGATTAATTTGGACCACCTGGGAATCTTTTGACGTGCAACCGAAAGCTCGGTTACACGGCGCCTCCTCCGCAATAAGAAGAGCGGAGAAGCTTAACTTATCGGATCCCGAAGTAGTCACATAATGCGTATACTGTGTGTGTGTCATTGAAGCAGCAGTAAGCATGATAATCAAGCTAATCCTAGACAACCAGGAAAGCTAAAAATAACCAGCTGAACCTAAGCTTATGCTATGTATATCCTGGCATAGCCACTGCAATTTTTTTTTCCAGTTAAATGTTTTTATTGTGAATACTGATAGTTTCAGTGCTTTAGTATCTCAAATGTCTTAACCAGTGTCTCTACCGAATTTCAACTTGGCTTCACTTCGTTTATTCTTTAATACACACAGCACTTAAAGTCTCCGGTAAGTTGTGGGGGTCCTCTACAAACTATGGTAATAGGGGCACTGACACATCAAAATCATATTTTTTTTTATTATCCGAAACGACTGAAAACGATGCTGGGACATTACCCTCAAAATTCAAAAATTGGGAATTCAGTATTTGTAAAGTAAAAAAACAATTTCCAAATACCGAATTCGAAGTTCCCGCGCTATCCGCGCCGGTGCGTTGACGTCAAATATTGCGGAGTCCTGAGTCCACTTTCTTTCACGACCCCCTGCTGTTGCCATGGCGACCCAAAGCGAGGAGGAAAGGAGCGAGCGCCGGTAGCGCCGGCGGACCGGTTTTGAGCGGTGTCGCCTTTTTTCCGTTGGAGGATACAAATCCAGGAGACTGCACCACAACGGACTCCGATTTTCGGTATTTCAAAAAGAAGGGCCGTAGTGCGTTTGCAGTTGCATTAAAAAACATGTTTTAGGATTGCCGTTATTAAATGTTATAGAGATGTCACCTACAAAGCTTCTAAATTTCATGATTTTGACGTCACGAATCAAAAAAAGCGAGGAGGCGAGAGGCGGGAGAATCAAACGCCACAAATAAAAAGACGCGCGCGCGTGCAAAAAAATTTTTTTTTGCGATGCGTTTTTTTTTTTGTGTTTATGACTGCAACTTGCATCGTTTTAGACAATAAAAAAAATACGACCTTTGGGGTGTCAGTGCCCCTTAAAGAAAGGGATGGGAGGGGGAAGGGGGGGTCATATTAAATGCACACAAAACTGACTTGATTAAAATGTTTGTGCAACCTGGCATGTTTCTCAGGGAACACAATCGAGCAACAACGTGGCTTGAGATTATTTTTCTTGTCAAGAATTAGTAGTGTCCCTGAAACATCCACCATTTGGTTCCACAGGAAGTCCACATGGCTACTCACACAACATGGTTTTTCTTTCCCTTTAGAGATGGCCACCCATGAAAACTTCAATGGGAAAAATTCTAACATTTCTGATTATAAGAGGAAGTGCTTATTTATGTGTTTTCCCCAATGCCAGAGCTATGGCGGGGGGGAGGGTCTTGGGCACGGTGTAAGATAATACTCTTCAGGTGAGGACAGCGCGCTCCTCGCGCAGTGCAGATAAAGTTCGCTTAACACTCTCTTTCTTTCTCTCTCTCACTATGGTTTCAAGCGACTCGTCGACCCGTAGGCACGACAAAGACTGCTTGTGCCGCCTCGTGCTCCACACGCGCAGAGCTCCAGCGAGGTTATCTCTCGTGCAGAAATACCACGGTGTACCGGGGTGTCATGGCAACGAGACAATTTTTTTCGCTCTCACACAGTTTCGCCATTTGGCCGCCGGCGACACTGTCAGCCGCGGGCACGGTGGCCGCGGAATAATGCAGCCGTTCGGATGCCCGTCGAACGAACACTATCCGATTCCTCGCGCCGCGCGTTCAGCCCCGCCGTGTCTTCACCTAAAGAGTGTATCTTACACCGTGGTCTCGGGCCATTGTTTACGATCTGCGGGGGGGGTCCTAGGCCCCTCCCTGAGACTCCCCTGGCTGTAAGCATTGCATAAAGAATAACTTCACTCTACAGGATCTCCCCCTAAAAAGAATTTACTGGTTGTTATTTTTTTACCACAGAAATAAACTCCACATCGCCGAGCTGTCATTCTCTGCCCAAATGTAATGTTAGTGGTGCGAACTAGATGCCGAAGTTTCAAAACTAACCATTTATCGCAAATAAAAGTAAAAGTTTTTAAAACTTTCAACGTGAAAATGGTGCTTGTTTTTGCCCAGTTTCGGTATTCAGCTCCACATATTTAAGAGCTCCGTCGGTCGCCATTTTTCCATTGAAAATTTCAGGAAATCACTTCGTAACTTTCTAATAAGGTAACGGCTAGTTTTGAAACTTTGGCACCTGGTTCGGATTGCTGTTGCTACATTTGGGCGGAGAATGAGTGTTCGGTGATGCATAGTTTATTTTTGTAATGAAGAAAACCTTGTACATTTTACATTTGATTAGACTTTCTTTAATGAATGTGGGTCATGGATATGCCAGGAAAATGGTCAGTGTGGCCTCACTGGAGCGACTGAGACAAGTGCTGGCACTCTAACCTGCGGGGAGGTGTTTACTTCAGTTGATAAAATAAAAACCTTGCTACGTTGACAACACTCGTTCTGTAATTTGAACACGGCAACACATTATGATTGTTATATGTTAATAGTCTGGTGTGATGTTCACCGATTCGTGTGTTTTGAACCTACCCTCTGCAAGGTTTAGGGTTACGGGCTCTACTAGAGGACTAAAGAGGCTCTTGTTTTTGAAGAATACGCCCGTATCACGAGCATTATGTTCACTACCTATTAATCGTTCCCCAGTTACAGTTGAACTTTGATTTAACAAAACCCGATTTTACGAATTTTCCAATTTAACAAACAAATACGGATTCCCCGCGCAGCCTATGCGCAAGCTATCCCTTCCTCGATTTTACGAAGTTCCCGGTTTAACAAAATAATTAGCGGGTCCTGGTGACTTCGTTAGATAGAGGTTCAACTGTAGTAGTTTTCATTACTCGTACAGATTTATGGGATGCGACCCAAAAATTTGAGGAAACCATCGTTCCACATAAGCGGGTGTTGCAACTAGCCACAATTTTATATTTGCTCTATAGAATGTGTGCCCACCCTCATAGATTGTTGAAGATCGTTGTGGTCGGAAGCATAATTTCGTTGCTTCTCCCGTTTGGTTTCCAGAGCCTACCGAGGGACGGTTCCCAGGGAGCAGACATCAGCATGACCTCCTGCAACTGCACCACACCCCGTAACTAGAGCGCGGTCAACAGAGTGCAAGCTCCAAGGACTGCAGTCCGCTCGTTAGAAAGTTGAGCCTGCTCTGGCTGCACGTCGCGACTCTAAACCAACCCTTGCGTTGGAGGGCGGGGTCGACGGTGTTTGGTTTCTTTCGGAGGCTCCCATTTTTAGTCTCGTCTAGAAACAAAGGCTCGCACGTTTTTTGTGTGTTTTTTTTTGTGCCGACGAGCTTGTTTGTGAGGTTGCTCTTTATATTTTAGCGTGTTTGTATTGGAGTTTTCTGGAACGTGTTTTGGTGTTTGTCCAAAAATCCGAGGATTTGTGGGTGTGCGATGGCTGGATTCGTACGAATTAAAATCAAGCTCATTAATTGGTTGAGCAGTCATTCTGGATGGCATTAACTTTTTTGGTAATTTATTTATTTCTTCGATTTATTTTAATGTGCTTGGGACGTGACCCCTATCATTGGAGTTTTTTGTAGTAACAAATTTTTGGTTCTAAACTATCCTCAGGTATCCAAGGCCATGCAGTTTATTTTTTTTTTCCTGAATTCATCTAGGCGAAACAAGAACATATGTTTACTTAGATCGAAGTGCATGTGGCACAGTTTTTTTTATTTTAAGAACCGGGGTTTTATGTTAAATGCTTTTCAAACAGAACTGGATTTGTTTCTTTGTATTTGCACTTCTGTGACTCAGTGAGTAGTCCAAGCTGAAACAAGAACAGGAAAAAAAATACAATAGAATTGCCATGACAACAGTTTGATCCGTCTCAAAAAGAACTATGTTTGCCGCTTGTTGAAGTTCATATACCTGCACTTTTAACATTCTTGCTGATTTTCTGGAATAAAAGCCCGAAGCTTGTCTTTTCCGAGGCACGCCGGTTTGGGTTTATCGAGCTTCGAGCTTCCAATTGGTTCAGCTAGTATTCTTTCAGGAGGGTGTGTTGTACAAATTACAAGCCTGGTCTGCCTGAGGTTCTTGAAATGACTAGCCTGAGGTTGGACTGCAAAGTATTGCAGTGAAACTTCTATGAGGTGACCACCTTGCTCAGACTGGATCTCAAATGTGTGCAAATGTTCAGATGGGTACAGTTACGTACAGTTAGTATTTCTATGTTTACAAATCCACAGCATGCAATCTTCACTGCCTGGCAGGCTGGCACACACATATTTGTCACTTTATTGGAATTATCTATAGGCCAGTTCACTGTTTACAAAAAGTCAGTCCAGTGTGGGATGGTAACAGTCTAGCAGCAGATGCTTGCTGTGAGGGAGCCACTTCCACCAGCTTCTGCAAGAGATGAACATGCACAGTGGCTTGTGCAGACACCATCGATCTGACAAGCCGATCACTCGTATAATGTTCGCATACAATCAACTACGAAATTATAGATATATGCACATTTTGCAGTGCTGACTATTCTGCCCTGTTTTAGTTTTTGCAGCTGTGAGGAGTAGCGCCTGATTTTTTTAAAGGGTTCATTGGTGTCGCTAGAGCCCCTGTAATGGTGTATTTATCTGTTTCATTTAACCTTCGAGAACTGCGCAAGGAAAGTATCGCAAAATGTATTTTGGGAGGAAAACAAATGGAAATAAAAATATGGAAATAAAAATCTGCAAAAGTTAGTCCTAAGTTAAAATAAAATGAAGTAATAACAAAGAACATTGAATCAACACTTTTTAATATGGCTTTGAGGCGAAATTTGAGGTAGCTGTTCGTATTGTGTTGCTTAAAATTCTCTTTGAGAAGAAGTGGGTGAACCTTTTTCATGTGAAGGCGACACCAAGCGGCGAAAGCTTGAAATGGAATTGTCGTACGGAGGGGTTGTTGCGCTACCTCTTCTGCTTCCTCGAGTCGAGGAGGAAGCAAGAGTGGTTGCGCAACTGTCCTTCCGGACGGAAACCATAGTTTGAGTTTTTTTTCACTGCTGCGCGAGGAGGGCTTGCGCGTGCGTCGAACTCTTAGCGCTCACTTTCATAATGTAATGCGCAATCATGGTGACTTGCAGTTTTCACCACGCTTCGTGTCCAATAGGGTGCCTGAACCACGTCTTGTGACTTACATGTTTACCGCGCGTCTGCATTACAGTTGCCAGGTACTCGCAGAAGGTACAGCCCCCCAAAATAGCCAAAAAAACAAGACTTCGCAAAAGATATTTGAAACATTTCTTTGGAACACTGATGACAAGATACAGGCAGTTTCCGAGAAAAGAGAGCCGTGTTTTTCGGCTCGGGTAAATTAAGCATCGCAGAAAGCTCTGACTTTGTGAGAATGTGACGCTAGCGGTTGGGATAGAACGCTAAAGTTTGAGAACATGACGTCACCCGAATCAAAAGATGAGAGACTTGTTCCAAAACACAGAGCGCCTCATCGCTGGGTATTGCCACGTTATGCATTGTGGGAATCGATGGGAAGCAACTTACACACGCACTCCACTCCTGGTCCACAGTTTCCCAGAATGCAACGTGCTCGGTGATGGATTGATGTAAGTAGTCTATTGAGAAAAACTAAATTGTTCCTTGAGCCGATGTTCGGGTAAGCCTAATATTGTGAAAACACGAAATGGCATTGTAGGCGGCTGTAGTATCCATTTCAGTAAAAAAAAAAAAAAGCTTGTCAGCAAGAAAGAAAGCAATATCCTCTTGCTGACCCTTTTTTTTTTCTCATTCAAATAGATGCTACATGCTCCCACAGTGACATTTTTTGTGTTAACGATATTAAGCTTAGGTGGACGTCGGCTCAGAAAGATTTAGTTTATGTCAGTTATTTTTTTATCCATAGGTAACGTTATGTCAACGTTCTATCCCAGTCGCCAGCGCCACATTCTCACGGAGGTCGAGCTTTCTGCAATGCATAGTTTATTTACCCGGGCCAAAAAAAACAACAACAAAAAAACATGGTTTTCGTTTCTCAGAAACTTCCTGTACATGTATTTACAAAAGAATTAAAAAAAGAAGACCAATATTACTAGTTTCCAGACTCAATGGTGGAGCACGGGTACATCGCTGCGTTGTTAAAACGCGCCAAAAAACTTCAGATGGTAGTACTCAAGATAAAAATAATAGCGTCTCCGCTACTAAGACCACAGAGGGCCCGCTTATTGTACTTTCACGCTTGTGATTTCTATAGTATCCTATGCGATGAACAAGTCGTTTGCTTCTTACGCAGGAGTTGCTGAGACGCCAGAACGACACCGAGCTCTAATTGGCTTTTATTGAAAATAATAGTGGGTAGACCGCAATGCTATTTGCCTTAAGGTCTACCCCCTATTTTTTTTTTTCGATCAGCCAATAAGAGTTTGGTGTTCTGACATCATTGCAACCCCTGTGCAAGAAGCAGACGAACTTAGTTCAAAACCATGTTCAGGGCTTTGAAACCAAGTGGCTTGAAATTGTTTGAATCTCGGGCATGAAATAGCCCAATAGCCAACCAAAAGATTTTACCGCATACTACAAAAAAAAAGAAATGGCCAAATTGGGCTGACAACCCTGGAACCTTTTCCGCCTGGTGACGTCACAACTGTAGCGCTGCGGATCGCCACGATCCTGGCGGCGGCACAGCAGCGAAGGCTACTGCGGCAGATACCCGTTCTGCTGCAGTTCGCTCTGTAGCCGACGATCCCACTGAAGCTCAAAACAGCCACGGGTTGGCGGGACCCTCCGACGACAGTGACGCCTTTACCAAAGTTGTCTGTGGTCCGACCGCTGCTGCGTCATATGCGCCAAAGTGTGCCAAGGTGCTCACCCCGCTACACCCTGCTGCATTTGACCAAAATGTGAGGAATATGCGACAACATTGCGTTAAAAATTGACGTGCTACTCACGCTACTCGGGCCTCGCCAGTTTTGATCGGGCCCTGCAACGCGGCCGTATCGTTAAGTTAAGCTTGTGCGAAATTTCAGAACTTTCGATTGTCGGCTCAAATAACATACTGTTCGATTGTATCCCCGTTGAACACCGAGAGTACTCGGGAAGTTTTGCGATGTTTCTCGTGTTTGTCATGTGGCGGGTTAGTTAGCTTCGTTTAGTGCGCTTCTTTCTGCGCACTGGTGCACTGCAGTGAAGTGACAAGCGTGGAGCAGGCATCACTATACTCCGTTTCACCTTATGTTGTACCGCAGCGAAGGCTAGAAGCGCGAGCTGATAGCGTTGGGCAGCTGCCCTTAATGCGCGAGAGCTTGTACCGCCGAGGTTTGCCCCAGAGCAAGGAGCTCGCGCTTGTAGCCTTTCCTGCGGTACAACATAAGGTGAAATAGAGTATAGTTCCAGACCGCGGAAACGAACCTAGATTCTGTTAGGTTCAGTGGATTGCAGTGAAGTGTAGATTAAGCCCCCAAATGTCGCTTTTATGTCTCCTGTGAAATATCCTTTGACCTTCTCTTTCCGTTTCAACCAGTTAAAAAGAAGGATGGTAAGTTTATATTGAGACTTAGTTTCGAAAGGAACGGCAGAAATTTTGTTGCTGTCGAACTGGAGGGATAATGTGCATTGCAAATGCCAACGCGTAAGCTGTGATGTTGAGAGACCTCAATTTAAATATGTCCAAATACAAGACAGGACTATAGTCCTGTCTGGTATTTGGACATATTGGCCATACAATCTGTCCTATAGGACAGATTGTATAAGCAACAAGAATTATGAAAAAAAAAAACCAAGTGACCTTTTATACCATTTCCCAATGCTATATTGTGCACTTTAATGATCAAAATTGTGTGAAAAAAAAGAACATTTCATACATTAAAACTACTCAATGCTCTTTGTTATTAATTCAACTTGTATCTTCTAGATATAGCCCGAAAATCCTAAATTCCAGAAAAAAAAAATCCGATTTCTAGTTCGGAACACAGTGCCCGACTGGAACACAGTGCCCTAACAGCTCGCAGCGTCGGCTGCGTGTGGACGTGAAACGAAGTAGAGCTGCCTTTGTCTCCCCTGTCTGTGCAAACGCGCTCGAACGCCGGCGTCCGGCGCTCGTCGTTTGCTTTCGAAGAGTGTGTAGTGGAGACAAAGGCAGCCAGCTTTGCGTCCAGAGCTCGGGTGTTCCTCCTCTCCCTTGGTCTCTATCCGTATTTGCACTGCCATAGCCTCCTCTATAGTGACAAAGCCTGACAGATCGCCACGTGAAGCGGCCGCCGAAATGGTAAAAGGTGGAGCGGAAGTCAACGAATGAGAGGAGAGCCACGTAACGGGCGCCCCGCTGCGGCGAAACGCCGAAACAGACTTCTCCCGAGTGATGACTCGGGCTCCTCCCGCTAGCGCTTTTTTTTTTTTTTTTTTTCGTCGGGTTTGAAAATCATGTTTCGGGTCCTCGCGTTGCAAAAGCTGTGCGCTGACGTCCAGGTTCCCCGAGAAATGCTCTCTGCTACCAGATACTGGCGCTCGGAATCTGCGACCGGGCACTCTATGGCTCCGTCGTCGAACTGCCAGGCTTTGTGAGTATAGAGGAGGCTATGGCTCTGCTTAGTTACTCTACTGCAGATCGGGCCACTCCGTCATGTAGGCTGAATGGCGGAATCGTTGTTGCCGCCACTCTGTCGCACCTGCATCATCTGGTTTACCATAACGGCTGGTCGTCTGAATGAACTAAAACATATATCGTGTTTTTAGAGGTCTACCATCGCTTGTCAAAACCAAAAGAATGATTAGTTTTAATCCTTGCTCTTAATCTTACTAAAACAAACATAAAAAAGCGCGGCACCGTTTTAAATGTTTGTGCCAGCTCAGCGTCCATGAGCACCGCGAGCGCCCGCGATGACGCACGTCTGTCGAGCAATCTTGTGATGATAGTTTTTTATCGCCAGTGGCGCTGGTTAAAACATTAGTCAGCAACAGGCCTATGGCGTCCTCGCCTTCTTTATATATATATATATATATATATATACACACACCGGGCATGGTGGCGGGAGGCCGAAGGCGTGGGTATTTAACTGGGAAGAAAAAACTATATATATATATATATATATATATATATATATATAACAACGGGCATGGTGGCGGGAGGCCGAAGGCGTGGGTATAAAACTGAGAAGAAAAAAACCCTTAGTGAAAAACAGCAACAACGGACGATTTAATCTTCGACGTTTCGGCCGGACTCCGGCCGAAACGTCGAAGATTAAATCGTCCGTTGTTGCTGTTTTTCACTAAGGGTTTTTTTCTTCTCAGTTTTATATATATATATATATATATATATGTATATATATATATATATATATAGAGAGAGAGAGAGAGCATTTTTATTGGCGCTGTTAGCGCAGCCGTCATCATGACACGTTGCTCTGGTCTTGAAACCATCGAAGCATTCGCACTGTCGCGTCTGCTAGACGATCAGCGTCCGGTAGCTAGGAAGCCATTCTTTAGCCAAAGGAAGGCAGCAGACAACAGCCACCAAAGAAAGAAGCCTATTGAGCCCCCACGCCGACTGTAAGCCCCCTCGTGCATTTTGATGGAGCCCTCCATTATACATATCGTTTTTTAGTCGACGACATAACCTCGAATAGGAGGGCCACGCCTATCGCCTGCTACGATCTGTCGTCTGCTCGCATTTTCACCTCGGCTCCAGTTTAGAGCGGCCGACTTTGAACTTTAAAGAAGAAAACGAACAAAAAGGAAAGCGAGAGCGGTCCCCCACGACGTTTGGACTGAAGTTTGTTTTTCTTGCTTCCCCTTGTTCAAAGATAAAAGGTGCCCCGCATAGCTTGTCGATAGCTTCCGTCTTATTTTCCAGACGTCTGCTTGCCCGCAAAGATCGCGGCTGCGGTCTTATCTGTTGAGGCACCGCCTTTAGGCGCTCCGGAGGTGGTGAATGTGGGTTTTCGTTTTCATCTCTTCAACGTCAAGATTTGAATCTGCTCTATTTCTGTTTAGTTTTTTTTTTTTTTTTTCTTTACGGGTGTCTGCTTATGAGCTTTGACGCTATAACTAGGGCCTTCAAAGAATCAACTACCATTCGAGTGGGCAGCGGGCAGCCGATTTCACTTCGTTGCCAACAGAACTTGTTTATATCGCTGGCACCGCGGGTCTGTTCTCCCTCTTGCACCACGCGTACGTATTGACAGGGACTTGCGATGCTGGCGGGAGGGTGGCTGTTTTTGTAATAACTTTCTTTTGGGATGAAGTGATCACGAATTCACTCCCTTTTTCTCGTTGCGTCGTTATTAATGACGTTTTCCTTTTCAGTGATATTGTATACAGGAACCTATATGCATGTTTTGAATTATTATGATGTGTCCAGCTGTGGTGGCCCACGGTAAGAAGTGATGTCGGAAGTCTAAACATACATTGTTCTCTGGACGATAAATGATTTTGAACTCGGTGATCAGCGGCTTTGAGATGATTAAGATTGGCTTCGTGGTTTTCTTCGTTTTAATGCACGGCTGCTTGATCGCTTGTAAGATTTAGCAGACATGTCCATTATCGATTTCTGTTTCGATGTATTCTTTTGGCGTTCTGAGCTCGTGAAGCTTTTGGAAACTTAATTGGAGAAGCGTGAACCAAGGGAACACGAACTGTATAACTAGAGCTGTGAGGAGAGATCGGAAGAAAGTTTCGCTAGCTGGACCGATCGTCAGGCAAGATTAAAATGAACGAGATTAGACTACATTACGTTAGACTACGATCGCACAAGTTACAGTAGTAGACTATGTCCTCCATTGTAGCTTCAAAAACTCAAGGCCTTCATTTTAGTAATGTTATGGAAAATACCGAAGAAAGGACAAGTACCAGATATATTTTCAACGATGTTTTGCGTAAACGATCAGGATATGAAAGTTAATTTAATTTAATTTATTGATCCCTTAAATTCTCACATGGGCCTTTATATAATGGGTGGGGGGCGGGCAGTCTTTGTACGATTTAGGTACACAGTACAAACAAGAATACTAAACAAAGGATAAAACGCGAGTGGTCTACAGGCCGTAAAAAGTGTCAATGTGCTCTGAATTTTGAGATATCGATATGGTTACTATTGAGTCTAGTAATTTATTCCAATTGTTAATAAAAAGCTGCAGAGGAAAAAATTTAAATATATTTGTCCTAGGAATGGATAAAGGCGCTTGCAGAAGTTATCTAAGCAACGGGAGGTGTGAGGTGCAGGTGTGCAGTATAAAGATCTCTGCAAAGGAAGATAGTAGCAACATTTATGTAGAATGGTTAAGGCGGATATCGTCCTACGTGTTTTAAGAGAGGGGAGGCGAAGTTGAGTTTTAAGAGCACTTGCTCAAGCCGTCAAATTGTAATTTCTGTGAATAAACCGTACCGCTCGGTTTTGGACTGCCTGTAACATCTCTTCTAGAAATAACTGATGTGGATTCCAAACCGATGAGGCGTCGTCTAGCTGGGGACGAACAAGTGAGGGGTATGCTACATGTTTAATTTCCTTTGAGGCAAGAAAAAGGTTGCGTCGCAAAAAACCGAGCGTCTGGTTAGCTTTGCTGACAATGTTAGTTATATAGCATTCTCGAGGTACTTACAAGTTCGTACATTTTCTATCGTATGACTGGAAAGGTAGATTGGACAGTCTATTGCATAATGTTTCGTAGTAAACGTCATTTGTTTGGTTTTATTTACGTTTATTTACATCTGCCACCTTTCACACCAACATTTGATAGCGTGTAAATCAGCTTGGAGTTCGCACACTCAGAGGGATCGGTTATTTTAAGATACACAATACAGTCATCAGTATATAATCTAATTGAATACTTAATTAGGGAAGGTAAATCATTAATGTAGATGAGAAATGAAGGACCGAGCACGGTTCCCTGAGGTACTCCGGATTTAACTTATATAGAATACGAGCAACAATTGTTAAAGGCGTCGTACTCTGTTTGGTTTGAAAGGAAATTAACTATCCAGTTAATCAGTTTCTTCAATTTTAAGTGAACGTAATTCTACTATTAAACGGTGATCAGGAACCTTGTTAAACGCTTTTTAAAAGTCAATGAAAATAACATGCGTTTCAGCATGAAGATGAAGGTTTTTATGAATGTCTGTTATAAATTTAAAAAAAACAACAAAAAAAAAAAAACAAAAAAACTGAGTGTCACAGGACACACACCGCCGGAAACCGTGCTGGTTTCCAAAAACTAGACCATTATCACCCATGTAGTTTATAATTTTTATGTAAACGATATGCTCCATCAACTTGCAACACTGGTGAGGGAAATTGGCCCATAATTCGTGGGACAATCTTTGTCATCGCTCTCATATATTGGACTAACTCGAGCATGTTTCCAGTCAGGGGGTACGTCAACGGAGTGAATGGACTGTTGGAATAGCTTGCATAAAAGAATGCTGGAAACAGGTTTAATTAATTTGAACAATTTAGTCATATATCGTCCGGGCCTGGGACAGAATTATTGGGAAGGTTTCAGTTTCTCAATCAGTCAGTTTCTCGATGCAAACGGAGTAATAGTTGACCAGGATTTCCTGGGGTTTGTTTTCAGTAAATTAAAGAGATACATGTTAAAGAACTTATGCTTAGCTTTCTTAATTTCATACATGTCGAAGCGCACCACGCTGATGAGGTTTTTGTGAGCTTTGCGCGACTATGGAGCCTTTGCTTTTTATTGAGGAGCCGTTTGAGACGAAGAGAAAACCAGGGGCGCTCGGTACATGCCCTGATATGACGCCTCAGAACAAATGTGTGCAAGGCTTCTATTTATAGTGCATTCCTGATTAGGATCCGATTTTCATCAACCGTTCTACTTTGAAAGCCTTCTAGAAAGGTATGCATGAAACGTTATAGATGGAGAAGAAGAGCATTTTGGTCGGCTCCAGGATAACTAAACGGTCTTACTTAATGGGCAGGACTTGGCCGTTGGAATTGACAATTGAACGTAAATAGACAGATGGTCAGTAAGCTCTATAGGAGTTCGACAACTGCGACGCATTTCAGATTGGTAGTGAGAAATAGGTCAAGAGTTGTAGAGCCGCGAGTTGGTTTATCGACCGTTTGGAAAAGTGAGCACCAGTCAACGAAACATCGGGCCTGAGTGGAAAGAGAACGCCACGAGTAGAACGGCATGCAGGCAGGTACAACAGGCCATGCGATTTCGGGGTACTTGAAGTCACCAGCGAGTATAAACACGTCTGTGAGATACAACTGCATGAGGGATTCCATGCATTTCTCGAGAAGGGATTATAGTCCAAGAAGGTCGGGTGGTTTGTAACAAACAATGGCCAGTACAAAGGACGAGGGCGTCGTTATTCGGACCCACAATGCGTCACAATCATTCAATACTTGTCTTTTTAGAACATGTGGGGTACCCCACTGGTTTTTTCATTGTCTCCAATTTGATTGAAATTTTGCTAAACGAACCAACAAACATCGTGAAAATAGTATCCCAAATATTAGATCAAAATATTGTTTTTTTGCAAAGTTATTGAATTTACAGTTTTGGTCTTCACCGTGTTTTTCAAGCTCGAAGTCTCTACTGGCAACAATGAAAACGTGACGTCAGTGGAAGGCAAGGGTTCACTCTTTGGGCTGTAGATTTTGTTTTAAACTTATTCGAAGCAGTTTCATGATGTCAAATGAATGCTTGGGAAGCTCGCTGCGGTACCCGCGCTCCAGCACGGAACAAATGATTGGCATATTCTATTTTTTTGGCTGCTTGCTCGACTGGCAGGCCTGTCTGCCACTGACGTCACGGCACTGAATCGTGCGCCTATATTTGAATGTTGGTTTTCGCATCATTTTCATTTGCCGATTTCACAATACCTATTATGGATTTCGCGATTCTAAATAGCATACCGGAGAGAGTAAAGGCCGGGGAGTCAGAAAATATAGTTAGTTGAGGTAGCTAAAAAAATCGGTGGAGTACCCCTTTAACCGCTATAAAAACACCGCATCCACGCGTCCCACCCTGTTTTTGCGAAAAATTGAATGCGAGTCGTTCAACAGTAATTCAGAATTATCAATGTCTCCGTTTGATCAAGATTCTGTTATAATCACAATACCAGCAGAACGTGAATCAACAGCAGATTGTAGCTCTTCTTGTTTTGAGCACACGCTTCTTGCGTTAGCGATAAAGAAAGAAAGGCAGGCAGAGCGCTTGCGTCGAGATAATATATTTTCTTTGTGCCTTGGTTGCTACGCTGGAACAGCTTTCACGGAATTCGTTTCCTTGTCAAACGCATGCCGAGTACCTCCAATGAAAAGTTTATCGTACCGTAACCGAAAATCGTGACCTTGGTTTTTTGCAAAAGCTAACAATGCCCGCCTTGCCATGCGTACGTCCGGGGAGAAATCTTCGCCTAACCGAAAGATAGATCCAATTAGTGCGGTACCCTGGGATAAGACGAGTTTTTTTTTTTTTTTTTTTTATCGTTGAAAGAGTTAAATTTGACTATAATGGGTCTGGGGGGGGGGGGGGGGGGGGGGGGGGGGGGGGGGCTCATCAGGGTGCGCTCCAAGTCTGTGAGCACGCTCGATTGCGGAAACGGCGTGGGAGTAACGCCAAGACTTGTGTGGCAGAAACTTATTACTTTTTTTTTTTCTGATTCTCGCCATGTTTCGTTATGTGTGTCCGGGTTATAAGGGTACTGTTATAAAGGGTCTGCATTCTTGAACTTTGCGAAAGGATGGAGCAACTTGTACGACTAAAGGAACAGTAGAAATTACCACTACGAGTGGGGTCACCTCTACCACAGCCGATTTTATCCAAAGAAAATTCATCATGCACGATTTGTCGCTGTCAATTTTGGCTGTTGGAGAAGATTGTAATAATTATACCCGATGAAAACTATGGGCTGCACGTTCGGTCGTTCTGCCGAACGCATTTAAATGCGGTAGCTTTGCAGGGTGGGTGGTGTTCTTGTTCGGCTGGTGCCTACGGCAGATATGACCCTTAGCCTTTCAGTGCCCTGGGTTGGCTGGAGTTATTAGTTCAGGTGGTGCCTATGCCGTGTTTTGTATGTCTATAGGCCAACGCGTTGTGTGCAAACAAGCGCGCGTTTGCCCGTTAGTGCACTGCGTGTGCGCAGAGACCAAATTCGTCCGAAATGAGGCTTCTGCGCCTGGGCCGGGCCAACAACAGCGCCACCACAGCGGCGTGGCGTCATGGCCATGTGTTGCTGTATATATAAGAAGATGCTCGGGACGCCTTGCGTTTTGTGGAATGTTGGCAATCATAACACCGTACCAAAGTTGAAAGCTGGGCTACTTGGTGTAGGCTAAACGTAGTAAAACAGCCATCTTAGACAATAGGTCAGCCCACTCGAAGGTTATCAAAAGGGGTATTGCGATTTCGTGCTTGGGCGCGGCCCTTAACAGGTCCTGCGTTCACACGGTGCATGAAAGCTTTCAGGCGCAGTGCGATGGGCTGAGAGACGCTGGGTTTCCGCATGCTTTTTTGTGGGATGCTGCCGGCGCCCTTGTTAAAAAAAAAAAAGTAAAAGGAACCTCTCTCCCTAAGAAAGTGGCGGACAGGTGAAGGACTGTCGTCATCCCCTATACCTGCACAACGTCTCCCACAATTTAAAGAAAGTAGGAAGTCGGTACAACGTCCCTGTGGTGTTTCCCGCCCCTCAAAAGTTGAGCCTGATATGTTCGAGGGTAAGGGCCAAGGCAGAAGGGGGCAGTCAAAGAGCAAGTACACAGAAAAGCACGCAAAGCCGTTTGTGAGCTGTGCTTCCGGAGTGGTACACAAGGTCCCCCTCTCGTGTGGTGAAGTGTATATTGGACAGACGGGGAGATGCTTAAACGATAGGCTCGGGGAGCACAACTACTCACTGAGAGCCACGGTCGGAGGGCACTTGGTGGTGCACTGTAAGAACTGTTTGTGCAAGCCGTCCTTCGAGGAGACCATGCTTGTAGACAGGCACTAAGACAATTGTGACGAGGGAAGTGATGGAGGCCTTTTACTTTTAGCGGAAAGCGGGCGCAGTGCATCAGCGAGCCGTCGGTGACGCTATATATTGAAGATATGTTGTTTTTCACTTCGACAATGAAGAAGGGGCGGGGGGGGGGGGGGGGGTGAGGGACAGAGCACGCGGCACGTGGACGACCGGTCGCGCGGTGCCCTGTGTGATGAGGCAGAAAGATTGGCACCTGTGTAGATTGCTGCCTTACGTGTTTACTTTCTGTGTTTTCGGTCCAATAAACACTGGTGTCCGCCAAGGGGTGTCCTTGGTCCGCTACTTTTCTCAATTTGTATTAATGATTTAGCCTTATGCATCAGCGAGAGCGTGAGTATTCGTTTATTTGGAGATGACTGCTTACTGTTCAAGGCTATTAACTCTATTAGCGACCAGGTTGTGCTGAATGAAAGTCTGAATGCAATTTCTAACTCGTGCGATCTCTGGGAAATGAAACTTAATCAAGACAAATCTGTGTTTATCCGTATCACCAACAAAAACTGCCCCCTGTGTTTGATTACTCTATTGGCAATACAATCATTTCCCAAACAAATAGTTTTAAGTAAAACTTTGGATTGGGCTACTTAGTTCAATGTGATCTAGAGGACTAAAAAGTCCTCGAGATCACAATGGGCCATGTGTCTCTTCTACGTCCGTGTTTTCAGCGCTTTTCAGTCCTCTAGTTTTAAGTACCTTGCCATTACGATCACTAACAACCTCTTTGGGTCCTCACACATTGAACGAATATGTGCATCTGCACGTCGGAAACTGGGCCTAGTGAGGCAAAAGCTTAAATACTTTCACTCTCATGTCAAACTTCTGGCCTATAACACACTAATAAGGTCTCGGTTGGAGCACGCTTGCTCTGTATGTGATCCTTTTACGAAGAAATACTTTAGCAGGTTGGAGCAGGTCCAGAGACTAGCAGTTCGTTTTATATATAATCGTTATCGCCGGCGCGACTCTGCTATCGAATTAATTAGAACTAACAATATTCCTCTAGAATCCCGCAGGAAGCTAGCTAGATTAAAATACATTTTTCAGCTCATGTATCACAAACTTCGCCTTGAGTCTTCATCCTACATTCAGCCATCATCTACTAGACAAACTAGACATGACCGTAAACAAAAATTAACTGCTGATCCTGACGTCCATGACTGGCTCAAGAATTACTACAGCGTGATTTAACATAACCGTTGGGATGACATGATCAAGCTTGCCGACGTCGTGTTTTGCCTGAAGGGCACAGCACTGCAATCGTTCAATAACCATGAAACCAAAATTAATTCACGGGACGCTTTCAAAACCGCCTTTGCGGACGTCTTTGTCACACATGAACGCCAGGGACAGCAAGTCAAGGACAAGCTTTCCAAGCGGTACCAAGTCGCCTTTGAATCTTCGACCTCTTGTATCGAAGACATCCTTCGGCTGCAGCTATGCCAGACGACGAGAAAATCAGGCAGCTTTTCAAGGGGTCACAGGGTCTGTTTTTTTTTTGTCGTCGCGCCTAAATCTTCTCCGACCGTTCACCAGCAAGTTACGGAATGTCCAATGTTCGAGGAACTCCAAAGCGATCGGATCTCCAACGCTCCATTTGAACGCCGGCCGCCCCATCTAGCGCCGGTGAGCTTTCTACTCTTATTCGAAGAATTATTCGCGATAATTACGTGAACTTTTGACTTCCTTTCGCATCTACGTCGACATTTCACACCCACAAACCGAGACGTCTAACGTTTATCCTCTATCGCGCGCAGACCCGCGTCGATTTGCCGCTTCTTGCGCCGCATTTCGGCCAGCCGAGCTAGGCGCTGCTTCGTCTCCACTGTCTCGTTTGCCTGCCTTGCAAGCTTAGCAGCGGCAACCGCTGCTTGACGCTGCTTTCGCTGTTCACCGGTTTCCCGCGCGCGCATTGGCTTCCGTCCTGTGACGTCGCCCCCCTTTCGCATTTTTCCTTCAAGGGGCGCTGACAGGTAAAATCATATTTATTTTTTATTATTTTAAACGATTATGGACGATGTCTGGACTATAGACCTTTTCCACAAGGGCGCCGCCATCTTGAATTGTCGTCACTTTCAGTATGGGCGACGAAAAAAAAGTAAAACGTTTCAACCTGTAACTAGTAAAAAAATAGAGGCGAGCCAAAACGAGAATGTGTGACGGTTAGGCTTATATCCTAAATGTCTTCTATTGGCGTGGCAACGGCAAAGTTACGTTTTCGCCCATACTGGAAGTGACGTCAATTCAAGATGGCGGCGCCCTTGTAGAAAAGGTCTATACCCTCCAAATTCGAGGCTTGGGAACTCAGTATTTTTGAAGTAGAAGAAACGATTTCCAAAAGTAGATTATGAAGTTTCCGCGCGATCGGCGCCAGTGCAGTGACGTCAAATATTGAATCGTCCTGTAACTCGAGTTCTTCTCCCGCCCCCAAACCGTCCCAACCGGAAGTGTCGCGTTCGCCCGATCAACCGCGCCTCTCCGTGCGTGCAGGCCTGGTGCAGGCTATCGCTGTGAGCAGACGACGCTTCACTTTCGAGTTTGAAGTTATTTTAAGGCCCTTCCAGCGATTTCGAATTCTTTGAAATGGTGTGAGGTCGAAGGAGACGCGCACAGGTTCTCGAAGTGAGCGACGTGAGGGGAAATGTCGCCCCGGTGTTCCGTGAAAGGCTGCCCCCGCCGGCGGAGTAACAACCGAAAGTACGCTGCACAGGTTCCCGAAGAATGCCTCAGAGAAGACGGCCTGGCTAGCTGGAATTCCTGAAGGTCTACTGGAGGCTTTCGGATCGAAGTCCTTTATTTGCTCTCGACACTTTGTCCACGAGGATTATGACGTTAGCCCAAGTGTCTCTAGAGTGCTGGGGGTTCAAATGGTACCTCGACTGAGGCGTTGTGTCGTTCTAACGAACTTCTAGCAGCAGGTCACGTCACACGAAGCAAAACGCCCAAGGCCCAAAGGTAAGTCTATCAAACGCAGAAAACTCGGCTCGATTCCTCGACTCCCCGATCATCCTCACTGCTGCAGGTGCCGAGCGCCGCCATGTTTTCCGAGGAAGGATAAAAAGCTATGGAGGCGACATCGCTTCCGGACTCCGATTTTCGATATTTCAAACGAAGGGGCGGGGCGTAGTGCGTTTGCAATCGCGCTCAAACATGTTTTACGAATGCCGTTATTAAATATTATACAAGTGTCCCTTTTCAGAGCTTATAAATTTCATGATCGATTGCGTCACAAATAAAAAAAAGCGAGGAGGTGAAAAACAAAAAAATGCCCCCCCCTCAAACAAAAAACGTGCGTGGATTTCTTTTTTTTTTTTTTGGCGTTGTGGTATTTCTTTTTGGTCTAATTTGGTCATCGTTTTAGACAAAAAAAAAAAAAAAAAAAAAAAAAAACAAGAATAAAAATAAAGGATCTTTGGAGTGTCAGTGCCTCTTTCACTACTCTCTACGCGGCGCGCTTGCCTTTCCACTGTCTTGTCCACAGACGGACGCCATCAGCTTTTTCCCTGTCATGTTGTGCTAACGCTAACGCATAAAAAAAAGCTTTTATTGCTGTCGTTGAAAGTATCTACCCTCTTCACCCTACCCTTCCCACAATCCCCTTCTCCCGTCACGATTGGATGATTTTATCAAGAAGTCGCGATGTGTGCATTACTTAATAAATGTTTTTTTTTTACTCACTCAGAATGAATTCTTAAAGCCGAAGCCACACTTCTCATACATCATCAGGGGCGGATCTATAGGGGGGGTCCGGATGTCCTGACCCCCCTCTTGATTTCTGTATGTGTAAAATTTAGGGCGTAAAACGAAGGAGAGGGAAAGGGGGTTCCTAAACATATTGTACGCTGACCAACACCTGACCCCTCCCTCAAGAAATTCCTACATCCGTCCCTGTACATCATACAGAAGACAGGCAGTTCGCTGCGAACACTATCTCAGAAATACGTGCGGACACGCCTAAACCAAGTTCCAAGGATGTTCGCTTTATTCATTGAAAACCCCGCAGTGCGTCTTAGGCAGTGGTTCCGGTTGTTGCAGTCGTGGTCACAGGAAACGCAACCGACCACCAACGTAAAATAATCACAATTAAGAAAAAAAAAGAATAAAAGAAAATAGAACCATAGAATGTTAGGGCGGAAACGAGCTGGTGATGATTAAACATGATGATCTATATATCCCTGAGACTAGGGAAAAGACGACGATGAAGGAGAGGAAGCACAGGAGTCTTAATTTAGACTCCTGTTCTTCCTCTCCTTCATCGTCGTCTTTCTCCCTAGCCTCAAGGTTTTAGTTCATCTTATAGAACCACATTTGTTTGCCAACCCAATAAATACCAAAGGCTTTAGGAAACAGCAACAACATGTGAACCCGCGTCGGCAGCTTTGTGATTCATTCTTGCTGTTCCCTCCAACACGAAAATCAAGTTTAAAATACTTTGATGATGTACTTGTCAGATAGAAAGAAAGAGCGAGAGAAACAGAGAGAGAAACGCTGCTTTTGGTGTTTTAGACGTATACGTTTTGATAGGTATCCTAACGCACCACATGAAGGTTAAATCGTTGGGAGCCTTCGCGAGAATCCGACCCCCTTTTGTTTTACTCCACTTCTCGAAGTGAAAACGAATGTCGATGGCGTCGATTTCTTCGAAGTCGCCAATGCGGTGCACAGTCTGGCAGTCTGCAAGCTCGCTCACGAACGATAATAAGACCGCGCGCGCATGCACAGGAGACGCCCCGGTCGCGCTTGCATATATCTTCCACGGCCTCTTGGCTCACCCTGCGCACGGTGCTCTCACGGCCATCCCGATACAATCGCGAGGTGGCGATTTCCTCCCCTTCCAAACTCTCTTTAATTCTCAGCGAGCGGAAAATTGAATGGGCACGGCGGCCACGCTCGGCCGACCGGGCGCCGCCTTGCGATACCCGTTGGCACGCTCGTTCACTTTGCGAGCCACCGGCAGCAAGAAGAAGAAGAACGTCGGCGGAAGGTGCAAGTGGATCGGCGACTGTATACCGGTCGTCGTGCGTATGCCCCTGGATCCGTTGGACCTCCTTGAGACTGGGGTTTTTGTTTTCTGGTTAGGGCTGGTTGCGAACGAAACCGCAGATGGCGACGACAAGCCGTTTGCTTCTCACTAAAGCCGCGGGGAGTCACAGTGGTCACACACTATGCTAAGGACACTGTGTTAGCCGCAGGCATGAGGACAGAATTATATGCGCACACGTCTCAAGCTTGTTCGAAGTATGTTTGCTTCATAAGAATGTACGCCTCGAACATGACTTACAGTGTTTGTATACGAACAATCCGAGAGGACCGTCATACAAGGAAGGAATGTGCACCAGAGGGTAGGGAGTTTTAGGGAACAGTTTTCGCTCATCCGATACGCGGTACGATGGGCCCTCCGGTACGAACTACGGATGTGACACCGCAGAA
Organism: Ixodes scapularis; assembly: GCF_016920785.2. NCBI lineage: Eukaryota > Metazoa > Arthropoda > Arachnida > Ixodida > Ixodidae > Ixodes > Ixodes scapularis. The sequence continues at coordinate 85,116,455 of NW_024609881.1, forward strand.
GGTTCTCTCTCGCGCGCAGTTCGTACCGGAGGGCCCATCCTACCGCGTATCGGATGTGCAGAGACGCTTCCCTAAAACTCCCTGCTGTCTGCAGACCATTTTGAACGACGTCTGAGAAGTAAATGAATGGAAGGAACTGGTAGTATAACAAGAGCGGGACTAGTAAGATGCTGATGATTCTGATAAGAATGAGTTTTATTCGCGTTCCCAGTAGCCATCCGAGGCTTCGTTGTTGACTCACGAAAGTAGAAATATTTTGTTCATAGTCAACCAATCTGTTTTTCTTGGAGGGCCCAAGGAAAACCTTGCGGGCTCGGTAGTGATGCCCTTAGCGAAGACTATTACAGAAGTCGAAGGAATTGCGAAACAGGATCAAAGACCACGATGCATATCTATGAGATATATGGTTTAACAGGCAGTTATGGCAAGTAATACTGTTACGCGTGTAATGTACTACTTGTGCAGAATATGCGTCGATGGCAGAGCAAGTTAGTTCAGTTGTAAAAATATGTCAAATTCACTGATTATCCATAAAGTGAATGGTAATAGATGAGGAACGTAGAAAGCCAGCCCATCCAGCGTTGTTCTGCTAATCCCAGCATATAATAATCCCGCTGCCGGTTCAAGATACCTTGTCACCAACGCACTAGCGAGTATTAGCTTGTAATGTATATTTGCGTAAAGATAGTTTTACTATGGTGGCTGGTACTTCCGTTGTAGATGGATGGTGCGGTGGCTAACCATGGGTTTTCCAACGTCCGTTATTCCTGACTCATGACACGAATACACAGGTAGAAATTACAGCCATACTGTAGTTTAAATCGAAATAGACAAGAGTAGTTTTACAGTGCTGAACAAAGGTTTCTTCGGTACAAGGATTGTTTGTGCAAGAAAAAGAACAAGAAAAACGCAACAGAAAGAGTCAAATCCGTTGTTTGGATATTTATACCACGGGATATTAGTCTGCCTTAACGTGAAAAACGAGATAGCGAAATTTTACTTAAAGTTAAGGAGATAGGCTTAGTCGATACCATTGACATGCAAGCTGAATTAGCAAACTTTCACACACAAAAAAAAATTTAAGTCACAAAAACAAACAAAAATCTGGCGTGGCATCGATGATAATTCAACGAATACACCATGTACACAGACGCCGTGGATTGTGACGATGATGGGAACAGAGTGTCCGGAAGACCGTGGGATGTTGACTTCCAACAGTGATGACGTCCCCGTTGCCGTCGTAGTGGGTAGACGGTGCACAACTCGGCATGTCGCCCTGCTCTGGTGGCGCCCACCGACGTCGCCGTAGCGGTCGTCCATCACCGCGGTGGTCCGAGGGACCGGGCTCATCCAAACGACCGCCGGATAAGTAGGTGGTCTCTTTGGGAGGTTCGAAAATTCAGACAACCACGCCTCACGGTTGCAGGTTCCCCTTCATGCGGAGCACGTTTGGCATAACCCCTGCAAGCAAGTAAAGCAACCATTACGGCTCATTTAGCAACGGCGCACCACATGCTTTTAAAAGATACTTGTAGATGTGGAAAGGGCAGTATTTCAAATACAAGTATTTAAAATACGTATTTCAAATACTTTGTGTATTTTGCATTTGTATTTAATTACAAATTGGGTAATGTATTTGACGTGCGTATTTAAACACTAAAACGTAGGTATTTCAAATACAATGGACCTTTCCCGAGAACCGTTCTGCGCACGCGCGAGCGCCCGATGCCAAGCGGCGGAAGTCGGAACGAAAAATCGAGGAAATTCTGAAGGAGGCTGTATATCAGCGAGTAGAACACGTAACTGCAACCTATATATATATAATTGTGTTTCACACAAAAAAAGAAAGTCGATAGAAAGGAAAACACGAAGTTTGGGTGGACGCGCCGCTGCTCAGAGAGCGAAGAAACTGGTAGCTAGCTCCCATTATCGATTGGTAGCGCAGGTATTTCAATTCCTCGATTTTTAGTTCGTGCAGCCACCGCCTGGTGCCGTCGGTATGTGGAAAAGGTCCATTGTAATTAAATACAATTTTTGTGGGCGAAAATTCATCCCTCAAATTTATTGTCACTGTCGAGAACAGGAAGAATGCTACGTTCTGCACCGAATGCAGTGTCTCTCAATCAAGCACAAGCGTTTAGTGACTTTGTGATTACGGTGCTAGTCCAGGGCAAGAATAGTGACGAAATCGACGATCACAGGCTGACTGGCTAAAGAAGTGCCTGTGACAACTTGTGATGCTTTCCAGCTTGATTTCCATCCATATTTTTGCCTGGAACATTCCAAATGCGCGGGTCGTCCAGATTTTCATAACTGGTGCGAGTTGCAACAATAAACAATTCTCTAGCTAGTGCTGCGCGTCTTGGTCATCTTGGTTCTTTGCTGGTCTATACCAAAATGTAAACGAAAAAAAAAAAAAAAAGCTGCTTGAAGCTATGTACTTTTTTCACCTATTATGTCCAAGCTGATTACATTTTTTTAAAATTATATTTCTATTACGTTACTAGAGCCTCGCACACGAACTCCCGATCGTGCGATGCAAAATTAAAATGAGATACCCAGAAAACCGTTGCAGGTGTCCTGAAGTCGCTGACGCAAATTTTGAGGAATGTATTTGGAAAAGTATTTGGAGGAGACCAAATACATTTGGTTGTATTTGTATTTTGTACTTAAATGCTTTTTTTGGAAATGTAATTAGATTTGTAATTAAATACATTTTTGACGAAGTATTTTGTATTTGCATTTCGATACATATTTGCGTGTATTTTGCCCATCCCTGCAGCTAGAGCCGAGACGCGTGTCCGTCTCTGCTAAAAGCAAAGTTCGACTCAAGCATCAACACATTTACTCGAAGCAAATCTTAAGCACATCGACTAAAAGCAAATATAATGCACATTACTAAACTGAAATCTCCAAAAACGCATTAGATAAAAGCAAATCTCGTAAATCACACACTTCAACGACGCAATAGCTGCTATCGTCAATCGCAGCACAGTCAGTCTGAACGTTTGCCATTAATTTTACTAATACATATTGGTCTAACCAACTAGCCTTCCGACTCCTTACAAATAAATAACTCGTAAATCTGATGAGGCATATTCCCAGTTCCCTCCACTCTCGGATTTCTGCCACGAAACAATTCAGCAGACGTGTCCCTCCTTCCGCAAACAAGTCTGCTATTACGGATGCGGTTTCGGTTCGAGGAAGGAGGGAGTTGTCAGAACGCGTGTAAAGAAGGAGACTTGGCGCCTGTGTATTTTCTTTTTCTCTTATTATTTGTCGGCCTAGGCGGAATCTAGTCGGCTGGAGAGAACTGGGTCAGTGTCAGCGGGCGACCCTTTATGTCGGCGATAATCACCTCCAAGTCGGCGGTTTCCCGCTTCTTTTCTTGCTTGCTTTTCTGTCTCTACTTGACTTTCGCTTTAGGTTTTTGTTCCGGGTTCGATCTCTCTCTTTCTCTCCTCCTATTTTTTTTTTCTGGAACCCAACCACACCCTTAGCATCCGCCGCCGTCTACTCTCGCTGTAAAAATGGCGTAATAGGACTGTGTTTTACGTGGATCCGTTTCTTCGCTTTATTCTGATCCGTTTTCTTTTTTTGTATGCCGCCGCGTTCCGTACTTTCACGGTTGGTCCCCGTAAGCAACGAATGTAAGAAGAATGTCCAACGATGCTATAACTGTAACAACAACGTTACACCGGAACGTCGCACTATTCATCTTTATCTTTTTGTTTAATTTTTCTTTGGAGTTTTTATAGCGTTGAACGCTTTTTAACGGAACACCCTAATCCCAGAAAATTGTCTGTCCATACATTTCTCCGCTAAATTTAGCGGGATAATTGACGTCGTTATTAGATTAGCTCAGTTACGGATATACGCTGCTTGCACGAGCAGTACCCGCCCCCCACACAGACACAAACACACACACTCCACGCACACACATACCCCGTCCTCTCCACCACAGCTCGCCTTCCGTCATTCGACGCGCCGAGTTTCACCGTACTCTATGGTGCTCTATGGAATACACAGTTATGAAACGAAAATCTATAGATGCAAAAATGTTCCAGAAGCCGGGTCTCATTATGACGATGCAAACTACATCGGCTTGACATAACACAAATAACAATCTAATCAGACGTTTCGTCTCCCATACGGGAGACCTCATCAGTGCTGCCAAGATGGCCCTTTAAACGACCAGTGTCTATAAAAAAAAAAAAAATAGTTGGCGCTTTCAACGACGGGAAGCAAACTGAAGGAAGTGAAAAAAAGGGGAGGGGGGTGTATTACCTTCAGCGGGAGTTCCACAAGCTAGAAAAGTTGGTGGGCACGACGCGTGACGTCACGACTGTAAGGTCACGTGACGTCAATAGCAAGAAAATAAATCAACGAAGGAAAAAAAAAAAAAAACGCGGGCAGGCTGGTGAGTTATTTTTATTATGAAAAACGCGAGACTGACATCGTATGTGTGCCTGTCCGGTTTTTGGCTTTATCTGTTCCCAGACTCGAGTTTTTCATTATGGCATACGTTCTTGTTCATTCCCCGAAACAACTGTTTAATGTTTCCTGAACAAATTTAGCCGATCGCTCTTCAAATACTGCACTCCATGCATTATCGATATAATTTATCTAACTTTGGAGATAAAGGCTGCTGCACCGTTTGCCGAATCTGGTATTGGTGTTGGCATCTAATTTCGGGAAGTAGGCCAGCGGGAAATTGTGCCAAAGCGATATGTGAAGGCGGACAAAGAGAAGTTTAAAGCAAGTTAGAGGAAATGTGTTTATTTTTTTAAAGCGGAATCCGAAGGGGTGTTTGCAAGTGCATTGCAGGATACTCCAAGATGAGACATACGCGGCTCATGCCCCCACGGCTCACGTGGGGTCAGTAAATATGTTTCAGCCGCTATTTGAGTCCGAGTGATTTTTCTTATGTATATAACGGTACAGGCTCATTTGTGTTGCTACACCGTCGACCGTAATTATTTAGATGACGTTCAGAATCAGTTTCTGAACCCTCTGAGTTGTAAATTTCCATATGTATATCAGGGCTGGAATATCATTCAAAAATTCAACGTGTGCGGTGAGCCACACATGCCAAAGGTTACCAATCATTTTACAAAACCACGCAACGATTGAACAGCTTACTGTCGTCCTGCCCTTCTTACCATTTGTCCTTCAAGACAGGCACAATAGTACTTCTGAAGGGCATATTTCTGAACACAACAGGGGCGTTTTTTGTTTTACAAGGTGTTTTGACATACAAGGGCAGCAATGATCCTTTTCCACGCAAAGACGGCATCTAGCGGCGGATGTACGAACTTTTGGAAGCAGAATTGTCATCAGCTTTGTCAAAGAAGCGTCTCTGAAAGGAATTTTGTCAAGGTTAGCACTCTAGCGGGACCGGAACTTAGAGATCTCATACACTCATTTGCCCCAGCATTGACCCTGCTATTTCGGATCTCACAATTCTTTCCGAAGCACGTGCATGCTCGCAGAACTTGGTGGAAGGATAGTTCGCACATGCGCAGAGCTCGTCTCATAAAAGGTCCACTGGTCAACATCGTCACCAGGCCCAAGCAAACACGCCTCTTGTAAACCCCGTCAATAAAACGAAACAGCAGCAACAACAACAACAACAAGAATTCACGCATGTACACGTGACGGGAGAACCAATGAGAGGACCTGTGGAGCACAAAGAGCTCATACCATGTGATAGAAACTGTGGGTCTGGATTCCACGCGGGGGCTTGTGGCCCCAGAACATCTATGATTGGATACATTCCGTTTTGGTGTATTCAGAAGACAGCAGGAAACGCCTAAAAACCAGGCAAGTTAGTGTAATGCTTAAAATAAAAAAAAAAAAGAATAAAACACGGAGGACAAGCACAGGAAAACCACGCTTCTTTCATTTAGCAACGACATTAGTGTGATGGTTAGCATACCTAAATGGTAGGGAGGAGACTCGGAGTTTAATTTCCGGCCCCGCCAAAGATATTCTCTTCGGGCCATTTTGTGAAATTTATTCCATTCGATCATTGCTGCTTCTTCCTCTGAACCTTTAGACCATTTACATAGGTCCAGGTACCGTTACTCGCCATGGGCTTTGTCCCAGCGGTTTCATACCGACAGCATTTTGATCGATACTCGCCACCTTGCTTGGAATGAAACGTTCGTGTTGTACTTCGTTTCACGTTAGACCCGAGCGCAGCCGACGCTACGAGCCGAAGGACCAGTAAGGCCACGCCGAAGGTGCAACCTGTTCGCTATCTTTGTCTGCGTGGTCATCCGCCTGCTCATTCAATGGGACGTAGATAAGGCGCCGTAACTTTGGGTGTATGGTCTGTGTTGTGGTTGTGCGTCCTTTTGGCTTTGACAGCGCCCGCAGTTGATGGAAAACAAGCTTTGGAATATGTTTAGACCGTGCTTCGTCTCCTTAGAGACTTTGTGTGCAAACAAGAATCGTTCGTTTTGCTGTAGATGCAATAAAAGTATCTACAAAAAACGAAGTTAAAAGTTAATTATACACATTGCACATAGCTGGGATATAGTTACAGTCAGGGATGGGCAAAATACATGCAAATTTGTATCGGAATACAAATACAAAATACTTCGTCCAAAATGTATTTAATTACAAATCTAAATACATTTCCAAAAAAGCATTTAAATGCAAGATACAAATGCAACCATATATATTTGGTCTCCTCCAAATACTTTTCCAAATACATTCCTCAAAATTTGCGTCAGCGACTTCAGGGCACCTGCAACGGGTTTCTGGGTATCTCATTTTAGTTTTGCATCGCACACTCGGGAGTTAGTGTGCGAGCCTCTAGTAACGTAATAGAAATATAATAACAAAAAATGTAATCAGCTTGGACGTAATAGGTGAAAAAAGTACAGAGCTTCAAGCAGCTTTTTTTGTCGATTACATGTTGGTATAGACCAACAAAGAACCGAGACGACCAAGACGCGCAGCACTATACTTTGTTTCACCTTATGTTGTACTGCAGCGAAGGCTAGAAGCGCGAGCTCATAGCGTTGGCAGCCGCTCTTAAGTCACGAGAGCTTGTGCCGCCGAGATGTGCCCCAGAGCAAGGAGCTCGCGCTTGTAGCCTTTCCTGCGGTACATCATAAGGTGAAACAGACTATAGCTAGAGAATCTTTTATTGTTGCAACTCGCACCAGTTACGAAAATCTGGACGACCCGCGCATTCAGAATGTTCCAGGCAAAAATATGGATGGAAATCAGGCTGGAAAGCATCACAAGTTGTCACAGGCACTTATATAGCCAGTCTGCCTGTTAACGTCGATTTCGTCACTATTCTTTTCCTGGACTAGCACCGTAATCACAAAGTCACTAAACGCTTGTGCTTGATTGAGAGACATTGCATTCGGTGCAGAACGTAGTTTTCTTCCTGCCCTGGACAGTGACAATAAATTTGAGGGATGTATTTTCGCGCACAAAATTGTATTTAATTACAATTGTATTTGAAATACCCACGTTTTAGAATTTAAATACACACGTCAAATACATTACCCAATTTGTAATTAAATACAAATGCAAAATACACAAAGTATTTGAAATACGTATTTCAAATACTTGTATTTGAAATACTGCCCATCCCTGGTTACAGTTACCAAGAATTAAAGGTTCGTAGGTTTGCACCTTGGGATTGAAGGCAGTGACCTAGTAATTCATTTACTGTTTCTTACCTTATTTTTAAAACCCTTTGAACTTGATATTTACGAACGCCGAAAAATATTTGCTCTTCCGGCCTGCTACAGGTTACCTCGCCAAAACATCGATTAAATCCTGACTCATTTCTGGATGATCAAAGTCAGTGCTTCTATCGGTGTGTGTTAGGTCTGTCGTTCATCCAAATCATGGCAGCCGTGACTAGTGCAACGCAAGGACTGATAACAATCTAGTGAGAAGATGCACATCATGCTAGGACACACTTACGGACCTAGGGTAGCGAAAAAAGCGGTTACAGCAATATAAATTAGCGAGTTCGAAGATGCCAGCATTGTAGTTCTTTGAGTACGCTGGGTGGCCGATGGTGGGAGTCGTCCAATTCCTCTGCAAAAGATGAAAAAAAAAAAAAAATGAATGCGATCATTCAAACACCAACAAACGTTGCTTGCAGGCGTGCTAAAACCAGATTGTCGGCAACCTTTCAAACACCTGAGCGCTACCATCTGGTCACAGCAGGACAAAACAAAAGTTTATTGGAAAGTCGAAGGGGTTATCCACATAATATGATTATCCACAGGACAGCAGAACATGCTTTTGAACAAACGGCATAGCTGGAGTTTGTTTGTCGGACTAAGTCAAAACGAGAGAGCTAACACACATTAATTAGCGTTTTATAATAAAACACGAGAGATACACTGGCAAAATGAGATTACTTCAAATTCTCTCCCAAGAAACTGATTGACGGTTTTGTGTACAACTTGATTTCGTTTCAGCTGCGATTCGTCACTGTGGTCACACAAGATGTTATAGACTCGAGTCCTCGTAGTTCTTGTAAAAGTAGTAGGTCGTTGTTTAGAGGGAAAAGAGTACAGGACCATGGTCTGTCTCTGCAGGAGGGGTCATCTTCGTCATCCTGTTTTGGTTGAAGGGAAGTGTAGGTACAATGGAGGAAAGGAAGGGAGATAGGAATGAATTAATTAATAATTAAGGTGGTATGTTGCAGTAAACCGGTGCCTGCTGCCTCCCAACGAACGCATGCACGGAATCGCGACCCAACAGCATAGAGCTCTGCTGGACTCCGGGTCGCTGTCTCCTCACACCAACCTTGTTGTACAAGCGAAAGTTTTTGGTGGCTCAGAAGCTCGACTAGACGCAGAAGTAACAGTAGTTTTTGCTCTAAACTGAAGTGCCTATAGACTAAAAAATCTCTGGAACGATGAAGTTTGACAGATCACAAAGTTGGAGATCCAACGAGGCCCTTCTGCTCTGCCACATAAAACACATGAGAGGAGATCGCTCGTTTTTTACAGAACCACTAAAAGAATCTCCAACGAATCTTTCGCTAACCGGTCATTTTTAGCTAACCACATGTAAAAGTTAAATCTGGTCATGAAATATTTCATGAACGTTGCAAGAAGCGGCGCTGTAGTGAGGGTTGTTTGTCCCTTCATTTGACCGGAAGTTCGCGGGAACGTAAATTCGGAACAGCGTCTCTTTCCAGTGCTTTCAATAAGAGGGTCATGACTATAGACCCTCTTATTGAAAGCGCTGGGAAGAGACGCTGTTCATTTCCATCGCTTATCACCCGGGCCAAAAATGCTGAATCACTGAGCTGTAAACGCAAGCAGCGGCCGATATACCGCACATCAGAGTAATAGCGCACGCTCAGAGGGCGTTTCACAGCCCAGCAGACAAGGATGGCAGCGGGCAGAAGGCGACTTTTGCACATGTCTGTTAATTCAAGTGCGACCTTAGTCGAAGCTAGGATTTGACGGAGCCTATCAGTCAGCGCCAAAAGTGCACCATCACGGCGCTCGTCGTCTTTGTGCGTCTGCTATATCACCGACTTAACCAATCACGTACATTGAATGCGCCATGATCCTGCGCTTTTTCTCTGCGTGATTGGTTTACCCGATGATATAGGAAACCCACAAAGACAATCGCCCTAACAATGCACTTTTGGCGCTGTTCGATTGGCTCCATCGAATCGTATGCGGAGCCCAAGTTCGTCTGCTCCTTTTACAGGGACCGTGGTGACGTCAGAACGCCGAGCTCCGAGTTCTGATGGAAGGATAGGGGTAGACCTTAGTGCTAGCTCCCCTGGGGTCCACCCATTACCCTTCGGATCAGAGCCAAGCAGAGCTCGGCGTTCTGACGTCACCACGACCCCTGCCAAAAATGCAGACGAACTTGCGCTCCGCGTATTGTCGGCTGACGTGGGACTTCGTGTGAAACCGAGTATGAACAGTTACATAATCGTACCATACGTCACTTGCCTTCCACGGGAGCATTTCGATTGAACGCCATCGGAAAAAAAAAAAGAAAAGAGAAAAAGGTTGTCCGTGTCGGGCCCACGCGTCTTGGAGATCCAGCTGATACCCGGAGGGCCTCCGTCGCGGTCTTTTCCGGAGTCGCGGAATTCCTGTAGTTGCCAAAGGGCCCCGCGGTTCTTTTCGGAGGAATGCCCGCCGGTGAGGTCCCCCTGCTTCGAGGCCGACGCCCCTTGGCGTTTAGCTCTACCTCACCTTGACAGCGCTGTGTATATACACGGGGACTGTTGTTTCCACCGCGGGACGGCTGTCTTGGGGTCCCGAGTCTCCTGAGAGACACGCCCAAGGTCGGCAACGGCATTTTGCTCCAATCCGCGGCAGCCAAATTCGCCCAGATTGATCAAGAAAGCAAAGGAAAGCAAGACAAAAGGAAGCCCACAAGCAGCCTGTCATTGAAGTGATGCCTGTCCAGTTAAGGGCAGTGTACCACACCTCTTTTTTGTTTGTCCGCTTATTGCTGGGAAACGAAATTACGTGACGTGGAAGGCTCGTATATAAGGCTGGCCTCGTCGAGGGAGCGGTCACTGTGCTTTGTTCGAAGCAACTCTACTAAACTCAACATGAACGCTCTTGTGAGTACGCTTCGGTGTCTCCTAAGTCTTAGGGATTCGGCGCAGTGGTCGACGCTTGCTGGTCCGTCTTCTCCGACCCTGGACTTACGCGGTGGATATACGGCGTTAAACTCGCAAACGACCGATTACGGTCTTTATCTGGATTAACCCTAGGATCTAGAAAAAGCTACGCCGGAAGACTGTTTCGGAACTTCTTTAAAAGTTAAGATCGGTGAACCCGAATTCAATCCCTTTTGGAGGAGGATTTTGAGTTTTAACTTTCAAGAACTTTATGAGTTTTGTCTGAGATTGCAGTTTCTATGGGTACCGGGATACCTAGTGTGCTCCTTGAAACTCTCTAAAGCTTGTTGTAGTGCTGTAGCTATGAACTTATCCGAAACTCGTTAGGTCAGATTTCTGCTTATCTGGATGGTTTTATAAGGGGATCACACGTGCTCAGCGCTCTTTAAATTTGTCTCTTTTATTAGAATAATTTGCTGTTCGAGATATTTTAACAATGAATGAGGAGCCTTGCATGTACGGGACAGGATCGCAGTAAAGACATGAGCATCGACTAGTAATATATTTCGTCACTTTTAGAATAGAATTTCAATTCCGAGAAAACTGAAACAATTAAGGTTCCTAGTTCTCATAGTTTTGTCGTCATTTGCTACTTTTTTTGTAGTTCGCCGTCGCTCTTCTCGGCCTTGTCGCCGCTGCTTCCGCCGGATTCATCGGTGGTTTTGGCTACGGCCACGGTGGTTACGGCCACGGAGGCTTCGGCCACGGCGGCTTCGGCTACGGCGGTCTCGGCTACGGCCACGGCCATGGCCACCACGCCGTCGCCGTCGCTGTCCCTGTTGCCATCAAGGTGCCCAACTACACGACCGCCCACTACTCCTCCCACGTCAACCACGGCGTGACCGCCTCCGTCCGCGGATACGGACATGGATACGGCCACGGCTACGGCCATGGTGTTGCTATCCATGGTGGCTTCGGCGGCTACGGACACGGTCACGGTGCCGTCGCTATTGCCGCTCCCATCATTTCTCATGGCTACGGTCACGGCTACGGCCACGGCTACGGCCACCACTAAAAGGTCGATATGACGTAGCTTGGGTCCTGCCATCTGCTGGAGTTCTCTTCCAAAGTGGTGAGTACAGCACTTGATTCTTTGTTTGCGTTGTCGACTTGACGAGTATCTAGGTGCCACTGTGAGCACTTCGTATAATTGCATTGAGAATGGTTGACTTCTTGATTGTTTAAATACGGTCACGATCGGCAGCGACTTTATGATGGTGAACACTTGCAAAGTAGCCTGAAAGTAAGGAAACAGTCGATGCTGTTAGGCAAGTCCACACTAACGAGTAAGATGATGGTACACCCATGGTGTATACGTAAGAACGGAAAGATTAAAATTCCTACGTGAAGGACGTTCTTAAATTGCTTGACAAGTATACGAGACCTTCGACTTAATGAAGGACTTGAGTAAATTGAAAAAAGTGTCGGGCGCACGTTTATTTAGGAAGGTATGATCAGAATGTTAAAGAAGGATTGTCGTTAGTGTGTTGTAAAATGTGATTGGTAGCGTTCGCTTCTAGAAGGACATGCGCAATGGCCACTGCAGCTATTGACTTCCCTTCTTGGCTGTAGGTTGTATACTGGAGTATTCAAGCTGTGTTGCTACAAATATGCCACGGTTCTGCCCTATCAAACTGGCAGCGCGAGTACCGTTAAAATCTATTCTATTCAGAGTCGAACTGTTCAATCAGGAATTTCATCTCGGGCAATTGAAGCAGTCATAGGCAGCCGTAGGACCATAGGGTACGGCTAGGTAGAACTACGTTTATCGTCGCCTGGTTGCTTTCTGATTGGTTCAACCGGGTGATGCCGATATCTCACTGGCTAAACCTGTGACTACGTGATTGTCGGGGTGGCCGGGCCCTATGGTTCTTTATCTGTCTTTAGCCTTCAAAAAACATATATCCAATGTTGCTTCAAGGAGGTAAAGTGATAGATATGTGAAAGAGCATTCGTCGATCCTTTGTCCCTTAAACCACAGATTCTTGCTCATATGTGCTATGACAGTCGGACATAATGCAATTATTTACAAGCAGCGTGTCAGTTTCTAGAAATCATCGTGTGAAGCTTTGAACCATTGTTTTGTAGGGCATCGACTGTAGCTGAATGGATTGAGTTTTTCTGATTTAGATAATTAGGGCTTATCCAGAGTTTTATAAACTACCATGCGAAGTCCGGAACCATAGTCTTGTAGGGAATCGAGTGTAGTTGTGTAGAGGAACGCACTGAGTCTTTCTAATTTAGAGATTAATTGCTTAATACCGTTTTTTGTCTCTCGTTCTTTGCAGGTTCTACCTGCGGTTGTCATGGCGATCAGCGAAGGGAAGCCTCGTCAGACCATCGACGTACAGGCTGTACAAATTCACGAGTCCTGTACAAATTTGACGACGTAGAACAATTCGAACACGCGTCACGGCGCACCAAAAGGAAACAAAATGAAATAAATATTTATTGCAAGTCACGCATATTTTTCTTTCTGCACTTCTTGTCGTATCCCCTGGTTGTTTTAGTTGGCCGAAAGCAACTGGTTAGCGCTCTAACTAACGCACTTAGAAGTAGTACAGTGAAGACCTTTGTCTAAAGTACGCGTACTGGCTTAGGCTTTAAACTGCACTGCCATAAGCGTAGATATATATTCTCCATTTTTCACGTGAGTTGAAACGTGCTAGCGCCTGAACTAGACGGCGGGTTTTGTAGCATTTGCGGGATCAAATATACGCGATCTTTTAGGGAAACGGTCCCTTATGGCACTCTAAGTCGTAAATCACTCTTATGGTGAAAGAACGCAGAGTAATAAATCATGAAATATACGCTTACCGGAAGCGTGCCAGGACACTTCCATAGATGGCGCTACTGAGTTTGTTTCCAGAACAGTGCGATTCTTGTTGGTACGCAGTACAAATACCTTGGAGTGAAAATGACGAATTCTAAAGATTATCTGGAGGAACGGGATTAAGAACTTCAAGATATCAGCCATGAGAAAACGAAACGTACTGCGTCGAAAGAGCCTTTGGTGCTGGCGAGCGCTACATCATCACTCGAGACCTTTGGAAAGCTGTCGCCGTACTTGGGCTAACTTTCGCCAATGTTATTACTTGTGCCCCCCAGCGAGACCCGAGAATACCTCGAGCGACGACAAAGGGAAATCGGACGACAGACATTAGGATGTCATGGGCGAGTTGCCAATCACCTGATCTAAGGAGATCTTGGCTGGTCCTCTTTTGAAGCGGGGAGGCCAGCAGCAAGCTGGAGTATTACGCCCGGCTGCGACACCTGCAGGAAGCGTGCTGGGCAGAGAAGGTATTCGTTGAAGAGATTGCGCCGCACAAATGCATATGGATACTCTACACCAAAACAAAACAAAACACGTAAGAATGAATCCGGCAGAGTAGACATCTCTTTTGGTCCTATTCATTGCTTGGTCGCGCACCAGTCCCCTAGCTGTCTTTGTAGCTTTGTGTTTGTCCTTTGTCCCCCTTTTTCTCCTTCCCCAGGGTTTATTATCGTCATTCTTGTCCAGCTCGCTTGCACCTTTGCATTAATTGCAATCTTATCATAACCTTAAAATGCAGGCCGTTCACTCTTCTTGGTCTTAGACTGGTGGCAGCTGATAAAACCGGTTTGATATACTGATGTCTAACTCCTGGTTAGCTCAGTTGGTAAAGCGCTCCACTGGAAATGGAGAGGTCCCTGGTTCGATACCAGGACCAGGCGGATCATTTCGGTTGCGCACCAGTCACCAAGCAGTGTTTGGAGATTTGTGTTTGTTGTTTGTCTCCCTCGTTCCATTTCTCAAGGAACTATTTTCGTCAAGGTAAACCAGTCAGAATTCAACACTCAAGGTCTTGGCTAATTTCATCAGTTATGCTTCAAAATCGAGAACTGTGGGTTCGTACTGCGCAGTTGCCCAGTTGCAATGTGCAAGTCGAAGAGCAAGAATGTGGCATTTTTATTGATTCTTTCAGCGTAGAAGTACAAGGAGCAGGAAAAGAAGATAAAATAAAGATGTTAGCCTAGGAAACGTGTCTTGGTTGGCTATGGCCAGACACAAGTTTCTGATTGCCGCGAGCCACTGTTTCTATGCAATGCGCAAGTAGTCCGCTATCGAGGCGCACGCTATAAAGTCATAAAACTCACTATGGCTAGAGTTTTTTTTTTTTTTTTTAGTTGGTCCGCAGTGCGATGCGATGCCGTGACTGCTACGTGGCGGTATTTTTCTGGCGAATTGTTAGCTCGCGTCCGACTACAGATGTAGAGAACCAAACCCAAACGTTCTTTTAATGTTGAAAGCGCGAATACAGAGCAGTTTAAAGCCGAAAAGTAAAGTCCCTTGATACTCCCTTTTACAAGTAACGACAACCGATACACATGACAAAGCACATTCTGCTGGAACAAAATGGCGTCATGGCGTCTGCTGTGCGCCGCCATTCGCTTCTTAAAACCTGCACCGTCACGCAGTCGGCGCTTCAAAGAATGCCGCTACTTGTAGAAAGCTCTTATCTGGGAACTTTACAGAAAAGGAGCTTAAATTCACTGATATCGGCAACCATTTGTGTCGTTAGAGGCACATTTCGGTTTTATAGCGGTGGAAGCTATGACCCTTTCATAAGTTTTGCGAATGGGTGGATACTGCCGAAATTCCTCTTCCAGAATACAACTAGAGTGAAGGTTTTTGCAGTATTGCAATACAAAAATCTACGCACCATTTATAACAACAAAAAAAAATGTTTTCGGCTTATATAACAATATTTTAAAACTATTTAAAGTAGACGGTAAAAAAAAAAAAGGTTGTGCAATATATACGCAGACATGAAGTGTTACAAAAATAGCCGATGGATGCTGCCAGTGTTTTCTTTTGGATGCTGTTACAAGCGGTTGCAACATGGTCAATCACATTCATAAGCAAACTTGCGAATTAGCCTCTCACGAGCCATGTTTGCAACTTTGTCTTTAATGCTCGAGTCCCACTGGAGCGACAAACAAAACAGAAACGACCGACACCGTGAAGCCTCGAACACGTGCAGTTCCCAAGCGATGGTACCTCTGGCAAGCTTCCAGTCTCCTGGTGCTCGAAAAGTAAGCACGATGTGATTGCAAGCCTGTCAAAAGTAGCTTCGCGTGCACGCTGCATGTGCTTGAGGTTTGTCGGCGTAGGTTGTTCCCGTTCGTCGCTCTTGGGGGACACGGGCATCAGAAGGATCGAAGACACTTTCGGGTCTACTAGAAGCTACTAGAAGCGCCTGATATCAGAGTTCTCCGATTCCTTCATGCAGGTGGGAGCGATTGCTCCGGCCCTCGCACGTACGCTGATCGATAGGGTCATCAGCGAGGCTTTTAAACAAGGATAACCGTCGTGGCCAGCTGACTTTTCACCTGGTGTGAACGCCCCTTTGATGGCCGTCCCTGATTGCGACTAGACGTTCGAAGGCGCTGCAGCTCCAAGTGCCGCCCCCTTCTCACAGTTCAGAAATGAATCGAGAGAAAAAAAATAACTAAAGGACATCGAATCACGATTGTATGGTAGAGAGAAGAAGGATGTTGCAGACCAGAAGGGGCGGTGTCGGTTTATTGGCAGGTTTACACCGGGTCGGCCATCGCGTAACACGCCGTCGTTACGAAGGTCGGCTCCGTGTTCCGTTTGATGGATATTGGTAGCGCCACTCCAGGGTCGGAAATAGATCCGATGGTGCGTTTCCCAGAGCGACTGCCAGCCTTGAGAGAGAAAGCACAAAGGCACGCTGCCGAGCGTCTGCGCGCTCCTAGCTTGAGCGTGCACGCGGGCACGTTCTTTTTCGTTGGCTCTGCATGTGATGCGGTCGTTCGAAAAATTTGTTTGTCTTACAGGAGCGGCTGGGCACAAAGGAAACTCGATACGCAGAAGCGAAACCTGCGGGCCCAGATCAAAGAATGGAGCAGCAGTTGTTATTGATTTGTTGTAGGATGGAAGCTTGCACTGTGTGGGTATTGGGTTGTACTACATATGATAATTACCAGCATACTGTTTATTTTAGGTTTTTTCGTTTTTGTTTTGTAAAGCGTGTGGGAAGTCGAAGACGTGGTCTTATTAAGAGCGCCATTTGACGTCGTTGGGGATGCTCCAAGAGCGTCCTCAAAGCACCAGTCTGGTAGCCGACGTTTTTCTGTTCTTAGTATCTTCAGGACTGGGTTTGGCTGAGCTTTCAAGTGAAATGTCGGCTGACACTCTGAGGCGTCCAGGAGGTTTTGTTTCGAGTTCTTTTCCACCAGCTTCGAGTAACTTCTTGACTTGTTTTGATCTTCGTTGATGAAACTAACTAATAATCACAGGCGATGTAGGAAATTCTCAAAAGAAAGTTGCAACATAAAAATAAAATATCTTCGCCTTAAAATAACAACCCAAGAAACGAACGACTACAACATTTTTTCCCCACTACCTTTGTTAAAATGGTTGGTCACAATATTACTTCTACGCCAGACACGTACACTGCACAACGCTGTGAGCGCCACCAAGCTATCGGCACGTTTTTCTTTTTTTAGAATCGAAAGGGTGTCATTAAAGCTACTAGAGTGATGGAGAGTGCTCATTTATGGCACCAACATAAACTGTGACGTTTGATGCCAGCCAATACTGTTTCAAAGTAGAACGCGAAAAAGCGCCGATTTCGTGTTCGCGCTAACTGTGTCGCACTCTGCACACGTCACTGAAAACAAAGTAATTAATTACTGCCAGTCGAAACTCTTCTAACTATAGTAACCTGAACTATATGCGTACGCTGCAGGTAACCGAGTCTTGATCAGAAGGAATACTCTGTTCCGTTTTGTTATAAGCGACTGAATCCAAAACTACAGACGCGAAGATGCTGCCTCCATTGTTGCATTGACGTTAGCCGAACTCAGGCGTTTTTGAACTGAAAGAAACGTTGATTGGTTGGTCGAAGTCGAGGTCTCTTGTCTAATTTGTGAGCCCCATTCGACTATCGCTACCTTGGGAGGATCTGCGTCAATTTCAAACATCTACACCGCAACAGAGAAGCTTGTGACTTGAAGGCATTGCGTGAGAGTATATATACTTGTGCGACCTTTGTCATAGCATATTTTTCTGAAAGGAGCGTAACATGCAAGCCAAATTCATGGCCTATCTATAATGAAATGACGTAAAGATTACTTCCACATCAACGCATGTTTCTTCTCACTGCAATGACGGCCAAATCAACAGCTGTACAGCCTTTTGAATGTTTGCATGCCGCTCGCAGTTGTCCAGGCACAGGGTTGCTCCAGCAGCTCTAGAAGTCAATGTGTCGGGTTAGACAACGAAAAGATAGCCTCGATTCGCGTCTAGTCTCTTCACTTCTTTACTGTATATGAGAAATGTAGCCAGTGCTTCAGGACTGCTAGCCTGGCATCTTTAACGTGCTCTACGCACAAATACACACCGATATACACGGTGATCTGGCCCAGACCCAGTATCCCGGGGTTCTGCAGAGTGAGCTTTCACTTAACGTGTGCTTCGAGCTATGGTAGGTCAACGCACTCGATCACTGTATCCCTCCACCCTAGCAGATTCGGCATCGTCGCACGCGAAATACGAAGCGAAGTAGGGGCACTGCGTCTTTCACTGTCACTTTCGTTCCCACCTTCCTCCTCTATCTTTTCTCTTTCTAAATTATTATTATTATTATTATTATTATTTTGCGGCTGCCCGTCTGCTCGACGCCGTGCAACCTTCCACACCCGCGACCCTGGGTGTACGTAGACGCACAGTATACGCCTGACTTCAGTGATTATCCTCGAGTCGTTAATTTCATCGCGATTTTCCGATGGGTGTGTTTCGAACACAGACACACACGTCCGCACGCAGCATACACGCACACTCGAGCACACTGCAGCCCGTCTATCCTCTCCACGGAGCCGTCTACCTGCCCCCTCCTTCCTTGTTGCATTTCAATGGTGGACCATTACAAGGATTGATGGTCTAGTTTCGCGGGCCCTCAGCCGCCTGCATTCTGGTCGTGGTGGTCTACTTCTCGAGTACGGCCTGCTGCGCCGGTTGCGTTCATATGCTCGTCCCAGCTTGCATCGAACGCTTAAGTTGTTTTTGATTTGTCGAATCGCTCGTTGTTGTTGCTGTTGTTCCGTTTGGCGCGGTGTGCTTTGTCGTGCCGTTACTGCTGCTGCTGCTGCTGCTGTTTGCCAGTCGGAGTTGTCTTTCGAAACTCAATAACAGCCGGGCGGCGGGTCCGTCGCCCTATATGCTTAGAGAGCCTAGACTTAAGAGAGAAAGAGAGAGAGAGAGAAAGAGAGAGAGAGCAAGAAAGCAACGTAAACCGTGTGGAACATTTGCAGTTTAATGGCGGATGCGTCCAGCGCAGATTGGTTTTCAAGTCCGCTTGCGTTGTGTAGTCGTGTGGCAAAGAGGAAAGAGCGCGAAGAGGCGGAGACGCTTGTAGACGCTCGACGCTTTTGTCACCTTCTCGCAGCTACTATTGCAAACGCTGTCTATAAATCACGTGATCCCCGATCGAGGAGCAGCTTGAAACACTCCGAAATCTAGGCACACTGTAATGCACAGCGAACACTCGCCGATGGCGTTCGGCGTTGGCGCTTCGATAACAAGAGGGAAAGTTAGCGACGTGAGTTAATTGCTCGTAGAGGAGAGGCTGACTGATTGCTTGTAAGAGAGGGAGAGAGAGGAAGGAAAGGAAGGATCGGGAGGAGGAAAGCGGATAAACGTAAGGCGAGTTTTAAACGAGCGTAAGAAGTTTATACCGGTCGGAGAGTGAGTATTGGGGTCGCAAGTAATATAGAGTCTAGCACGTACTATACGTCGTCGTCTGCGAGCATTGTCTTTGGCGAGATGGGATTTCGACAGCGGTCTGATGGATCGCGGACCCGAAATCTTGCGCGTGGAGGGCTGTTCACAAGGACTCGCTTAAGGCGCGTGTGTGCGCGGCAAATCTGGCGGCCCCACATGACGTTTTCAGCCGCTTTCGAGGGTAATGGAGTGCTCGTCGAGTTTCGGAGTTTATTCGCGTGAGACGTGCCTCGTCTCGTCAGGGAGGTCTAGAAATCTACGAAGCCGAAAAGTGAAGCCGCCGATTAACTCGATAATGATTGGCTGAGCCAAGGGATGACGTCACACACTCCCCCAGCTCGACGATGATTGGCTGGTTCAGGTACCGGAAGAGTGCCAGGGGTTTAAAAACCCGGGCTAGCGCCTGCATCTACATTCCAAGAATTGCTATCGAGTGTACTATGTACACATGCCACGCGTTAAGCCACGGTCGTCAAATTAACCGACGAAGAGTGCCCAGAGCGTAGACGTCAATCCCGGAGGAATTGGACTGAAACCACACGTTTCAAGTGCAACGTACAATTGGCAAGCAATTTGATATGCATTTTTTTTAGCAAAATTGAATGGTTATTCGTGAGTTGATCCTTTTTTTTTTCTTCTCCAGACTTGGCGTTCATCGAAGCTTTCGTTCGTGGTACACGAACGAAAGGTACACTGTCTGAGTCGTTTTTCTTTCTTCCATTACAGCTTTTGTCAGATTGGTCATACAAGAACCATCCGCGGACATGTTCATGTACGAAGCAAAACTTGCTTCGAATATATGCTTAAGGCGTGTCCGCAGATGCTTTGGTCATCATGAGAGAGTTATAAGGAACCGTTTTTGCACATGCGATACGGTACGGCGTGCCGTCTGCTACGCACTGCGCATGCGCTACCACAGAAGACTGGGACATGAGCATTTCTTAACCGGAGAACTCGTCGTACAGTATCGGATCTGCAAAGACGGTTCTCTAAAACTCCCTACTTGTTGCAGCGAACACCCTGTTTTTTTTTTGTACCATGTACGAGCAGGGTGACTGTAACTTAATACAAAAAAAAAAAAAAAAAAACACGCCCCAGATAGTGATTGCAGACTGTGGTTTTTATGACGTATGAGCAGCGCGACCAAAGCTCTATACGAAAGATTTAGCTATGCCCATGCCAACGTATACACGTGGAAATACTTTCAGAGGGTCGTTGTCATTTTGCCAGTTACTTCAGAGCCTGAGCAATTTCTTAGCGCATATTCAGCAGGTTCCTCTGCGCGCGGTGAGTCCCCGGGTCGTGTCACGCAGAGGAACCTATATAGAACATCTATACGTGGATTTCGAGTCCCGGTTCGTCGATGAGTATGTCAGCGGACCACGGAAGTTTAATCTGCAACAAAACGAGACCGGAGAAGTACGAACGTAAACGATCTTTTATTTATTTTAGTTTTATAATTTGTGCTTCCTTCTTTTTACTTCTACGTGAATCATCACCGCTTTGTGGTGACAAATTTACTAGGGCGGAAACTCGTCGGTGTTTCCAGACCAATGTGGAGCGCAAGTTCGTCTGCTTCTTCTGCAGACGTTGTGGGGACGTCAAAACGCCGAGTTCTGATCGGCTCTCATTGAAGGATAGTGGGTAGACCTCGGGGCAGCTGGCTTTGAGGTCTACCCTTTACTTTTCAATCAGAGTTCATCATAGCTCGGCGTCTTTCTGACGTCACCGTAACTCATGCGCAACGTTACTAGATTAGGTCAGTTGTGGAACCCCCATGGAAGGGGCTACCCCTTCTCATTCACTTCAGTCCGCCTCCCGTCGTTTGAAGCGCCATCTAGATTTTCGTTTCATAACTGTCTGTCCCATAGAGCACGGTGGAACGCCATCTAGACGCTGCTCTTCGAAACGTACGTATTCAATAGAATACACTGCAGTTACCATAGCAGCCGTGTGGCGCGTCGAGCGACGGGAGGCAAGTCGTGGTGAGTGGGGAGGGGTACTGCTCGTGCAAGCAGCGTCTGTGAGCAGTTCCGTAACTAATGACGTTGCTCCTGCGCAAGGAGCAAACGACTTGCTCTCCTCATAAGTAGTTTATGTAGTGACCGTGATTCAAGTTTTTTTCGTTTCGTGCGATGCGCCACCGGTATCTTTCGGGTGCTGCTTAGTTGTTTCAGTTTACATTGTCCACGACTGTACTTCAGGGAAAAAAAAATCTGTGAATCTAGGCGGACTTGTTCAAAACATTGCCTTATTTTAGACATCCTGTAAGAAATCACTGCTAAGGCTGCTAAGCAATCTTCTCGTACCTTTCGAGCGACAGCTTCGGCAGTGCTTCAATTCTGGAAACGTTGTTTCGAACAAGCCTATAGGCTATAATACTTGCTCGGAAGGGAAGTATCGTGCGTCTGTTGCTCGGAGGACAGCTAACACATATTCTGCTCATGTGCCAACAGGTCGCGCATGCGTCATGTTAACCGAAGTTAGCTAGTATACGTCCACCGCTTGATACGTATTTACGTGGAAAATGTCTACTTACCTGTTGGCGGCTGAGAGAAGAGTCGATGTCCTCTCAGGTTCTCTGTACCCGTAGCAACGTTTGAAGTTGAGCGAATCGTTACGCGGTATAAATAATAATAATAATAACAATAATAATAATAATAAGAAGAAGAAAAACGGTACTAGAAATACTCGAACGAGGAAAACAAGGTCATATTAGTGTGTCCTCTTTGTCCTTGTGCTTTGGTGCTATTTTTTTATACCCACCTATCCGAGCCAGTCTCAAGTAACCACAGAGAGAGAGAGAAGGACCTCAAGGCAAGGCGTGTCTTCAGAGAGCCAGTATTCGTTGTGCTTGCGCCTGATGCAACTGCTTTGCGTTCTTGCAGCGACCTTGTATTATTTTAATAAACTCACTCGCTCACTCTGCGTGCTGCGCGGATGATGACATAGATTGGCGTTCTTGCCATGCGCTGGTTTCTGATGCAACAAGTTGACGATCTTACCGCCGTCGTACCAGAGCGCAACACTGACACACCTGTGAGGATTAGAGCCACTAAATGAGCTGCGCTTAGAGTATCGGCACTCCGTTCCCCGACATTGATGTGGGCGCCACCATTTTGGCTCGTATGCAGAGCAGACGCAATTGCCGATCGCCATGATTCAAAAGTGCGACTTCCCCAGCATTAGATTCGGTGTTAGGAAGGTCATGTAATATTGCTTTGCTCTGTCGCGAACGGTTTAAACATTTGTGGAGGACGAAAAAAGCGTTTCCTGTGATTTCAGATAAAGCTTCAGATAACTGGCAACCATGATTTTGAGACACAATATGGCCAAGTGTCGTTACTCTGAAGCGTAGCTCGTTTAGTGGCACTAGTGAGGATACATGCCCCCCAGGCAGATTATACTTCGTTTCAGCTGAAGTCTTCACACTGCAGCCGATGCTACGAGCGCGAGCTCCGGGGTTTCAGCGTCCTTGCCAAGCACGCGCGCTTGTGCAGGACAGGCACTGTTCAGGGCCACATGCTCGTGTTTGTAGAATTGGCTGTGTCGGTGAAACGAAGTTTAACTCGCACGGTATTCATAACTTAGGCACTCGAATTACTTGTATCGACTACTTTTTTGTGTAATTTTGTAATCATTTGAATACCTTTATTAGAAAGTAATCTTTCAAAGTAATCTGATTGCTTTTCGAAGTACTAAAATGACTTCTAACCTTTGCTATTTTCTCTCCCTTTCCTAATGGTACCCTTTGTTTGTACAGTACAAGCATCCTACATGGAAATCCTCGAACCAAGTCCATGATGGGAGGGTCGTTTACTAACATTAGTGGATTTAGAAGATAAATGGCTTATAATTTGGGGATTCTAACCCAACCATGGACAGCACACAAAACCGTTTTCAAACCGTCAGAACAATTTGTCGTTTTGAAAATCTGAAGTAATTAGAAAAGTGACGGTGTACTTTTTCAAGTGACGCCCGATCTCTTATCTTCTCAAGTAATCATCTAATTGAATACATTTAAACTAAGCGTAATTGTAATTTTAATCGATTATACCACTTTCGAGTTCACAAGCCGAGGGCTCTTACTGTTCATGGTCACGCAGCGATTCATGAAATGTCCACCCGCACAGGAACACGCAGATGCATAGATCAATTCTCTCGCGAACTTATGCTTTTCGGGTTTAGCTGGTGGCGCCCGGAAAACGTTCGTCTTGTTCTAGAAGCCTCGAACAAAAACCAAGACTTGCTTGCTTGGTCAAAATACAGCTCTGATTTCCGACCTCCTGTTTGAGCAAGGTAGGATGGGCTCTAGCCTTTCGTCTTTGGAAAAAATCACCGGCGGTCTTACGGATACAACAGGGAACTACTTTCATACATAGATTCTACATCATGTCATAACGCATCATGGTGGTGGTCATTCTTACTTGTTCTTGCCAAGAAAAACGAACTCAGTTTGCAAAACGTACACTGAAGAAGATGCTCGCCAGCAGCAAGGACCTCAGAATGACCGCTTCATATGACGCCAGTGCAAACCATGTATTTATTATGCGAGGTTCGTTTAAGCCGATTCATTGTAAACCAGCTCGTTCACCACAAGGACTGCCGGGCACCACGCATGCGCCGAAGTGGGTTCATCGAAGCGCGAGCCATCGGCGCGTGCTCCCTTTGACAGGCAGCTCATCCCCTTTACTGTAACGTTATAACAATAAGCTTGTGTACAGGGCCCTTGCACTGACGTCACGATCATTGGTCGACGCACGGGAGGTTCAGGCGCTGCTTCCACTGTACGTTATTCTACAATGACGGAACGTTCGTCAGCGCTCGGCAGCGTAGCATCTCTCAGGTTAACGGAACATGTCAAGGTCTAATTGAGGGGGGGGGGGGGGGGGCGGAAGTGACGTCATGTGCTAACCAATATGAGTTATGACCGATCAGGTTGCGCAAGGTGTGTTGATTGGTGTACACTGCGCACCGCTGTTAGCACAAACAGGACATAGACGCCTTTTAGCATTTTACTCAGGACGGGTACGGACACCAAATGTTATCCGGTTAGTGGCCCAGAGGAACGCATTTCACACTACTAATTTTGATAACGGCCTTCAATTTTAAGCAAAAAAAAAAAAAGAGAAAAAAGTTGGGCGGAATTAGCTGTGTTGTTGTCTCGTTAAACCAGGAGTCGGCAACCCAAGGGCCGCGGGACAGTTTCATGCGGCCACCGGCACGACTTCAGAAAATGACCCCCTGCAGCTTCCTCACAAACCCAAGAACCACGCGGAAGTTAGGATCGCATATGGTGTTAGACAGGAACAAGGAGCGCTTCCAAATATTATTGTCCGGCAAAACTACAGAAAACGGTCTTCACTTCCTTTTTGCCTTTTTGATATTTGTCTGCGCCCCCTTCGTCTTCGCATCCTGCCGTCCGGCCCCCTCTGTGTCTGCTTCATGACGACTCGGCCCGCCGCTGCAAAAAGGTTGCCGACCGTTGGATTAAGCGATTAGCAGCATCGAAAAAGCCGCGATAGATCACATTTCACTTTCCCCGCTAAATTTAGCGCGCAAATTGAATTCATGTGTAGGTCACGTGATATCAAGCCACGAGACGTCATTTTCCCCGCTAAATTTGGCGAAGAAAATAAGCAACGAGAAGCATGCCTCAAAGTAACCTGAAAAACAGTAAAAAAAAAAAAAAAACGGCGATTGCTTGTTTCCGCAAGATGTGTCGCGTTATGTACACCGACATCAGACTTGTGAAAGTTCACCACAAATGTGATACATTAAACAGACAAGAGTAATTTTAGTTACGAATTTGTATCGAGGAGCAATATGGTCAGTGCAGTGCTGCTGCTAATCAAGAGTCTTTAGCGTGCATCTGGTAGTAGTAGTGATTACATGACAGTACGCTGTTTCAATACACTCTGAAAAAAAGGATGTAGCCATTGCACTCCTTGTCTCATATAGTACATCCCAAAACTTCAGTTCCGCGTACAGAGAACTGACGTCAAACTGACGGCCCCAACTTTTACAAGATGCTTGATGACTGTGTGATATGAGATATTAAACAGCCAAAGTACGTATCAAAGACTACAAAAAGAAAAGCACTGAGGTTTTGTAGTAGGGCCAAGAATACCCCAATTACTTTTTTTTTGCAGTCAGTTTTTGCAGTACATTAACTATTTTAATAAGTTGTACAACTCGGCTACTAAGCCGCTTGTGAAACTTTGCACCATCGGTTTAACGACAGCTTGCTGTACGTCGAACTGAAGTTTGGGGTGTATTATATGTGACGAGGGATGTAAGAATATACCACTTTTTTAAGTGTGTATGTTCAGCTTCAAATCCAATACACAATTTTATTCAGACAACCGATGAGTAGTACAGCTGTTTGGGGGCCGTCACAAAAGGCGTATAGGCATGCCCAACGAGGCGGCAGCCCCCGTCCGCGGTCACACCATTCAGCAAGCCCAGACAAAGAAATCTACAAAAGAGAAACGAAACTCAGATGGCCGGCACAAACCAAACATCAAGAATGCACATAAACAATAATATTAATAATAATAAAAAAAAACACTACATAGAAAGGGCGATGCCAAGAAAGTGACAACCAGACAGTCACCGATGAAGCAACTTTAAACTCGAAAGTGAAGCGTCGTCTGCTCACAGCGAAAGGCGCCACGCACGGAGAAGGGCGGTTGATCGCGGACGAACACTACACTTCGGAGGCGGAAAAAAACACAGGATAACTCAGTCTTTGGCGTCATAGGTCCTTTCCGGAATTCAGTCTGGCCACTTTGATCTCTATCATCATCTAAACAATGTCATATATGTGCTATACTAATGGCGGCCTTCTGTTTACTCATGAAGGAAGAAGTTGAAGATGCTTCTAAGCAGATGATTGGAGGCCTATACATTCTCGATGTTAGCGCAACGTGAATCAGGAGTTGGATGCAAGAGCTGCGTAAGCGTTCGTTCCAAACTCGGGCCCAGTCAATGTGTTAGTAGCCCACATTCGCCTTCAAAGCACCTTGATGTATAGAACTTTATTAAGGCGTCCATGTGGGTTGGTGCTTCGTTCTGACTGGTTGCATTTTTTTTTTCCCGTAAACACTGAAGGAGATTGAAAAATAAGTGTACAGTGAAGCGCATATTCTCGTCTACCGTTGACTTGCGAAAGTGACGGTGCCCCATAAAGTACTGCAGACCACAAATCCATCGCCGCCATTAGCATGGTGAAAGTTAAACTGCCATTTGAGTCACCAGATGGCACTGAATTCCAGAAAGGGTTTATTGCAGTGGCGCGGATCGCGCGAAAACTTCAAGTTCGGCTTTTGAAAATTTTTTTTTTTACTACACAAATATTGAGTTTTTAAGATTAGAATATTGGAATCATGTACAGGCATCGTTTTCGATCGTTTAGGATAAATATTAAAAATATGATTTGACGTGCCAATGCCCCTTTAAACGCGCGCGAACACGGCACAGAAAGTGGCACCAAACAACAACGCAATTAACAACAACAAAAAAAGAGGCTACCATTTTGCAAGTTATTAATTCATCTATAGAGCGAAGGCGTGAAAATATTTTCCTCCAAATCTGCAAAACAATAACACACAAAAAAAAAAACTACATAAAAATAACAATGCTGCGAAAAAAAGGACGGGCGCACAAAACAACAACAAAAATAAAACAATAATCTGTAACTCTTGAAGCGACAAAAGGTACGCGTTTATGTTCTTCGAATATCATATTGTTAATAGATACTATACTTCGTTTAAGCCGACGCTACGAGCTGATGGGGCCAATCAAGCAGCGTAAAAAGCGCAAATCACTAGGCCTTTTTTGTTTATGATTGGCGCAGCGATGACGGTAGTCGTAGTAATAGGAACGTTTATTTCCCTTTTTTTTGCATTAAAAAATGCTGCGGTGAAAGGGTTTAGGGTAGGGGAGCGGGGGAGAGGGGGCCTCCATTCTTATGTGTTGGCCGGTATCGTGCAACGGCGTCAGGGGACAGATGTGCGTTAGGTTCAGGCTTGGTCTTTTGTCTGGGCTCGGTGGTGGAGAGCTGAGTGCCTTGAAACCGCGTTCCGATAGGGGGAGTTGCAGGGCCCTGGATGTACGCGAGCAGCGACAGCCAGAGCTCGATAGCGGTCGCTTCTGGTACGGGCAGGCCCAGGCATGCATGCGAGGTAGGCCTGAAACCCTGCGGGATGGTAGCCAGGGTGCGGGTCCGGGGCTTCGAGGATAGCGGGCAGTCCCAGAACAGGTGCTCCAGATCAGCGTTTTTATGGCACAATCCGAATGTACCGGAAAGGGTGGTGGTAGCAGCACCACTGCCCCTTTCGCGGTGACTGCTGCTGTGCTGACGGGACCGCTGTAGCAGTAAAGCGCGAGACACATGGACGGCAGAATCGTCCGATCCGACGTCCGATCCGACAGTACGAACGCCGCTCCGAATCGCCGCACGCGACAGTTTGAGACACACGCTTCCGAACTTGCATGCGACACGACTATCCGTTCGGCTCCGCCCAGGAGATCCAAGCACTCCAGCGGAGGTCCGCGTTCACAGATCTCTGGTCCCAGATTGACGGTTTCGCTCACACGAGCGAAGTTAGAAGCTCGTTCTCGTTAGCGCGTGCATTCTTTGCCGAAGCCATATTTCTCGAATGGGTCAGCGGGATCCAGGCTTCCGGCTTCCCCTCGCCGTTCGCTTCGTCCCGCCAGACTCAGTGCGTCATCATGACGTTCGCGCTAGCTGTGCTGTCATTGGCTGGACGCATCCGACAATCCGTCCGCCGTGCGAAACTATCTGGCGCGTTGGACGCACGTCGGATCGCCGATCCGGCGTCTGAAGCGACCAAATTTTTCGGATCAGGCAGTCGCATTGCCGGATCGGACGTCGGATCGGATGGATTTTTCGCGCATGTGTCTCGCGCTTAAGGGCGAGGATGGTCCCGGTCTGAATTTGGCGGAGCGTGACAAGCTGCCGGGGATGATAGAACACGCAGAGAAACACGTCGAACGCCATGATGGTGCGCTTTTCACGCTGTCTGATTGGTGCCATCAGCTCGTAGCGTCGGTTGCGCTCGGACTTAAGCTGAAAACGAAGTATACAATTCGCCAACAGACGCTGATTCCAAAGAAGCCCGAGTTTGCACACATATGAGGTTTGGTCATTGCGCATGCACAGAAACCAGATTCGCGTGAGGTGAAGCTTCCGCACATGCGCGATGCGCCGCCGCGGTGGCTTGGCGTCAAAAGCAGGAGGAATCAGGAATCATATGTTTGTCGTTTTAGACATAGTCTAGGTGGCGCAAGCTACCGCCCGCTATAAAGGTATAGCCATTAACATCCATCCATTCATTTATCCGGAGAGCAAGTCGTCTGCTTCTTGAGCAGGACTTGCGGTGATGTCAGAACGACGCCGAGCTCTGATTGGCTTTGATTGAAAGGATAGTGGGAAAACCTCAATGCTAGATGCCTCGAGGTCTACCCACTATTTTTGTCAACCAACCAATAAGAGCTCGACATTTTCACATCATCGCAACCTCTGTACAAGAAGCAGACGAACTTGCGCTCCACACAGTCAGACATAAGCTAAGAATGTACCAGCAGTGGCTTCCGCACCCTCATTACCGCCAGTCACTATTCCCTCCGCGATGCACAAATAGTCCGTTATGTAGGCGCATGTAACGCTGACGAACGTCACATGACTCGTCATGATTACCCACTGCCTTTTCTGATTATTCCGCGGAGCGGTTTGAAAACGTGGCTGGTACGTAGTGGGTGGGCTTTATTTGTCGAATCGTCAACCGACCTTAACCCGACAGACGCCGACGACTCAACAACTAGGAACATCGCGAACTTTTGTCCAAACTGAAATCGGCGACTGGTTTGGCGAATTTTCGACCTTTTGGCAAAATTCGACGAGGTTCGATTTCTCAAAGTGTTGCCCCACACCAAGGGAAAAGTTTCAAAAAGATCGCAGAAACAAATGAATCAGCAGTGCATTATGAATGTTAGAGACGAATTACCTGTCTTTGCACAATATAAAAACAAGCATCTCAGATTTTTGATGATTTGGTTAGCTTCTGATGGAAATAATATATCTGATAAATATTGCACCCTTCCTTCAAAGGACGACGTCGGCTCGTTTTCGATTTACGCGCATGCGCATAATAATCAAACTTCAGTCGAACGCTCGTTGAACTTCGTGCTGAAAGTTTGAAATGGTCCAACCTGCCGAACTTGAACCTAGGAATTCAACGACGACCTTAAAAACGACAAAAAACAACTGTATAAAAAAATACAGGTGGCTATTTTCGGCGGCAACGCCTATTCACAAGAATGGTCTTCCGTAGCCAATAAGTCACGCTCGAAGGCGAAAAGGAAGCGGTGCTAACGAGGCACATCTGTTACGTTTGCGAGTACGGCTTGTTTTGTATTGTTCACTCGGTTCTTTATTGCTTATTCGTGCCACAGTAAACTTCCGGTACTCTGTTCATCGGTTCTTCCGCAATGTGCGGCGGTCGAGAAAGTCGATTTTTCTTCGGGCAAATATTGATTGCAGTACGTTTGTTAGAACCTGAGCCCATTGAGAGCAGAAAAAAGAACAAAAGGATGCAAAAAAAAAAAAAAAAAAAAACATAAAATAAGAGGAAAACCGGAAGTACGCAGGGATCTGTCGACGGTGGGCGTTGGGGAGCTTGTTCAACGAAGCACCTGTGAATGCCAGACAAGTCCAAAATGACCTTTTTTTTTCTTTTTTATACAGGCTGCCATGCCAATTTTAAATCATGCAGGTTGTGAGCAGTTCCGTACTCACGAACAGGAGAACAGCTTTGTAAAAAAATAACCTAAAGCATCAAACAACGGGTGTACTGCCACACGCGACTCTAACAACGTGGTTGGCGCATAACAGTTGAAACGCGGTCTACGCGTTGAGAAACTGAGGCAGAGGAGGATCGCGTGGGACATCCGAGGGCCGAGCTCTGATTGGAAGGATTTTGGGTAGACGTTAAAGATAGCCGCCTTTGTCTTTACCCACTGTTCGAACGCCTTCGAACGCCGAACGCCAGCGTCCGGCGCTCGGATGCGAGGCACTTTGCAAGGAGCAGAGTGCGCCCTTGTTTGCTCTGACTGGAGGGAGACGATGGGTAGAGGCAAAGTCAGCGAGCTTTTGCACCTACCCACTAATCCTTCCAATCGGGGCTCGGCGCCCTGACTTTCACGCGCCCTCACATCTTCTCCCCTCCCCTACTTTGTTGCCTCTCCCCCAGTTTCTCTCTCTATTCGCTACTCCAGCGACCTATAGACGTTTGAAAGTACGGCCTCTGGGTGCCGCCATTTTGCTCCTAGTGTGAATAGATCGTCTGATAGTTCAGCATTGCTCAGGTCGTTGGTGCGCCTCAGCAATGCTTGACTATCAGACGATCTACCCACACTAGCAACAAGATGGCGGCGCCCGGAGGCCGTACTTGCAAACGGCAATAGGGGTCGCCACTCGCGGGGGGCAAATATGGCGGTCAAAAACAGGTTCGTGCCGTGTTGCGTGTCATCTCAACGAACAACGCTCGGGTTTCAGCAGGCAAGCATTGAACTGAAAATGGTTTGCCTCGATTTTTATTCACCACAGTTCCAAACCTGCGTCGGTGTGTTGGCGTGAGCGAGCTTGTTGAGGCTTGACCCTTTGAGAGAGCGCTGAAAGGACTGCCTATACTGTTCTTCTACCGCGCTGCTGAACGTTGATGAACGCACGATTCATTTTTGACGCGGTTGCTTTAGTATGCGTTCCGAGCGGCCTAGGCAAATGGCTGAGGCGACAGTAGCGACAGAGTCACTGGGACAACTGTTTGCCCTCCACAACGTGAGAAGCAATGCAAGGCACACCTAATACCTCGGGCCATTATGAGCCACGGTTTTCCCCGCGGCCCCGTCATTGGTGCCGTTTTCGCTGCTTCGGACACAACCAACGCAACTTCCCTCGATTTACTTCACGCTTCACTTCGACGCCTATCGCGCCAGCCGCCGACAACATGCAGTCACGAAAGCCATAAGGGACGAGCAAAAATCGCGAAAGGACCTTTTTTGGCATGTTCAGTGTTTTCGCGCCAAGTGCCGTCCGTTCTTGCTAAGCCACGAATACACCTTTCCAGAGCTCATCCCCAAGGCGAAAAGTGCCGAGTCACAGTGGACGCATGCGCGGCGTCTGATGTTTTGCAGAAGAGAACTACTAGCGCCTGCGCAGAACGCGTCCCCCGCAGCCCCTTTGACAAAAATGGCAGCACACGGGAGGCTGTTGTTCGCATGCATACGGAAAAGTATTGAGACCCTTCCGGGAACGCATTCTTGCCATACAAGCTCTACATATCGCGTGAAATATGGCGTACACTAGGGGCTGGTATGTACTACGTTGCACGGCTAGCTTGTGGACTCAGTATGTTGATTCACCGTGTTATTTTCTACGTGTGTGTTTGCAGATGTTTTTGTAGAAAATGAACCTTCGTCCGTGACATCGGGACCTGGCCGTTACTTTAAATAAGTTCGTGCCATTTCAACTCTTTGCAAACCGCTTCCCCCTCCCTAAGCCACAAACATAGATCTGTCCCTGCCATTCGCTGCCCATACTTTGTTTGAACATATGCCCAGGCGCAGCCGACGCTATGATCTGATGGCACCAATCAGACAGCATCAAAAGCGCAATATCACGGTTCTCGTCATGTTTGAACCAATCATAAACAGAAAAGGCCTAGTGACTTGCACTTTTTACGCTGCTTGGCTGGGTTCCATTACCTTGTATCGTCGGTTGCGTCTGGACGCAACCTGAAACGAAGTATAGTTTCGTATACATGAACGATTGATAAGCTTGAGCATGCACGGGTATACGTTTTGCACATCCTTAACAAATGACCAGGAATGAGCCCTGTTTTTTTTGTTTTATTTTTCTGCTACCCTTCGTAGTTGGGTATGACTATTCTTCAAGCCGATAATGAGTTTATGATTAACTCCCAAACAAATAGTGCAACAGAGAAAATGTTCACCTTGAAACCTCCAATCGCCCATTGTTGCAATTTTATGCTGTGAGCATTCTTTTCAAGTGTGCTGTATACGCGTAATTTCGTAGTTGTGTTAGTCGTTAACAAAACATTAGCGCATAGTGATGCGGGTAACGTAGGCGCTTGATAGTGATGCCTTAAAACTTTTCCTTTGTGAAATAAACTGAAGAAACGATTGTGTGATGTGGTGAAATGGAGAAATGACATAGTGCTGAGTTACAATAAAGTGGAATATGATGATGGTAGTGTGTACGCCGCATATCTGACATAGCAAGGGTACCCGATCCGTTTTGCAGGCTTCTGTTAAAAACGACAAAAGAAAAAAAAACAACAACAACAACAACAAGAAATTAGAAATACCATAAACAGAAGCGTTTCCTCAATGCTGCATAATTTGTGCAGAAGGTTTCGACAGACATTCATCTTACCGCGGCATGTAGAGTGCACACGACCTCATGTTCCTTACATCACACAAAGGAGGTGACACTGACTGCGGAACAGACTGTAGGCCGAGGCTCTCTGTATTACCTGTATACTATTTGTTTCTGAATTGTTAAAAATCTCTGGTAGGTTGACACAACTTAATCTGAGACAGGGAAGAAAAAGAAAGACACAAAGAAGGGACAAGTTTCCAAACGCAGCTGGCGAAGAGTTATTTACTCTGTTAGGAAACCTTGTGTGTTGTTCCTTCCTTTACGTGTCGTTCTTTTCCTTCCCTCTCTCAATTTAAATTATACCAACTTGACACCAGCTCACCAGTGCGCGTCTCACCCATCTTTCTGGTGTGTTACCCATCGCTTTTGAAATATCGAGGCCTCTTTAAGAACTCCGACGAAAACGGGCAACAGTAGTCCCGCAGCATCAGTTAATGATGTCTCAAAAAGGACCTTCCTTAAAACCATATGCTTTACGACGCGCGCTCTGCCCCCGAAGAGACCAGACAATACAAGACTCATTTGCAGTTCCATCTGACCCTGACTCCCATTCCTTAGCGTTACACGAGCCCCACTGCACTTTCTTCGCGTAAACACATTGACGGCCAACTCGACGCGAAGTTTCCAGAAAGCCCTCGAGCAGGAGGCGATAAACTTCGAGAACGAGCATCACCCCACGCTTGCGTCACCTCGGCACGATATTTCTCTCTCGCTGGAAGACCTCCTGCAAGAGTTGAGTTACGATGGCGAGCTTAGCGCAGTCCTTTTCCTTACATAAGTACTTTCTCCCCCTTTGTGTCGTGATTGAAGCGTTAGTGCAGCAACCGAGCTGAATATCGCAACAATGGAAGGAGCAGCCAACAACCGCTTAGAAGAAATGAATGCAAGGACGTTTCCGGTTTCCTCGAATGCCTTCACCGCTGTAGAGTCCGCAGAGTCGGTGGAGAGGGTGGAGAGTGTGGAGAGTGCGGTCAGCGGGAGTGGTCCGCCGCCATTTGTATACCTCCGGGGTAAACGACGCGTGGATACGGGCTGATTGTTACATTGTCTTTTCGGACGGCGGGCACATCGCTGATGCGATTAATGAAATGTCGTCTACACGTTCATGACGTAATGGCCTTCCGAGAACAGTGGAGGAGTCGGAATGCTTCTCTTTGAAAGGGTGGGGCAAGAGATCTATCAAACAAGTCAGTGAACTGAATACCACTCGGTCCTGGAGACCTTTCAAGTGCCTTGTTTTATGAGACTGGAACTCGTCCGTGTTCTAGTTACAGAAAACGTCTGTGCGGTTTGTCAATACGTAATTTATTACGCCTTTCCCTCGTGCAATGCCCACTGGGCGATGTAGGTATCGAATAAGCGAATTAAGTAACTTAAAAAAAAATGTATTTCGATATCAGGAGAGTTTAATCACATTTATGCAATCGAGGAAAAAATGCACACAACAAATGTATCGGTTGTAGTTTTTTTAAACGTCTTATGTTGATATTTAGCGGGGAAGTGATCGTTTAGTGTTTATTGGAAGCAGGTTGCTACCTTTGCATAGTTCTGTTTTAAGCGAATGATGTGTTTGCGAATCTTGAATAATCTTGACTGATGCATGAATTTAGGAACCCTTGCAATTTGGTCTTGGAGGCTACAAGTTGTCTATTTATTCATCTTCATTTATTTATGTTTTTGTGGTCTGGGTATTTTATTTTTTATTCAGAACATACTGCGGGCCACTCAGTAAACCTAGCAGAAATGAAAAAAGAAAAGAAAAGCATATGGGTGTTTCATTTGAATTCGACCTAACTTAGGAGGCAAGGGGTCTTCAAATTTTCAAAATAAATATATATGATAGCGCAAGTCCTAGGGTAAACAAAAACTACGCTTTACGTATAATTAAAAATAAAAATTTCCGAAGAAAAACTCTTTAAAGTGCTACGTAGTAGAATGCATAAAAAACTCGATTTTATTTTTTTGCTCATTTGGCCGTTGTTTATGAATTGTTCAGTCTTTTCAGACTGATGATATATTTTTTCTCGATTTTTAAGGTTGACTTTTGTTTGTTTTAGAATATGAAATAATACCTCTTTTGTGATATTTTTTCTTTCTAATTTTTCATGAAATCGCAAACTTGCTATTTTGAGCAACTTTTAGCTCAGTTTAAGATTGCCTTAGAAACTAAACCGGTAAAAACTATGATGTGAAACAACCACCAGCATGTAGCTTTAAACATAAGCTATCTCAATGTATATTGTTTGTGTGGGTGAGCATTATGAAATTAATCAAATCTTGCTCTAAACTTGCCAAAAATCTAGAATATTGAGTTTTTTGCAATTTAATTAATTAGGAAGGCAATTTTTATTTTCTTCGATTTTTTTGTGTCGGTTGCCAATGAGTGTAACATTCAACAACAACCGAATTTACAAAAAAACAAAAACCAAAAAAAACAGTCAAGTTATTGACGCATTCTATGAGGTGACGCTTTAAAACTTTTTAATAATACTTTTGTGTTTTAATTTTTTAAAGCGCAATATTTTATATTAAGATTTGAGCTATCGCAAATATTCATTTAAAAAAATCTGAACCCCCCCCCCTCCCCCCGACAACCGTGGTCGAATTCATCTGAAACCACATGTACATAGGAATTCACTCAAGAAACCTAGTAATGAGAGCACCAATATATAGATTCGCTTGTACAAATACAGCTACATAATAATATATTCGTCTAACTGAAAAAAAAGGAAACAAAAACAACTTTGAGAGATTTATTACACGCCCATGATACACCAGGCGCACGCCTTTTTCTTCCTTTTTGTAACCTTTTCCTCCCCGGAAAACACGTTTGAACACCGTATGATGTGCAATATATCAGAAACATCAATATATCAGTGATAGAAACAACACAGCTCGAATAGAGCCTGTGCTTGTCGCTGCGCGCAGGGGCGGATAAAGGAGAAGACTATAGTCCGTTGCAACCTAAGAACGAAGGGCGAGGGTAAGACTGGCTGAAGAGGAGGAAGCAGACGGAACGCTGGAGAAGAGAGAGGAAAACCTCCTTCTCTCTTTGGCGTTCCGTCTGCTTCCTCCTCCCCGGCCCGCCTTACCCTTGCCCTTCGTTCGTAGGTTGCTTCCCATTTTTGCGCGTGCCTCAGTATGTAACGCCTTTTTAGTTGCAAAGGTTTGGTAAGTGCTGCAGGTGTTGCACTGTTCCGCGGTTCAACATCCAGCGCATACACTGTGTTTTTTTAGAGCTCAATGTGGGCGAGAACGATCCGAACCAATCTTTTTCGGCGTGACAAGGATGGCGGGGGGGGGGGGGGGGGGGGGGGGGCTGTCGAATCTTTTTGTCAGACATCGTTAATAAGTTTTGATATCACAGGGGCCAAAAGGACCCTTTTCTGTGGTCAGTTATTCAGGTGCGGCTACGCAGAGTATTGTCTGATTCTATCGTTAGGACTAAAATTGATTCCAGTTTTGTTGTGCGCGGTTTTCTGAAAGAGGTTGTGTCAGCTTATCGGTTTTCGGCAACGCGGTTTTCGCCCGAGTATGTGTCCTGTGCGTCACGAAAGCGTTTTACCAAAAACCAGATTGTATCCCTTTTTCCTACTCCGCTGTACCTTTCGTTGTACAGTGCGGAAAATGCTCAGGATGTTTTGAAGAGTGTCAAACAAATAAAAACGTGAAAGCAAAAAAAAAAAAAAAATTGTTTTTACGATTTTTTTTTTATCTGTTCAGTGAATTTTCGCCGGCAAAATATTTGTAGGGGGAAAATGTATTCCTGTTGTGTGACCGGTGAGCTGTTTACTTTGCAAAATGCCAGAGACGATAGAACGCGTTTTTCTTAACTGCTGGGATGCAGTGTTCATTTGGGATGTCCTTCAAAAAATTATTAAAAAACAACAACAACACCGTTAACATTTTACGGCATTCGTTCTTTTTCTTTGGACGGACGATGCAACATTGTGCCCTATGACATTATCATGCTGGTCGCTTGGTCTCCACAGCTTGTGGCGCTACCGCATGGCTGTAAGACAGGGGGATGTCGACGTGCGTCCTGCACAGAAGTATTTTGTTGAAACGATGTGTTTTTTTGAAAGAAATGTTTAAGTTACAGCAGACACCCACAGACTTTTTGCCGCTTCTTGAGAAACTGGGGACCATCACTGGTCTTTGAAGGTATTTGATGAGCTTGATTTTTGCATGTGCTCAATAGCCTTTGAGGATTTTGTTTTAAACCTTTCATTGTATGTGAGATTTGTTTGTCACCTGAGTCAAAAACACGCAATAAATAAAATAAAAATACATCATGTGCTTTTTGTGTAGTGTACCTTTTTTTCATTGCCTTTGCCTCTATGTCATGGTGGGAAATGAAGTAATTGATATTTTCACTTCATTATAACACTCCTTCCGGTCAATTACTTCCGGCTTCTTTTCTGGGATCAAACAAACCGTGTGAAAGTAATAAATAATAAAGAAACACGCCACCTCCACCTCTGCCCTCTCTCACCCTCAACTTAAAATCCCCCACCCCAGAAAATAAAAAAAAAACTTCTTCAACTGTTTATATAGAATAGCATGATCGAAAAGCTGGATCGGTTTCGTCCACCTCGTCCGTGTTTGTTGTGTAGTGGTTATCACATCCGCCTAACACGCGGAAGGTCCCAGGTTCGATCCCTGGCAGGCACATGTTTTCTTTTTCCTCGCGACCACAAAACCTGGGGCCCTAATCTGGACACTTGGCGAAGAGTCGCCGAGGAATCTGGGGGCCGTGATTGGCCAAGCAACACTTGACCTTGGCGCCGGCCTATCATAGCTTGAAGACAGAGTAAGTAGGCAGGCTAGCTAGTTGATGTTACACATTCTTGAAAAAAAAAAAAAAAAAAAAACAAAACAAAAAAAAAAAAAAAAACCGGAGACGACGGACGACGTAAAAGTGGACAAGACACAAAACGTACTAATTGGGACGTTTTAACGTCGTCCGACATCTCCGTTTTTCTTTTTTTTTTTTTTTAAATGTCTATCATAGTTGCCGGATCTCTGGCTGACGTTTTCGCCAAATGTCCAGATTAGGGCCCCTGTACGAGAACAAAACTTTCCCGAATTTCGCGACCTGTGTCGCATTGCGAAAAAAAGATCCTGCGAATTATTCCCTGTAGTAGCCAAATGCATAGCTTCTATATAACTAGGGTTCTGCGTTTTCGGTTTCTATTTTTTCAAAATTCGGCGTACTTTTTTCGGTGTTTATTTTAAAATTCAATTTTCGGTGTTTTTCGGCGTATATTTATGCCCACAAAAGTTTATCGGCTTTTTTCGGTGAATATAAAATAAACACCAACGGACACCGGATCGGATGATCCTTGTAGCTCTGATACTTGTGATCACTCAAAGAATAACGGCATAGGTACATTGAAAAAGAAATGAGCACTTTATTTGGCAAATGTGTGCAGCTCTAGAAGAAACAAGGAAAAACCTGAGAAGCACGAAGAAGTCAGATATGAAGCCTATGCCCGAAAAACATAGAACTTCACCTTCTGTACATCGGGATTGCGGTATCTTGTAATGGTACACCCAGATGTACATTCCGAGGTTCTCCTGGTTGATCCGCACTCTTTCTTTCCTGTTGCTATATGGCCCTGAGCTTCGAGAATGCCCTCTCAACACTAATACTGGACACTGGCAGGCTGAGGAGAGGAAGCGCTGCCTGAGCCAAAATCGGCCAATCAACCAATTGTGACCACCAAAAGAGACACGGTGCGACTTTGTGAAGCTCAACACAGCATGCAGAGCTTGCATAAAATCAGTCTTCCTTGAAACGGGGTTGAAAACATGCTCGTACATGGCAAAGTTATGAAGCATTTCAGACTTCAAGTTCCGATCGATGGTGCGCACATTAAACCAAAACGTCGTGATGGCATCCGTGTATCCCATACATTCGGACACCTTTCGATAGACACTGTCGTTCTACGTTTTCGCCACGGCTCTGCGGTACGACTGGAAGGTCAAAGTGACCTTTTCCGGTTAAAACTGAATTTTAGAAAATTGATTCGACATACTTTTATCGGTTTTAATAAAAAATTCCGAACCTAAAAACTGACCTTTTTCGGTTAAAACCGAATTTCCGAAAATGGATTCGGCGTACTTTTATCGGTTTTTATCGGTTTAAATCGAAAACCCCGAACCCTATATATAACACACCTATAACCGCGAAATTTTGTGACCGTGAGAAATTTCCCATACTTCGCAAACTTTGCCAAAACACGGAACCCGTGAAAATAAACTCCTGCACAATAGATGTTCATGTTAAAAGAATATAACGTTATAGGGTCGGGTGACAAAAACTAATTAATTTAAGCATAACCGCAATAATATAGTATGGACAAGAAAAAAAAGTTGAATTATTGCCACAAACACTTTGAGTTTAAGCGCATACCAATCGACAAATGAAGTGATTTGCTTTCTCACCCCAACAATCGGCTACGTCGGAATACAACGTGGCGGAGGCCACAAAAAATCGGATGGATGATATTGGCCATGCCCTTTGTAACGGGCGGCTTATATCACTGATGTCTATGCCTATTTGCTGGATCGCGCATCACCGCTTCGAGCCCATAGCGCGATGGTGGCAACCGGTTGGCCAACTTACGTCACCCGGTGAAGCGTTGTCAGGGCTGTGGTCACGTGAACTTTGCGTCTGTTGTCGCGTGACCTACAGATGCTAACTATGGCAACTGTCAAGGCTCGACAGCGCTAGACCGGGTGACGTAAGATGGCCGACTGGTGGCCGCATTCGCAGAAAGGCGATCAATTATCCGGCAGTGGTTTACGGTGTGGTTTACATAGTGAATACTCAACGCCAACGAGCGGCATCGACATCAAGCCGCTGCTGTGGCGTTGCTGTCGATACGGTGCATGAGCAGAGGCTTCCCACAAATTTGGCCACGTTTAACTCAAAATCCGCTAAAATAAAAAAAAAAAAAAAAAAAAAAAAAGAAAAATCGGTGAGCTTTTCTTCTCATCCGCTCAAAGGCCGGTGAGCTTTTCTCCGCATCTACCGGTTTTGCGGTGAGCATTTCTCCGGTGAGCTTTTCTCCGCCGCCCGCCATCGCGCTGTGGGCTCAAAGCGGGGATGCGCGATCCGGCAAATCGGCATAGAGATCAGTGACATAAACCGCCCGTTACAAAGGGCATAGCCAATATCATCCATCCGATTTTTCACGGCCTCCGCCATATTAAATTCTGACGTAGCTGATTGTTATGGCGACTAAGCATATCACTTCATTTGTCGATTGGTGGGCGCTAGAACTCAAGGTGTTTGTGGCAATAATTCTTTTTTTTTCTTGTGTATACTATTTTATTGCGGTTATGCTTAAACCGTTTAGTTTTTAAGGCCCAACCTTACTACGTGGCAGAGCGAGATGATAATCTAATCATCTGCGTTCCGCCAATACTAGCTTTGCACCTGCTTCTAGAGTAGTAACTTTGGCGCGCCCCCGAGTTTCCCACGAGCTTCAAGTCATTCTAAAAAGAGTTGATTTGGTGTTTTCGATGACACTCAGTAAGTTTCTAATTGAAACCTTATGACGATTCTTCGTACTTAAAAATGTTTATTAACGAATTTTAATTAATTAACCGACTTATCACAAAGATTAGCCACCCTGGCCGTATAACTCACTCGCACAAACCGCATAAGTGTAGCTTTCATGACTTTTTTTTTAACAAATCTGTAAAGAATAAAAAAAAAAAAAAACACCCTGTACCTCAGCTATGGATTCGCTACTGCAGAGAATAATTCCCGGGATCTATTTTTCGCAATGCTACCTATGTCGCGGATTCGCGAAAGTTTAGTTTTCGTACAGGTAAATTTTATATGCGGTCGCGAGAAAAAAGAAAACTTGTGCCTGCCAGGGATCGAACCTGGGACCTTCCGCGTGTTAGGCGGATGTGATAACCACTACACAACAAGCACGGACAAGGAGCACGAAAGCGATCCTGCTTTTCGATCATGATATTTTATAAAAACTGTTACAGAGGCTTTCTTCTTTTTTTTTTATGGAAAAGGGGGGGGGGGGGGAAAGGAAGAAGGGGGGAGTTGGCGTGTTTCTTCATAATTTAACACTGCCACACGGTTTTTTTATCCCAGAAAAGAAGCCGGAAGTGATTGACCGGAAGGAGTATGACTATTACGTAACATTATCAATTATTTCATTTCCCACCATGGGGGGAACATAGAGGCAAAGGCAATGGAAAAAAAAGGTACACTTGGGGAGCTTGAAAGGTTTACATTCGCCGTTTTAATGCGAGTCAACTTGGTGCGTACAAATAAAAATAAATTAAAATGCAAATATTGATAAGAACATTAAGAATATATTTTGCCGGCATTATTTTACAATAATTTGTTTTAATTCCACGGAGTTGGCAGTATTTTCAGGCTAATAAATAAAATAAGCAAGCTACTTGGTGTCTAATGAAGACTTTGGTGCGAGGGGCAGTACACTAGGGAAGTACCACCTCAAATATTATCTCACAAGGTTAGCTCATATATTAATTACATTAACATGTGTATTGGTAGATTCTTCACAAACATTTAGTCACATTTCAATATAAACTGCACTATCTTTTTTGTTGTGCTTTTGATCGGAGTGTATCTCATAGTAATGCGGACACTAACTTCCAAAATCGTCACTCGTTTTTTATAGCTCCCAATTGTAAAAAAAAGAAAAAAAAGGCAAGTCATCCAAATTGGTTTATCATGCGATGCCCAGCTGATCGACTTTTATCACGACATTGATTTCTTTTTTTTTTTCATAAGACCGTGCAAGTAGATTTCGTTTTTTATATATATATATATATATATATATATACACACAGGGTGTCACAAATGAAAATTTACACGGTCTTTTTTACCGCAAAAATAAACTAGGCATCGCCGAACGCCCATCCTCCGCCAAAAGGTAGAGCTAGAGGTCACAACCACATGCCAAAGTTTCAGCCTGATCCGATAGCTTAATCAAAAGTTATGAGTAATTTTCTGAAAACTTCAATGGGAAAATGAGGCCCATTTTTGCCCGTTTTCGGTTTCTGGTGCCATAGAACCCCATGTGTTTCAAAACTCCGTCGGCCGCCATTTTCACATTGAAATTTTCAGAAAATCACTCATGACTTTTGATTAAGTTATCCGATCGGGCTGAAACTTTGGCATCTGGTTGGGACCATCTAGCTCTTCCTTTGGGCGGTAAATGAGCGTTCGGCGATGGCTAGTTTATTTTTGCGGTAAAAAAGACCGTATAAATTTTCTTTTGTGACACCCTGTATATATATATATATATATATATATATATATATATATATATATATATATATATATATATATATATATATATATATATATATATATATATATATTTAGAAATCTTTTGGCAAGGTCCCTCATAACTGGATTTTGTACAAATTAATTTTTTGAATATCCCTGAAAGTATTATCAACTGGCTTACTGATTATCTTACAAATAGAAGACGGCTGTTTTAGTTAACGGGAAGCGTCGTCGTATTGAGAAGTAACATCAGGGGTCCCGCAGGGATCAGTGCCAGGTCCGCTTTTATATATATATATATATATATAGATAAATGACATACCTGCAGACATTAGGTCAAGCATTCGTCTTTATGCGGACGATTGTGTCTTATACCGCAACATAAATAGATAATGATAATGTAGTGATTGCGCAGGCGAGCTGGTGGTTAAATAAATAGATATTCAGACGGTCTAGAGCTAAAGGAACATATTGATCGCTTATCAAGATGGAGCGAAATATTGAAAATGAATTCAAATATTCCAAAACGCAACCATATAACGTTTACCAGAAAACGACAACCTGTTTCTTTTAGTGGTTCGATTGACGACGCCCCACTACAACAGGTGGACAAAATAAAATATTTAGGCGCTCAGTTTTAAGAAAACGTAGCGTGGAGCGCACATGTAGACTACATGACGGTCAAAGCTAACCGTGTGCTAAATTTCTTGGGGAGGAATTTTCCCGATTGTCCTTCCGTGAAAAAAAAAACACCCTTTTTCTTTCTAATGTCAGGCCTATCTTAGAATACGCTGTGGCGCTGCTGCAGACATGGTGCATGAGCAGAGGCTTTTTACAAATCTGGTTTCTGTGCTCACGCGGTGCCCACATTTGGTGCGGTTAAACATGGACTTATTTGTAAACAGAGTGTTAATCTATAAACGTTTGCAAGTACGGCCTTTGGGCGCGGCCATCTTGCTGCTGGTGTAGGAAGATCGTCTGATATTCAAGCACCGCTGAGGCGCACCCGTGGTTTTCAGACTGGCGCCCAAACAAAGCGTTTTTCATCCACAGTGGCCAGACTAGCACTCGAAACACAACTGCTTGCCATACGCCTATACGTTATCTCACTCAACTGTAAATGAAAGAAATAAAAAAGGCACGGGGTGGGATCTGTTGTACATCGTTTGAATTGTGGAGGAGTGTTTACCTTATACACAAAGGGCAGTGTATAAGTAATGAATACAAT
Organism: Ixodes scapularis; assembly: GCF_016920785.2. Classification (NCBI taxonomy): domain Eukaryota; kingdom Metazoa; phylum Arthropoda; class Arachnida; order Ixodida; family Ixodidae; genus Ixodes; species Ixodes scapularis. The sequence goes on from NW_024609881.1 coordinate 85,159,909, forward strand.
TGGTTTTCTGACAAAGCGTAGTGCGTTTAGTAAGGACATTAGCTGGGAATACTACTACGTTCCTCACAAACGCTTAGCCCTTATTTTTAGTGATGCTAGAATTTTTGTTCGGGTCTTTTGCCATTACTGAGTAAGATACTTACTTCTTGTTTCTTTTCCTTTCTGGCTCTGACTTCGCAGATTGTCACGTACAGTTTCATCTCGTCGTCGTTAAAATATTATCAGTAAGAGGAGGCTTGTTTATTTATTATTTATTACATGTTACCCCGCAGCAGCAAGAGGCATTATTGAAGCGGGGGGAAGGGGGGGGGGAAGAGGATACATTTGCACAAGAATCACAGTCGTCAAATACCGAAACACACGAAATAAAGTAAACAAATTCGCACAAAATATTGTGCTGCAAAATCATAACATTTTAGCAAATGGATCTACAATGGTATTAAGGTATAGGCATTGGCTCTACGGAAAATATAATTTTCCGTACAGGTCAAGTTATGAAGACATAAAACACAGTGTTACAGACCAAGCATTCTGAAAACAGATTCTCAAAGAGAAAAATTCACTTTCGTTATTCCCAGCTATCACGTGACAGTTTATCAAAAAAGTTATCAGACGATGGAATTGAAAAAGTTTCCTCGGGCAATTCTTTCCATTGCTTAATGGTATTGGGGAAAAAATGAGAATTTTGATATATTAGTCCTAGCTGAAAATTCTCTAATTTTTTTTGGAACAATCTAATCTGCGTGATATAAAAGTGTGGCAGTTCAGTGAATTTAGTTTTATCCAGTGCTGGTTTGATCATGATATATCCTATGTAACAATTTTCAACGGAGGCGGCATCTTCTAGAGTTCGTAGGTTCCCAGTCTAATTGACGTTTAACACTTTGTTGGAAATAGTAATTTTTTGTAACGAACCTAGCAGCTTTGTTCTGATTTTTTTTAATTTTCTGTCCTAAATAGCGTTCTTTGAGGCCCCAGAGCAGGCTAGCGTATTCTAAAATAGGCCTCACATTAGAAAGACAAAGGGTGTTTTTTACATTGGAAGGACAATGGTGAAAGTTCATCCTCAAGAAATTTAGCACACGGTTAGCTTTAACCGTCATGTAGTCTACGTGCGCGCTGCACGCTAAGTTCTCTTAAAACTGAGCGCCTAAATATTTTACTTTGTTCACCTTTTGTAGAGGGGCCGTCGTAATTTGAGTAACTAAAAGAAACATGTCGTTTTCTGGTAAATGTCGTATGATTGCATTATGGAACATTTAAATTCATTTTCCATATTTCGCTCCATCTTGATAAGCGATCAATATGTTCCTTTAGCTCTAGACCGTCTGAATATCTGTTTATGCTGCGGCATAAGACACAATCGTCCGAATAAAGACGAATGCTTGACCCAATGTCTGCAGGAATGACATTTATATATATTCGGAATAAAAGCGGACCTAGCACTGATTCCTGCGGGACCCCTGATGTTACTTCTAAATACGACGACGTTTCCCGTTAACTAAAACAGCCTGTCTTCTATTTATAAGATAATCAGTGAGCCAGTTAATAATACTTTCAGGGGTATTAAACAAATTTAATTTGTATGGGATCAATTTATGGGGGACCTTGCCAAAGGCTTTCTGAAAATATTAAAAAAAACACAGTCTACTTGCACGTTTTTATAAAAAAATAAAAGAAAAAAAATAAATGTGATAAAAGTTGATCAGCTGGATATCGCACAATAAACCACCTCGGAAGCCATGTTTATTTTTTGTTTGTTTACAATGACGAGCTATAAAAAGCGAGTGACGACTTCGGAAGTCAATGCCAACATTATAATGAGATAAGACTACACTCCGATCAAAAGCACAACAACAAAAAAATTAGTGCTGTTTATATTGAAAACTGACTACATGTTTCTGAAGAATGTATCAATACACATGTTAATCTAATTAATATATGAGTAACCTTTTGAGATAATATTTGAGGCGGTACTTCCCTAGTGTACCCCCCCCCCCCTCGCACCACAATCTTTATTGGACCCCAAGCAACTTCGTAGGATTAAAAAAAATTATCGTAAAATAATGCCGACAAAGTATTTTTTTTGTTGTCTTATCAATATTTGCATTTTATTTTGATTTTCTCTGGATATACCAAGTTTATTCTCATTAAAATGGCGAGTGCAAACCCTTCAAGCTCGCCAAGTGCACCATTTTTCCATTGCCTTTGCCTCTGCAAAGCCTTTGCCTATGCAAAGCTTTGCCTCTGCATGGTGGGAAATAAAGTAACTGATAACTTCGCTTCAAAACAATACTCCTTCCGGTCAATCACTTCCGGCTTCTTTTCCGGGATCAAAGAAACCGTGTGGCAGAACTAAATTATGAAAAAAAAAAACATGCCACCTCGCCCCTCCTCCACTGCCCCTCTCCCCCCCCCCCCCCGCCTTTCTTTTCAGAAAAAAAAAAAAAAAGAAAGTCTTTTTAACAGCTCCCATTGAAAATCATGATCGAAAAGCACGATCGGGTTCTCTTCCTCGTCGGTGCTTGTTGTGTAGTGGTTATCACATCCGCCTAACACGCGGAAGGTCCCAGGTTCGATCCCTGGCAGGCACATATTTATATTTTTTTCCTTGATCAATATCTGCACTGATGTTATCTGACTTAACAGTAAATTGCGATCTGAGAAGTTTAGAGGCGCGCGGTAAAATTTGGAGGCACCAATACACCTCGTTTGAATTTGGAAAAATTTAACTAATGCATCCAATAGCTTTTTTTGACAAAGTGGCACAAACATTTTCAGACAATCACTTACGGCTTCTACGAGTTAAGGAACCAATCGGGAAGTGTCAAAATCGCAAGTCACTGGGCCTTTCTGTGTATGATTGGTTCAGCGCTTTAGAATACCTAAAGAAACATGGCGAATACCAAGATGTTGCGCTTTTGATTCTCTCTGATTGGTCTCATCAGCTCGTTGCGTCGGCCGCGTCTGAACTTAAGGTAAAACAAAGTAGAGTATCGAATAGATATAAGAAAAACACCACCCTCTCCTCCCCCCCTTCTTCCTAAAAAACAAGCGTCTCCATCATGATTTTATTGATCGTGTTGGCAGAGCGGAATCGGTTCTGGTCTTCCCGTCCGTGCTTGTTGTGTAGTGGTTATCACATCCGCCTAACACGCGGAAGGTCCCAGGTTCGATCCCTGGCAGGCACATAGTTTTTTTTCCATGACTACAGCACGGTTACGACCTGTATTGATGTTACTTGAATATTATACGCAATCTGACAACTGTGTAAATAAGCTATATTAAGGATTTAGGCAGACGAGTGGTAGTATTTTGGCGGTATCAATACCTCTTTTATATCTTATGCTTAAACGGAGCCATGAAAGTAATGCATCAAGTTGTTTTCCGACGAAGTGTAGCGTATTTAATAATGTCGTTCGCACAGAATATTTTTACGTTCTTTACAATTACCTAGTTATATATTTTAATGATGCTAGCATTTTTTTCTAGGTTTATTTGCCATCACTGACTAAGAGAAGTGGTTTTTGTTTCTTTAACCATTTTTGGGTTGAATTCGCAGATTGTGACAAACATTTAAACGCTCTCTCGTAACGAAAGAAAGGAAGAAAGAAAGAAAGAGAGAAATAGTAATATTAATCAGAGGATGCTATCTTTTGGTAATGGCGAGCTGTAATATCACGTGACGATATCGGAAGTCAAGGCCAGCATTATTAGGTGATCGGACCTGACTGTGATGAAAACAACAACAACAACAACAACAACAACAACAACAACAACAACAACAACAACAACAACAACAACAACAACAACAACAACAACAACAACAACAACAACAACAACAACAACAACAACAACAACAACAACAACAACAACAACAACAACAACAACAACAACAAAAACAACAGCAGGAACAACAACAACAACAACGACAAGGACAGAAGCAACAACAACAACGAAGGTAATGTTCAAGTTTTCATTGAAATCTGAGTAAATATTTATAAAGCACGTCGATATATAAATATTATTGTAATTACTAAAGTCACTGTCTTTCTGAGAGAAAAAAAATAAGCCGCTATCTTCGTACCACTTTTTGCATTAACAATCTAATTGCACACCAATCAGCTCGTTTATTTGATGTGTGAATTTGCAAATGCAACAAACTTCGTGCAACGTATATATATTGAAAAGAGAGCTTCTGGTAAACCTCAGAACGGCGTGCCGACCGTCGGTACGGCATTCTGAGGTTCTTTACGTTGTTCTGTCAGCTTCGCTCCTCTTGGTGTTTTGTTTTAACATATATATTGGAATGCAATTTTGACATATTCTCTGTTTTTTCGGGGTTCTCAGCTTTTGCGTTTTTTGGATAGTATACATTAAGGTGCTGTTCATTGCAACGGGGAACGTCAACCCTTAATGTTGCAAAGGGGCATCTTTTGTTTCTATCGCCCTTCCCTTTGTGCCATTGCAGGATGGAAAATCAACTCATTTTACCATTTTATTCGAAGTAATGGCCTCTCTGGTCAGTCACTTGCGGCTTCTTTCTTGGAATCACTAAAAGCGTCTGGTAGTATTAAACTAGAATAAATGAACAAGCCATCTAAGCAAATGCGCTGCTGCAATATGACCCCATAGACCATGCAGGGGTCTCAAACACGCGGCCAGTGGGCCGCATGCGGCCCGCGAGTCGCTGGGACGCGGCCTGCGGGCAACGGGCTCCGAGCCCTCGTTCCCATGTCTTGAGCGCAAGAAATGGTACGCGCCAGGGATCGCCAAAATACATGCAAATATGTATCGAAATAGAAATACAAAATACTTCGTCAAAAATGTATTTAATTACAAATCGAATTACATTTCCGAAAAAAGCATTTAAGTTCAAGATACAAATACAACCAAATGTATTTGGTCTCCTCCAAATACTTTTCCAAATACATTCCTCAAAATTTGCGTCAGCGACTTCAGGGCACCTGCAACCGGTTTCTGGCTATCTCATTTTAATTTTGCATCGCACACTCGGGAGTTAGTATGCGAGGTTGTAGTAACGTAATAGAAATATAACAAAAAAAAAAATGGAATCAGTTTGGATGTAATAGGGGGAAAAAGTACAGAGCTTCAAGCTGATTTTTTTGTCGATTACATTTTGGTATAGACCAACAAAGAACCGAGACGACCAAGACGCGCAGCACTAGCTAGAGCATTTTTTTATTGTTGCAACTCGCACCAGTTACGAAAATCTGGACGACCCACGCGTTTAGAATGTTCCAGGCAAAAATATGGATTGAAATCAGGCTGGAAAGCATTGCAAGTTGTCACAGGCACTTATTTAGCCAGTCTGCCTGTGAACGTCGATCTCGTCACTATTCTGGCCCTGGACTAGCACCGTAATCACAAAGTCACTAAACGCTTGTGCTTAATTGAAAGACACTGCATTCGGTGCAGAACGTAGTTTTCTTCCTGCTCTCGACAGTGGCTTAAAAATAAAGCCGGAGAAGATAAAGAAAAAAGCCCCATGGCCGAATAAAAGATGGAGACCACATTTTACAACCAGATGCGTAAAAACAAGAATTGTCGTGGCAATAAATTTGACGGATGTATTTCTGCTCAGAAAATTGTATTTAATTACAATTGTATTTGAAATACCCACGTTTTAGTATTTAAATACACACGTCAAATACATTACCCAATTTGTAATTAAATACAAATGCAAAATACACCAAGTATTTAAAATTTAAATATTGTATTTCAAATACTTGTATTTGAAATACTGCCCATCCCTGGTATGCGCTATAATGATATCATGTTGCAGATTCATTTCCGCTTGAAACATAGCTCTGCTCTTATAACGTATCCGCACAGTTGCCATTCTGTTTTCATTTTCCTTGTGTCTTCTTTTATATTTTGCTTCCCCAAGTTTGGTCACGTTAGTCACATGTACCAAAATTTCGCTTTTCGGCTGCAAGCGCGAGAACTTCGCTCAAGGACACACTTCGGCTGCACAAACTCTTGCTCAGCAGGGGAATGATCAAAGATAAAGCTAAGAGCTTGAGATTTTTGCCTTCAGAAAAAAATCTCCATTCGAGTACAAGTATTTTTTTAGACTACTGCTATCAAGACTCCACTAGAAACAAAGCACTGTCATACGAAGAGGTTTCCTCCTTTTTTAGAGAAATCTAAAGCCTGAATAATTCCCTAGTGAATTAGTGAACAAAAACAGCAGTGTGCTTGCTCTCGTAGGAGCGGTGACCATTTAATTCTTGTTATCCCATCAGGCAAGGTCCCAAATTAGTCCTATAAACAAAGCAAGATTGAAGATGTCAGTACGTACACCGGGAGTTCACACACAGAAAAAAAGAGAGCATGACCTTTAAAATACCCCCCTAGGTTGGCCCTCGACCTTTCGAGGGATGGGCTATATGGCCCCCGCACTCAAATGAGTTTGAGACCGGTGCCATAGACTAACGAAAAAAAAAAATGCCTAGAAAAGAAGCCAGGTGATTTATATCCCATAGAATATTTTGGATAGGGAAGATTGGTTCTGCACTCCACCGGTGCTTGTTGAGTAGTGGTTATCACATCCGCCTAACGCGCGGAAGGTCCCAGGTTCGATCCCTGGCAGGCACATATTTATTTTGTTTTAAAATAATTTGAACAACAATAGGTTTAGTCCTCCATACTGTACTTTCAGGGTGTTGAACCGTCACCGGAACTGAACTGAACCGCTTGTTCTTTTTTTGGATCCAGAACAGAACCCGAACCGAAATGGTTGCCGCCATTTTGGAGCTAAACCGGAACCGGAGCAAAACGAAGGAACAGTTTCGAACTGGTTCACGACAAGTCACGGTTCATTCACAAATAATGATTGAGAAAGTGCAGGGCGCGGGGAGACTTATTCGCGACTGCAACTGTCTATAGACCAACATGCGGCCCTGACGTCACGCAGCTGCGGTGGCGCTGTTGACGGTACTGCCCATGCGCAGACGCTTCAGTTCACGCGAACCTGGTTTCTGCGCATGCGCAGTGCCCACACCAGGTGTGGGCAAACGCCGGCTTGTTTGTAAACAGTGTGTCGGTCTATAGGTGGCGCCACCCGCTTTCCAAAATGGCGGTTATAGTGAGAGTCGGAGAAGGTCACCTTGTCTAGTGTGCAAGCTTCACTGAGTGACACAAATTATCCCCGCTTATACGACGAAGCTAGGGCGTTATGCACGCAAATCACCACTTGATCCTAAAAAGAAATGCTGTGTTTAGCGCATTATTTACGTCAGGAGGCACGCTTTAATTAAGGAACGAAATCGAAACTAACTTCTATTTTGGAGTTACCTTTTCAAAATAGGTGTTAATTTCGGTTTCTCTCCTAACTAAATATTTATATCACAGCGTAATTCTTCAGCTAAAAATTTATTCGCTGAAATTTCGTATTCTGACATACATGTCCGATCCAGGCACTCCAAAATATTTTAGAAATCAGCGTCCCTTCAAAGACAGGGTCTTTCATACGCCTTACAGGTAACATAGAATATCGTATTTGATAAAAAAAAAATCAACGCCGATATTTTTTGTGTTCTTGCTGTTTTTTCTAATTCCGATAAATGACATGTAAAATAACGAACAGCAAGTCCTTTAATTTTTTTTGGCATTTAGATAATTTATTGCTTTAGCATTATTCTCAGCACAAGAACAACATATTCAATCCAAATTTTGCAAAATATCGCTACGGGTGATGAGTTTAAAAAATGTTCACAAAACGTAAGAAAATAAAAAAAAAGCTGTTCTTACTACAAAAAAAAAAAGTCGTATTTTTTGCTTACAGAAGAAACGAAAGCAATGGCTGTAGCACGGTCGCGCAATACGGGTGGAATGCTGCCGTCACGAACTTGAGGACGGAGGTGCGGCGTGGTTAATTCTCATAACCGTCGTGGTTGGCGTCGTGGAGATGCCACTCTCCACTGCCACCAGTGATCCGTGAAGTAGGTATACGTAAGCGCGGTGAAAGTTTCTAAAACTATCCAAAATTACGCGTAGCAACTAAATGTTGCCAAAGTTGGATTTCGCATAATGCGAGTAATGTTTGAAAACAAGTATCTCAAGTAGACTACACGAAGATTCGCCCTTTGTTGCGCAATTCTTAGCGGGACGCCAGGGCTGCCCTTTTCGCTTCTCTTCGCTCGTTCCGCGCGTCCACTACTTTTCGTTGGCGTTGAAAAACCGTTGAAACAGTGGTGAGTTTTAGTATTGCGTATACGAGCGGACGCAAGCACTGTGTGTGTGCTTTAGCATTGCGTGTTTCACACCGCGTGTGCGCGAAGCCCAACATTGTGGTTTTGGATTGACACTTAACTCTAACACAAATGAACAACGCTTGTGTTTGCTTCTATACACAATACTAAAGCTGTCAAGTAAGGTAAAACCCAAAACGTCTTTAGCACTACATTGGATTGTGAAGAGTGTTATTTGCGTTCAGAAATCACTGTTGGCGAGTCAGAATCGCGAGCAGTTCCGCCATGCCCGCTGAAGAGGAGAATCGAGGGACCCTCACTAGATCGCTTTCCGTTTCCGCCGCGAGAAGGCGAGCAAACGAGCTGGAGTCTCGAATTGCTGTGGCCTGTTTCACGGAAGGACAGAACCGCGATGCTTGTGTTTTAAGCGTAATATTACCACCCTTGCACTTTCCCATTCATTATCTGCTTGTGACTTGTCGCTGTCGTCAAATTTGCTGCACGTACTGCTTATTTTCCCTTATACCCGTACTCAAACTTTCCCTTATTAACAAAGACAGTCTCTGAAAATATTCGGAAGCCCTGGATCACTCCTCTGCACCTGAAAATGTTAAAAAAGGAGAATCGTTTATATAAGTCTTTCTTAACGTCGAGAGATCCCGATTAACTGATAATCTTCAAGCAATTTCGTAACCGCCTGACATCTGAATTGCGGAAAGCTAAACTGGAGTATCATACACAGCTTTTTAATCGAAATTGCAAAAAAGGACCAGACTTAGTTTGGAAATCCATAAATGAGGTGTTACACCATAGTAGACCGCGTAAAGCTATTGGTGAACTTTCTATTGACGGGAAAAACGTTTCTGGGGCATCACTAGCAGAACACTTCAATAAAGTATTCGTAAACTTAAGCCCACTGCCAAATGATGTTAATGCCTTCAGTTTTATACAAGATATAGTGCACGAAACAATTTTTTTAGAACCAACTGACGAACACGAGTATGTTCTATATTTACGGGTCTTAGCAATAGTGGAAGTTGCGACACAGATGATTTACAAGCTAGACCCGTAAAATTTGTTATAAATATCATAGCCTCTTGCCTGGTGCATATATTTAACCTTGCCTTGTCACAGGGGACGTTTCCTAGTAGAATGAAATTAGCTAAAATATCAGTCATATTTAAAGGAGGAGATAAAAATCTACCGACAAACTAGAGGCCTATCTCTATACTTCCTATATTTTCCAATGGGCTTGAAACAATTATTTTACAACTCCTCGTTTCTTTCTTTGCTAAACATTCTCTGATATCGCATTTTCAATATGGTTTTCGCAAAGAAAAGTCAACTGAGTCTGCATTGCTTCAACAAACAGAAATTATTTTGAAGAATATAGAAAATCGGTTGTTTACCCTTGGTATATTTATACATTTTAGTAAGGCATTTGATTTCATAAACCATAAAATACTACTTGATAAACTATACTGTTATGGAATACGTGGTGTAACTCTGTCCCTTTTACATTCCTTTTTGGAGCACCGTAAGCAATCTGTTGTGATCGATGGTCATACATTGCCTTTTCTTAACATACGATGTAGGGATCCCCAGGGTAGTATACTTGGGCCAATGTTATTTAATGTGTATATTAATGATATTGTAAATATAAACAAACAAATAAAATACATAATATACGCTGATGATACCAGCCTATTTCTCGCCGAAACGAGTGCTGAAAAATTATTCGTAGACGCAAATGATGTTCTTAGCCAGTTCCTTATATGGTCCAACAACAATGGCCTTAAAATTAACACCCAGAAAACTAAAGCTATAGTTTTTCGACCAAAGAGCAGGGCTCTGCCAATTAATCATAATATTACAATAGGCAGCGTACCAATTGAGTTAGTGAAACAACATAAAACGCTTGGAATAATTTTTTCTGAACACCTTGTGTGGAATGATCATGTCAATTATCTTGTTACGAAGCTGTCTAGGGTGGTTGGGGTTATGTCACATTGCCGCAATATTTTCCCAGTTAACGTGAGATTAGAAATCTACTATTCACTATTTCAGTCTTACATTAATTATTGCCATCTTGTTTGGGGGACAACTACACAAACAAACAAAGAAAGCCTTACTTTACTTCATAAAAAGGTGCTTCGTTATATTGCGAATGAGCACTATCTCGCTCACACCAAACCTTTGTTTGCCAAATATAAAATAATTAATCTTGATAAGATGTATGACTACAGGTTACTGCACAGCTTTCGTTTTTCACCTCCTGAGCATGCTTCGCTTTTATGCAAGATGTCGGAGCTCTCCGAACATCCTCGTAGTTTCAACACCCGTCTTTCCGAAAAATGGATAGTACCACGAGCTCGTACTAACTATACTTACCAGTCAACTACATATCGTCTACTTTTATTACTTAATCATCTTCTTAATAATAATACTGATATATATCAAATGGGAAGGAAATCATTACTTATGCATTTCTTGTGAATTGTTCCGTGAAATTTCTTGGGCATACCCATACCTTTGTTTAAATTTTGCATTTTGTACAGTGCTGTTAGAAGTTATGCGTATGTGTGCCTTGTGTTGTTTTGCGTAATTTTCTTCTGTATGTAGCTGTATATCTTTTCAATCTGTCACAAGTTCTGCGAATATTTTTTTCTTTTTGTATAATGCTGTTAGAAGTTGTTTGCATGAAGTGATTACTCAGCGTATCTTTTACTTGCACGTAATATCCTTCAGTGTTTTGAATGGATGTCTGCTGACAAATTTGAGACGGGCCCCAGACCTCGTCAAGCACTGGCAGATTTTTGTCCAGGGTCGCCGTTGGCTTAAAGGCCATAAATAAAACGATTGATTGATTGATTGATTGATAAAAAGAACTGCAAAAAAAGAAAAAAAAACTTGAATACAAACTGGACATCACGAAATGTTTTTTGCCCCAAAATGAAATTTTTTTTGAAATCAATATTAACAGTTTGAGACTCATTTGAGTCTTCCTGAAAAAGTTGCTCTTAGGCACAGTGATAACCCCTTTTCAGGAAACCTATATGTCTCTCATGCCGTTAATGTTGCTTTAATTACTTACCTTATTTTATAAGAAAATCAAAACAAAAACAACTCGGGGTGCGCGAAATCGTAATCAGGCTGTTTGAAAGGTATTTCTTTTTCTCTGCAGTGTTTTTTAAAGACATACGCAAGGCGGCCAGTTCGTCATGTACAAATAGAAGGAGTCTTTCTGATAATTGATTTTCATCATTGCTGCTGTTTTACAAAGAGTTATTGTTTAACTGTCTCTAATATCAGTAGACGGGTGGGAAATCTCATAACGATTTCATTTTCTATCCGTTCTGTACTCCTTCAAACATTAGCAATTCAATCAATATAAAAAAAATGACTTCTAGTTTAACCGTTACGAACCGGTTCAAACCAGCTTTGAACCACTATTTTTTCTGTTCCGCAGCTGAATCCGAACCGAACCAAAATCTCTGAACCGTAACCCGAACCTTAACCGAAAAGAGTTTCGGTTCGATACCCTGTAATTTACCCCCCCTCCCCCCCCCCCCCCAAAAAAAAAAAAAAAAGAAAGAAAAAAAAAGATAACGGAGAGGCAGACTTGTACCGTACGCATTACAAGTAATCAAATTACATGTAATCAATTACTTTTGGGAGTAATTTCGTAATCAGTTGATTACTTTTATTAGGCAGTAATCACAAGAGTAATCTGATTACTTTTCGAAGTAATAAAATTACTTGTAACCGTTACAATTTGTCCCCCCCCCCCCCCCCCTCCGGTACACGTTTTTTTTTTTTTTTTTTTTTTTATGAATTGACAAAAATAAAATTTGTTTTTTTTTTCGATCGAAAAAAAAAAAAAAGATTTTTACGGAGCTGTAGGAAACGAGGTCAATCTCTTGCTATGTACAGTTTCTGTGAAATGTCCGTTTTTTTTTGTTTTTTTTTTTTCGAGCTGGGACTGGGAGTGTGAAGCCCCAGGGAAGCCACAGTGCGTGACAAAGGCCATTCAGGGCGAAGTTTGAGGAAGCAGAATGTAGCTTTGTGAGTCCTTCGTTCAAACTAGCCCCCTCACGCACAGATACACATAAATAAAAAAAAATACAAAATCCTGCTTAGGGTACCTACTCGCAGCCCGTAGCAGAACCAGAACCGAAGAATGCCTAAAGCGGATGCAAAATATAACAAAGGCAGTTGAACTATTTCCCCATTTCCCCTACGTGGTCTTTGTGACAAGCAATGTTTCGAGTTGAGAAGTGGTCGGGGCGATCTCTTCCGCCAATGGATACTACACATGATCCGTTGCAAATCCTGGAGCTGCTGCTCTTTTGTATGACATGCGAGCTCATCCACATGTGAGTAATAAAATGAGCGACGCAAACTTTGAGCGAGAACCCTTGCTCAAGCGAACCCCCTTAGCTCTCTCTCTCCCCCCCCCCCCCCCCCCCACACACACACACACTGGCGAACGCCCAAATCATTAAACGTCTTCAAACGAATTCTATGTTTGTGTCCGCATTGAGAAAGTGCAACGACCACGAAGAGGGAGCCAGTTTTTCTTCTTCAATACTTCTGCAAATGTGAAATATAGGTTGGAAGTAGCTCATTGTTATGAGCGCTAAAGATGAGTCTTCACACAATAAAGTAATCGGAAATGTAACGATTACTTCTTTAAGTAATGTCCAATTACTTTTGCTGTCGAGTAATCAAGTATTCTAATCGAATACTTTTTAGCCAATAGTAATAGTAATTGTAATCGATTACTTTTTTAAAGTAACGTGTACAAGATTGCGGAGAGGTTTACGATGGACTTCGTTCTCACCTTTCGCTTTATGTCACACAATGGCCTTCATACACTTTTCAACCCTCTGCAACGGTCTAAGGGAGTCTCGTAAAGCGAGATTACAGTCAGTGCGCAGGCGTGCTGTTGGGAGTTTACCATGATTTTAACCTGAAACTGGGACAGAAGGAGGGATAATTTTTTACAGTGGAATAAAAGGTAGCAGGGACACAGGTTGTCAGTCCCCGTCACTTTCTCTTCCCATTGTAAGAAATTCTTCCTCCTTCTGCCCAATCTCGGGTTAAAGCCACGATGGTATTCTCGTACAAAGGGCAACGTAATATGAGATCTCCAAACTTCTTTGAGTGGTCTTAAATACGAAACCGGGTAGGCTGTGTCGGGGACGCAACCGCAGCAGAATACGTGTAACGTCTCGTGTCTGCTGCAGGGAATGTTTGGGTATAGGGAACGGAAATGACGTAACGAAATACACAACTTATATTTATTCGCTCATTACACAGATTACATGCTCAACTTATGTTACAGCTATAGTGGAGTCTTATACATCTAATCGTGCAATCGTGCATTCGTGCTCTCTTCCTATGGAGATGGCCACGTTCTGTCGTTTTCAAATGGCGTGGGTGAGGATTGGCATCCCACTGTCTTGCTGTCCGAGTCTCTTCACGCCATTCCTGGAACCCCCATGTCGAACCGGGGATGGCGTCATATTTCTGCAACAAAATGCATCGGTTTCAGTTCGATGGATACCTAGTATAGCAGACTCAGCTCTATCAAAGGCGACCACTCCCGCTCGGGTCGACAAACGTACTGCCGAGCTAAACCTTTGTGATCGCCGCGCGCGAGGTCAGATTTAGCTCTGATTGCGTCATGCGTGGCGCGACAACGGCGCCATCTGCGCAAGCGACGCATGCGTGATCGAGTAACGGCTTTTTCTCTCTTCACAACGATATCGAAGTAAGGCGTGCGGGTAGCGCGGTTGTAAAAGTATATGCGATATTAGTGTTACATGTTTTGTATTTGTTGGTCGGTGGAAAACCAGTGCATGGTGCATTAACTAGTGGGTTGCTTCGTGCGGAATGAAATATAGCTAAACCATAGGTTATATAAAATTAAAGGTAAGGAAAATTGTATATGGAGAGGCACATTTAGAATATTTGAATATTGAGCACGAAATTAAACGTTTTGTGTACGTTGTTTATGACGGAGTTAAAGCCCGTGAACTTCTTAGACGAGAGAACAGACACGTTGTGCTCATCGGAGCCATTTTGCGTGAAGACATGGATCTATAACGATACAAAGTCATCATATGGGTAGTAATTGTGATTTCCTAATTAAATTAAGATCTAGCTGAACTCGTCAACGGTTTTTCCCTGCTAAAGCCCAGTTAAGTTTGTCATAAACTACGGCTTATTGATTGTGACTCCGAATATTTAAAGGACAACGTGGAAGTGATAAGGCGCGATATTTGCCAAAAATAATCTTAAACAGATGCCTGGTCATACCCAACTCAGGTGATTTATATAACTTCTTGCTAGGCTCAAATATTCTAGCTTTACTGTTGAATTAAGAAAAATCAAAACCAATGACGCATGCAGTTTGTCTCATGTTCTTGCAGTATATACACGGCTTTATTTTTAAAGAAAATGTTACTGAAAGGTAAACATCGATCTGTATCATCTCAAGTTTCGCAGTTATCGGCAAAAAAAAAAAATTCTTAGACACCAAAGGACGTCTTGTGAGTTGTGAATAGGCAGCATGAGTGTCACTGTTCCGCTCCCTATACTCAGTTTCACCTTATGTTGTACCGCAGCGAAGGCTAGAAGAGCGAGCTGATAGCGTTGGCAGCTGTCCATAGTGCACGAGAGCTTGTGCCGCCGAGATGTGCCCTAGAGCAAGGAGCTCGCGCTTTTAGCCTTTCCTGCGGTACAACACAAGGTGAAACAGAGTATAGCTTAGTTCGTCTGCGGTGTACTTGCTTGGACGGCCATGTTTCGCTACTGCCGAGGTTGCCGAGCGCGCGCCCTCGTGAGGCGGCCGCAGCTCGTATTATTCCAAAATACTACTCAAAGATATGAATGTTCGTGCAACGCTACATTGATTCTATACGTCAGTAATATGAACCGTGGGCTTTCAGGAATGCTACCTATAAAACGGCTCTGTGGTATATTCTTGCGGATTTTAAGCACCTTCACGCCCACTCCTTATTTCGTCGCAATAAACCCTCCACAAAAGTATGTACGCGACCATCTAGATGTAAGTGCACGAATTACACATGGCCACAACATTTAGGTAGTGCACTCTTCGTATTTATTTGAAACGAGTGTGACGTCAGCGTTTGGCGTATACTTCCAATAAATCGTTCCGTCGGTAGGCGCTTAACTCCGGGCTCGCACTCAACATGGCGACCGACAGCGTTGTTTTGAACCGAGTTTTGAACATGGTCCATCGCATGGTTTCAGTATCCACCTAACGCCGGAAAGTCATGCTACCTCTCTGTCTCTCGTTCTCTCTCTGTCTCTCTTTATATTTGTCGGCCTTTATTGAATGGGGATTTGAAATATCATAAACTTAATGCAGCTAAGCGCTAAACCCTACGCGACGAGCAGACGACGCCTTTGTTGGCTCTGATTGAAAGAGGACAGTGTGTGGAGACAAAAGTAGCTAGCCTTTGCGTCTACCCCCTAATCCTTCCAATCAGAGCACGGCGTTCTAGCGTCATTTGCACGCTCTTATATCTTCCTCTCCTTCAGTTTCTCTCCCTATAGCTGAACGAAGTATCGATTTATAGCTCCGAATTCGAACGGAAATGGGCCACGAGAACAAAAAAGGTTCCGGAGATATAAGCTACCGAAATGCAAACAAGTTTAGCAAAAGCACTAACCACACAAAGCACAAAATGACCTCCGTAAACGCCCAACTCGCCAAAATGTAATTATGGAAAACAGACTAGTTACTTTAACTAAATAGATTCATGAGGTTTCGCCCCACGAGCACAACTAATCTTTCGCAGCGAGCACGGGAACGACGAAGTTTTAAATAAAGGCAACAAATAGGAAGCAGGGTTAAACTAGTTTCAATGTAAATCTATTCAACGCGAGGTTGTCAGGAGGCGGAAGTATGGGAGCGCAGTGTCGTTTGAGATTAACAGGACGGCAATAACTTGCACATACATTCATTTTGTCGCGTTCGTATAATCGCACTTCATGCGCGGAGCATTCGCTTTTATCCGACCCCGCTGTGTCTGAATTACGCTTTGGCAAAACCGCGAGCACAAACCAACAAAGTTAAAAAAAAAAAGTTTGAAAGGCGGAAGATTTATGTAATACAAACTAAAGAGCTTTGTCCTCCATGAATCGATGTCTGCGGTGCCAGCAATGGTCGTGGGAATATCGTGGGGACGATTGCACACGGTCACCTTCGGTTAATCCGACGTTATACTGACGTTGCCTAACCTTCCTGGTACCCTCTATGTGTAAATGCGAACCAGCGTACGTGAATCTGATATTTTCACATAAAATACGTCATAGGCCCGGCTGTGCCGGAAAGGACCAGCTGGAAATAGTGAGACGGAAGTGACGTCATTCGCTAAATTTAGCGAACCTACCCGGATGTGACGTCATAGATTTAGCGGACGGTAACCACGTGAGGTGGACACGTCACCAGACGACGCAATGACGTAATATATCGTGCAAAAATTTTGTGAGGGAAGACAGAAAAGGGCTGCAATGATATTTTTTTTTTATTGTGAACAATTTTTACAAGGAAAACAAGAAAAAGTGTATATAGCTTCTTTCGTTTTCGGTTTCGCTTGCACCAGAATGGCAATCAACAAACATTGTTGGCGGACATGTCAAGTATGCCTTGTTCGTAACCTATTTAATGGTTGATTAAATAGGTTACCAACAAAGTTAGGATGGTAACCAATAGGTTACCAACAGCAACCTATTTAATGGTTGACTGTAAAGACCATGAAACAACCGTGGACGATTGCTCTCGTCGCCAGAAGTCTGATTTGTTGGCGGAAAGAATAAAATATTTGTTTGCTGCGCGATCGAAAATTAGAATATTAGGTTTTCTCCCCACTACCACAAAGACCACCGCTTTGTGACCGTCGACTCGTCTTTTTTGGCCACCGAATCGTTTACCCTTCCTTCAGAAAAACGTTATTTTTCGTAGATAGAATTAGGAGAGCCTGTTGGTTAAGCACCTTGGCATGTGAACGCGAAGGGAGACAAGGGACACACAAAAACACGCCAGACACGGACAGCAGGGGAGGCTCATGCGTCAGGTAAGTTGATTAGAATCGTATGTGTAACTTGTGTCTAAGCTGCGATTGTTGATGCAAGGAGACGAACCCTTTGAGTGAACGTGCGAATTCAGGGAATCGGGCTTGCGCGGTTTGTCGGTGCTTACAGTGAAAAGTAAAAGAAAAAGCAAGCTTTGTTCCATTGGTAGGCAAGTTTTTAAGTAGGATAAATAACTTGTTGAGTGCTCTTTGTATCATTTCGTGGGAAATTCGATAGATGGTTTGAGGTTTCGAAAGGTCCTTCGAGTAAAGTTTTGAATTGAAAAGGGACCCAAAAAAAAAAATGATTTTGAAATATTTTTCAAAGCGCTACATTGCGGTATGTATCTCACTTATCGCGTTGTATATGTTTCCACCCTCAATGGGATCAATATTTAAAGATACCTCACTCACGAAAGCTTTGGAAAAGAATAAAGTTTAACGAGAACACAATTACGTACGGCAGCGACACTGACGCAACGCCAGCGAGTTATTGGCGTAACATTGCCTCTAATGTGCTTGGCTCCTTCTAATTATGCTAGTGCTCCATTTACGAGACTCTTGTTTCTCTTTTTCGCTGCGAATCGATCAAACGAACCTTGCGGCATGCGGGCCAACCTGGCAGTCGTCCAAAAAGTACGCGTAGCTGAATGCAATGGGCATGCCTGATCTAAGGAAAAAGCCGTAGTAGCTACCAGAAAGGCGAGTCGTCTTCGTTCATGTCTACGAAACGTTTTGCCCTAGCTTTCCGCTTCCGACCAAGCAAAGCACGACCGAATATTGTTCTATGATTGTTGATCTCATTTACCTGCCAGAAACCACCGGAACCGAAGGGTCAGGTGTGGGAAAGACCTGCGTCATCGTGCAGGGTGCCGCTGAGCGTGTACACTGAAATACACGGGGTCAACGTGAACGGGTGTACAAGGGTGTTCGGTGGCCGAGTGTCTTAGCGCACCCCAACTCGGACCATGTGGAGCGAAAGGATCGCGCCCCACTCCACGTCCGTTTCCACCTGGATGAGCATCGTATATTGTCGTGCGTTCGTGTAATCAGAACCGTGTGGTGCACATTAAAGACCTCAGACCAGCAGTCCTTGGCAAAATTTCTCATCTAGTGTGTAAGTCAGTGTCGTCATACTTAGAGGCAAACCGACTTTACGATGTCAATGTGGAACGCACGTTCGTCTGCTTCTTGCGCAGCGTTTGTTGTGACGTCGGAGTGCCAAGTTCTGATTGGCTTTGATTGGCAGGATAGCTGGTAGACCTCGAGGCAGCTAGCCTTGAGGTCTACTCCCTATCCTTTGTATCGGAGCCAATTAGAGCTCGGCGTTCTGACGTCACCACAACCCCGGAGCAAAAAGCAGACCAAGTTGCGCTCCGTACAGTCACAGATGAGAAAAGTACGACAGGGCGTCTCCTTCAGATGCCTGGATTCTAGCAGGCGCTCCTTGCCTTCCGTCGTGTTTTTGGCTGCGCGTGCGCATTAAAGGCTCACCAGACGCCGTGGCGTTATCAAAAAGTAGAAAGCTCGCGCTGTAGGTTGAAGGACTGAAGAACCTTCCTGTGGCTTTCATCCTGTCTGCGACTATGAACACGAACGCCTAATTTGAGTTTGCTTCGCAGGAGGTACGCGTCGCTTGTACACGATCAAGCTGCAGCGTTGCGACTGATAAACCAACGGTGAGCCGTTGGTGAAACCAACGAGATTATACGTACGTTTTGTTACACCCGAGCATTACACACACTGTTCGCGCCAATCGACACGAGCCAAGCGCCAGCTCGGCAGTCCTCAAAGAAGCGCTGTTAGCACGGTAGACGCCGGCAGCGCGTCTGCTACCGGGTATACCTTCTCACGGCAGCGAAGTCGCAGCCACCCCGATCGAAATGAGATCACCTCCGCCCGTTCTCTCGAATACGGCGAAGGGAGCGGCCCCTCACACACGCGGCTGGCAGGTCTAAACGGCTACACCGGCCCTTGCCCAGCGTATCTCCCTCCCCGTGGGCACCCTCACCATTGCTTCATTACCCTCCCTCCCTCGCCGAAAGAGAAAGCGCCAAAGCGCCTTGAAAGCGGAGACTCTTCGTCCCACGGTAACTTGGTAAACGGCGAAGGCGACGGTCCCGGTCGGCCAATCAGCGCGTCGTAGGGAGACACCGGACTATGTCCCTATCTAACTAGTCGCGCGCAGTGCTGTCGAAGCCACGGGTGGGAAAGAAGCGAAAGCAGCTTTTAAGCAAATTTTTGAGCCACAGGTTTAATCTCCAAGGAGCACAAAAGCGACGTCTGGGGCACACAAGAAAGGGGTTCCCCTTTCACCTTTCTCCAACTGCATGCGTTACGCTCTCGCGCCTGTACCTTTGGTAAAGGCTGTCACGTGTTTCGCCTCCGTCGCTTTGATTGGCTGGAAGAAGCCGTAGCGTTCACTCTATCTCAAGTCACGGTAAAAGCGGAGAGTAGTGACACCCCGGCACCGTGATGGAACGATATTGATCTGGAGGGGCCCCACCATTAGAGAAAGGCCCGGCCGCTTTGACCGTTGGTAAACCCGTTCCTGCGTGCGCTGCATAACTCGGGCACGCGGAGACGGTGGGGCGCACTTCCTCTTCTCGTGGCAATTAAACAGACTGAAGAGGGCTGGGGCACGCCGTGTCCACGAGGGCAGGGATAACACGGCGGCGGCGGCAGAGACGACCTTGGCTCGCCAGCCGGCAAAGAGGAGGAAGCCATGGGGTGGCACGCCCAAAGGCACCGATGGCCTTAGCGGGGCTATCCCCCTCTGCCAGATCATTGGCTGGCCGCTTCTGGACGCTGGGCCGGTAAAAGAATGGCGTGCTTCGTTTTTCGGGTATATAAGGCGGCGGCCTGGTCAGTGCAGTCACTAGTTCTTTCTGTCGAGTAGTTTGACTACAGTACACCCCAACCGCAGTACACCATGAACGCTCTTGTGAGTACCTCAGGGAGATGGGCTTGTATAACGGAAGTTGTCCGGAGAGTCTTGTGCGAGGATGACGCGAGGATACGTAAGACACTCTGGGCCTTCTGGTAACGCCCGCTTTGTTCGGGAATGGTTAAGAACTGTGTTGTGCGAGGAGTTAAGCCGTATGGAACAATTCTCTATTAAGATCATCGTTCGTACGGACTTTAAGCTGTACTTCTGGATACCATGATGTTAGCTGACAGAGAGAAGCTAACAAGAAACAACTTCTGGCTCTTGTGGCCTGGCTCACTGGTTGATTGGGGCTCTAGACGGCAACTGCTTGCGGCATTCTGAGATTTCCAAAGCTTGTTCGCTAAGAGGGTTATTCCGCAGACCATCTTTAAAATACCTGGCTTTGGGATGGTGCTTCAGCTGTCCTGTTTGCTTCGGGGGAACTTTTCCTTTTTAGGCTCCAAGAATTCTCACCTAGGGCTCCATCGCACTAGGAATATGGTTAACTTCATTTAACGAAGTTCGGTTCTTTGGAAAACAGATTAGATGAAACCGTGGCAGCAGATATACTGTTGACAGCATTAGCGTATATCCCAACCGACTAATATTTTCTTTCCCATCTTGTAGCTCGGCCTTCTCGCTCTCGTTTCTGCCGCGTCAGCCGGCTTCGTCGGAGGCTACGGCGGCTATGGCGGTGGACTCGCCCTCGGCGGCTACGGTGGATACGGTCATGGTGTTGCTCTCGCCGCCTCCCCCGCCGCCGGTGTTGCCGTGGCTCCCGCTCTCGTCTCCTCTTCCTACGGTTCCAGCGTGAACCACGGCGTCTCCACCTCCTACCGCACCGTCGGTCTCGGCTACGGCGGTGGATACGGCGGTGGCTATGGCGGTGGCTACGGTGCTGGCTATGGTCTTGGTTTCGGCGGTCTGCGTTATGCCGCCCCCGCCGTCGTTGCCGCTCCCGTCGCCGTGGCCCGCCCGGTCGCTGTGGCTGTCGCTCGCCCGGTCGCCGTCGCCGTTGCTCGTCCGGCTGTTGTGGCTGCTCCGGTCGCCGTCGCTCGTCCGGCTGTTGTGGCTGTGGCTGCTCCTGCTGTCGCCTACGGTGGCGGATTCGGCTATGGCGGCGGCTACGGTGGTGGCTACGGAGGCGGCCTCGGCTACGGCGTCGGTCTCGGTCACGGAGTCGCTCTCGGTGGAGTTGCTGTCGGCCACGGCGTCGGCTACGGCGTCGCTCTCGGCCACGGAGGTTATGGCGGCTACGGCGGCTACGGCGGCTACGGCTACAAGGGCTAGAGTATCAAGCTCCCGGTGAGTACTAAGACTCACGTACGATGCTTTCATGATTTGCCCAAAGCGTTGATCTTATCGCTCCTTTCGATCCCAACTTGGCATGCATAAAGTCACCTAGCAGAACGTAGCGGAATCTCATATTTCTTTGTCTTGTCTGAGCTTACCGAGGCCGACGTAGTTCACCATAATCTTACTTTACTCAATGTTAGCCCACCCATCAGAATTTTACATATCCTAAGCTGAGTTGTCCTACTGTAGTAGACCCCTCCAAAGCGCTATTGGGATCAAGGAAATATTACTAGTTATATAGAGATTTAATTGACCGACGAGACTATATGAATAGTGAGAAGAATTCGCGCTTCCAACTATCTCACATTACTCTCATCTAGAACTGCAGTTGATGTCGGCTTTAACTTAAGTCGAAGGGAATTCATTGCCTTCTAGAAATGTTCTGCTCTCATGCCTTTACTTAATCAAATACGAGTGATCTCGTTTTACCTGTGCTGCTTGAAACCGCTTACTCTAATATAATAAGAAACAAAATCTCCGCTTTGAAGTAAGAATCATCTTGGTAGAGATGATCTGAAATAGTGGTGATTATTAGCGTGGTATTGTTCGAATCAGTCACAATCGGTTAGTAGGATCATCTGATTTCTAGACTTTTAATACAACTAATTGAAA
Source organism: Ixodes scapularis (assembly GCF_016920785.2). Taxonomy (NCBI): domain Eukaryota; kingdom Metazoa; phylum Arthropoda; class Arachnida; order Ixodida; family Ixodidae; genus Ixodes; species Ixodes scapularis. The sequence goes on from NW_024609881.1 coordinate 85,182,129, forward strand.
CTCGAAGTCTTGTAGCACGATGTTTTAAGGCGTGTTTCAATTTATGTTTACAGAAACCATCACTCATAAGACTTGCACGAAGACGACGCCCTGTCTGGAGATCGACTGTTCTCGGGGGGCCTCGGCAAGAGAAGACTTAGTCCATTTATATAAACGAATCATATTGGTTTCCTTCGTCAATAAAGGACCTAATTTATTGCAAAACAAACCCACCGTGCCTTTCAATATCTGCGCACAGATCAAACGACACGGAGGCAAATATTGCGTCATGCCTATACCAACATCATTTGTCTGACGGAAGCTGACCTTGTATTATTAAACGCCTATGAAAGTGTCAGCCAATGCGCTGGCGGCTACCTCCAAGTTTCATTTGTTTTGCCGGGTGTATAGCCAGACTCGATTCAATAAGGCTGCATCCAATAAAATTGAAATAAATCAAATTGCAATCGAGTTTTAAGTATAGCTGAGTCGCAGAGCAGGGCTTGGTTCGATGAAGTTGCCTCAGACATAGCTGCGACCAGCTTTGGAACCAATAAAGCTTTAACTAACGTTGACACAAATTAGGTTGTATAACCAGATCCCGTTCAGGACAGTTGCAGTCAAAGTTAAAACCGATTAAGTTGCATAGAAGAAGTGCTGGGTTCAATAAAGTTGCACCCGAGAAAGTTACAACCAAAGTAGGTCCAATATAAGTGCAGCAAAAGGTAAAACCAATTAGTTTATATAACAGGTTTTGGTCCAGTAAAGTCGCAGTCAAATTTACAACCAGTGAAGTTGTACAGCACAGCTGTCTTCAATAAAGTTGAATTCCATGAAGTGGCACCCGTAGTTGCAAATAGAATTGCAGGCAGAAACTTCAACCAATTAGGTTGTATATAGGACTCGTTTCAATAGTGCGTCTAATAAAGCAGCACTAATGTTTCAATGAAATGTCGAGATGCATGACCAAATACGGTTTGGTTCATGTTGAACATGAGCTTCAGCGAGCAGCATAATGGGCCTGTACTATGCTGAATGTGGTCATAAAATATTACAAGGGGCCTAGAGCACACAGTGCAGTTAAAGCGCAGGAGTCAGAAGGAGTTTGTTTAATCAAATTTGAACCCCCCAAAAATTAATAAACTGCGACTTCTTGCTGTTCACTAGAGAGGCTTGGTGTTTTACCAGAAAATCACAATTCGTTGAATAAAGGTTCGCTCATGACGTTATAGGCAAAACTCCCAATTCACGTCAATATGAAAAAAAAAAGCGCCCAAGGACCATGTAATTGAAAAAAGTATATATATTTTTCCGTTACACATTTTGGTGTTCATTTTGCGACAAAGTAGATATTCAAATTTCATCTCAAGTTGTACATCGGGTAAAATCTCTCGAGACTTACTGCGCCAAAGTTGTTTCTACACGTAGATGCACTATACTTATCTCAATAACACGGACCTTGTTCGGACGCACTGAATTACTCCAAAAGGCCGCTTTTTCACACATTCCGAACTCAGTAGAGACATAGTGTGTTCTAGTCAGAAGTTTGAAAACTGTAGCAAGCATATTGTGTACTTGACCCTTGGCCCGTGACGTATTACGCTCCGAATTCTTGCTTGGTGATTTTGCGTCTGGCGTAGTAATGCCGCAACCAGATTGGTTGCCGAGCGACAGTAATAATGCACCGAGTTGATCACGCCCCTCTTTTCTTATACCCTCAGTGGCTATAATGCTAGCAGTGCTTTTGTTTTCGCGCCTGTACTCCTGCTCACTTTAATAACCGCAGTAAATGAGGTCGGGCTTCTAACGGAGTGTCACTTATTGTCCCCCTCATTTGGTAAATTAAGATTCTTGCGTGCGCATTTAAGGTGAGTTATTCGTTATTTAAAATATATTCACAAGCATTTCACGCGCGAGCATCGTCTTTGATCTCTTACTGCCAAATATTCCGAGTACCATTTCGCACAGCGTGGCAGCTATGCGCAAAACGTGTTTATTTTCTCGGGTAACGAGTATGGCCTCAGGGCGGCGAACAGGGGGTGCCTCAGTCGGCTGCTCGTCAGCGCGGCCGGTGATGAAAAAAAAAAAGAGGAACTTTGGGCAGGCCGTGCCACCGAACGATTGCACACCGGCGCTGCGTCGGAGCTCGGCGGGGAAATCGTACATCCGAGTGTGGGTCAAATTTGTAACTCCGGTGCCGCAAGCCGCACCGGAGTTACAAAACGTCCGCATAGGATGGCGCCACCTGTCGAACCAAGCTTCCTTGCCTGGTCGGAGAGGAGATTCAACCGTGGCGCCCCTGGCGGCTATGTTGATAACTAAACCTATGGGGACAACAACAACGTAAATGATTCGTGTGCGGTTATGACGCAGCACTCGGCTGATCTATCCGATAACTGCGTCAACCTTCGGCGGTGGCTCGTACTCAATCAGCGATGCAGCAATTGCGCACGAATGCCATCAGAAAAAGCTGACGCGGCACCCGTATCCAATTTCTACCCCGCGCTCGATCGACACAGATAACGAGACGAACTCAGTCCAGAGCAGACTTGTGCCTATCTCAAATACTCTACTGGGGATACTGTATTTCAAATACTTTTTGAAGTGTCTTGGTATCTTGCAAATACTTTTTTTTGATCGTGAGCGTTTGATACTCTATTTTATTTACATTTATGAATATCTTGCACTCAGTATCTTAAATAAATTTTTGATATTCCGCCATTTTCGTGTTTTTCGGTATGAAGTGGTGTGAGTGTGGCATGAACAAACGTGAACAATCTTTCGAGCAAGCAAATCCTGTTCCTAGCGAAACCTACTTGAAGAAGGTGCGACCAGTGCTTTGGCTATTATGCGAATTCTCTTTGTTATCCATTCACTCATATTCGTATAAGCGCGGTAAACGAATTTTTATCGCGCTGCGAGTTTGTTTCCAGGGAGCGGACTCCTCTTTTGCTCATTCTTTCAACTTACCATTCTCGTAAGTGCAAGAACTTTGTCGTGTGATCTAGTTATAGCACCTTTTGTACCCCCGCGGGTACAAAAGGTGCTCCGCGTGGCGGTCCGGTGTCAATCTCGTCCCAGCGCTCGATCCTGCTGTTTCGCCGACATCGACGCCTGCGACGCTAGTTTTTCTCTATTTTGTTTTGGGAACAAGTTCGCCCCATTTAACGTTTAGTTTCTTCAGTTATTCGCCGCCTCATCATTTGCCATTCGTGACAATATCCTGATCCTTATAGTTGGACTGCATAAAATAGCATTACGAATATTTTTTTGCCGTTTTTCTTTGTTACGTGCTAATAAACCATTCTGATAAATCATATTTATGCAACTGTACAATTGTCGTTGTCACTGACGTCGATAGAAATTACGCAAAGTGGAAGTATCTTCAAAAGTAACTGAAATACATTTCTTAGTATTTGTACTCTACTCAAGATACTTTACAGTGAAAGTAACTTGAGTAGTATTTTAAATACTTTATGAAGCAGGTATTTAGTAAATTAACTTAAATACTTTATCGAGTATTTTGTCTAACACTGGTCTACAGGCCTTGTGATGAGTAAACTCCGAGACAAAGCGCACCTTACAGTTCCATCTTCTCGCCAATGGGACGATTGGCGAAACGAATAAGGAACCACTAAATGCCCAATAGTCTCTCCCCCCTCCCCCCCTTTCCCCTTCCCCCCTTCCCCGAACCGCCCCACCTTTCTCTGATCGCGGCAACGAGGGGACATGCAGATGGAATGCGAATTTAGGGCGCAGTCTGCTCTAAACATATTCGAAGCATTCAGCTTCTCCAGGCTCCTGCGACATCTGCTCGGCCGTGGGTAAGGCAAGATTACAGATTATCCGCCCCGCCCTCGCTCGATTGTGTGCACATTAAGGCCGTAGCGGAAGTGTAGCGTTGGTTATTTCGTCTTTGATTTTTCTTTACCATAAATCGTGCTTAGAAAGACGGGCTCGCGGACCGGTTAACCCCATTCTTTCGACTTCCTCTTATCGATGGGACGCGTGGATCCACGATATCTACACTATGCAGAGCGAAAGTTCGTCTGCTTGTTGGTTAGGGGTTGCGATGATGTCAGAACGCCGAGCTCTTATTAGCTGATCGAGAAAAAAAAAGTAGTGGGTAGACCTCGAGGCACCTGGCATTGAGGTCTACCCCCTATCGTCCCAATCGAAGCCAATCAGGGCTGGGCATCGTTCTGACGTCACTGCAACTTCTGCGCAAGAAACAGACGACTTGCTCTCCGAATAGTCACTGACAGCGAAACGCAGCGCGTGGCTTATAATTGCGGTTCACTGTTTCCGGGGTTTATCGGTACCTTGTTTCGACTTATATACCGGATATTCGGTGTTTATCGGTATCAATATGCACAATATTTAAAAAACATTGACGTTTATCGGGGTTTATATCGACGAAAACAGGGCACGGACGCGGGATCTTCGAACCTCCAGGGAACATGCGCTTGACCTGAATACTTGAGTATTGTCTCGGTACCGATAAAAGAAAGAGTCGACACCATGGACCGGTTTGCTGATCGATGCGGATATCCCATTCCTCCTGGCGGTTAGCTCACGCGCAAGAGGGATTTTGGGGTCACGTGACCGACCCCGCGGGGAGAAAGTGCGTATACGTTCCAGCCGATTCCTCTCAGCAAACGTAAGTCTAGTCATGTGCGAAGGGTGGATTTTGAGTTCGAAGTGAATGCGAAGCAAATAGTGGCTTTGGTCGAATATTGTCGAAGCGAATATTGAATAGTTTATCCAAGCCTTTCACTATTGTTGCACCATGCTTAAAAAAAAGAAGAAAAAGAAAAACAAACAGCTAGACTCGTGACAGTTGTTCCCAAGCTTGCACTTGTCCATTTATAAGCTAATTTTAATCTAACTATATTTATGGTTTTGTTTAACCCGAGACTGGGGTATTTCGGAAAAGGGACGAGAAGAAAAGAGACCACAAGGAGGCGACGTCTTGAGACGTCGCCTCCTTGTGGCCTCTTTTCTTCTTGTCCCTTTTCCGAAATACCCCAGTCTCGGGTTAAACAAAACTATGGTTAACTTCCACCAGCTCGCCTGCACCCTTACAATTTTTTCACTATATTTATGGACTGTGACTTCTGAAAGTTTTATGTTGGGATGGCAAGTAAACGGCGGATTTGACGTAAAATTAAACCGATAAAGATGCCCAGCTGTACCTGATTGAGTGAATTTCCGAACCTTGTTATATGCAAATATTCTTTCTTCAATATCAATTAACAAAAAAAAAAGAACCACGAATGATGATTGCAGGTTGCCAGGGCATCTCTGCCTAACAAGTACTCCTGCATAACAGCCACAGTTTAATTTTGAAAATAATACTGCAACCCAGATATCAACATCCACAAAGTTTGTTTCGTTTTAAATACACCAGGCGCGCGCGTGCACTATCCGGCTTTAAAAGTGCGCTTTCGTCGCAAGCCCGCAATTGGGTTATTCATACTTTCCCAAGTGTTGACCGCGGCGGGTTACCCTATCGAGTGCGCTTCTTGCCGAGCACCGGTGCACTGCGGAGAAGCTACAACCGCAATGCTGGCTTTAGCGGGTGTTGCTCCTCCACAATGCACCTGTGGTCGGCAAGAAGCGCACTCAACGGGGCTAACACGCCGCAATCAACACTTCGAAAAACACGCATATCGCAGTTCATCTCGAAGCGAATATCGAATAGCGCATTATTTGACACTACTATTCGAAATTTCGAATATTCGCACAACACTTCGTAAGTCTTAAGCCTGTTGTTTTCTTTAATTCTCGATTATCAGGAGCTTTTCCAGTTACATTTCAAGTCTCATCGTCTTTTCTTTTGCGCGCAAAATCGAACTTTAATTTTCGAAGCGAGGATATACTGACGGCAGCCATTTGGCTGGAATGCTCGGCACCTTTACTTTCTCCTCCTCAAGGAGTTAGTGGCGCGAGCTCAAAATTCATCCTGTGCGTGAGTTAATCGCCGGGAGAAATACCAGCATTGATAAACAAACCGCGATACTGATCAGTCACGTGACCTCAAAATTCCTCCTGCGGGTGATTTAAACCTCCGGGAGAGATAACCGCATTTCTCAGAAAACCGGCCCTGGTGTGTGGTTCCCCATGAAGGAAGCAGACCCGCGGAAAGTTCAGTGTGCACTGTATTCTGAGTCCCACAAAATAGTGCTGTTGATAAAGATTTGTTTTCGTGGAGCTTTAGTTTTTCTTAAACACAGACAACTTAATTTGGGGTGTTTAGGGTTTCCTCGAACTAGATAAAACCGGCTCGTGGGTTAATGTTGGGGCTTTGTACGTAAATACCGAAAACACGGAATACTATGCTCACAATGTTCATGCTTCATACTTTGTGACTCGTTCTCCGGTGTTCTAGCCGGCTAATGCCGCAATCACGTTACCCAAAAAAAAGTAATGAATTACAATTATAATTACACTCGCGTAAAAAGCGTTCAATCAAATTACTTTATCACTTAAGAAGCAAAGTAATTGGCCGTTTCTTGAAAAAGTAACCGTTACCTTCCAGATTACTTCAGAGTTCCAAAACAACAGTTTTCTGCCGGTTTGAAAACGGGTCTTGCCTACTGTCCAACACTGGATTATAATCACCGTATTATAAAGTACCTATCGTCTTAATTCCACAATACTGAGGGATTAACCAAGTCTCCTGAGGGAGACTTGAATCGAAACTTTCATGGTAAAACACTTGAGCGAACAAAGGTCGGCATTAGAAATTGTAGGGGAAAAAAATAACGGTTATAAGTAATTATAGTGCTTACAAAATATTACTGTTGTGATTACTACCTAATACATATATTCAAATGATTAGAAAACTACTCCAAAAAATAATCGATTACAAATAATATGGTACTCACTTGTAGTGAGTACCATACAAGTCAGCTGTGGAATAAAAACAGGATGCTTGGGTCTTGGATGGACGGATGGATGGATGGATGGATGAATGAATGGATGTTAATAGCTATACTATTTGTTACGGGCGGTAGCTTGCGCCACATAGCCTAAGCCTCGTCACAGCAAACGCTCAATGTTGCTTGGCGGGACACCGAAAAACAGCTTGTTGGCCACTCCAGCAATTTTCCGGAGTACGATTGGGTGCCATAAAACAGTATCGTGTTCCGAATTTTACCGATTCCGTAACCACGGACGCTTGATCACTGCCACTTCGCTTCGACGACCTGCCAGTGCAGCGCTAGATATACTACGTAGAGACAGTGTCCCAGCTGAGTTTTCGGAGCCCGCGGGGAAACACGAAACCAAACGCCGTACATTAAAAAAAAAATAGCTTTTTTTTAGAGCAGGGAAAACAATTAATCGCGGCAAATCGTGGAAGGATTCCAATGAATAACAAAGCTTAGAATAGGATGTGACATCCCGAGAGATGGCCCACCTAAAACCGAAACCAAATTGGGCGAAAATGAGGGGTGGGCTAACTTCGGTGTGCAAGAGAGGCAAATAAATATATATATATTTGTTGTGATCTGTTAAATTTGTTTTCAAATGGAGGGGCATTGGAACATAGCCGACTGTCCTCCCTGTATGCAGTTTTTCTACTTCTCCCGGCCGTAGCTAACTGCCTCCATTTCGGGCAGGGCACTGCAAATTACTAAAGGTAAGTGATCTGTCGGTGTTAAAAAGAAAGAAAATCAAATTACGTCAAAACCGTAAGGCTGGGCTATCTTTTGGGAGGGGGTATTTCCGGAATAGTACGGTAGATATACAAGAAATGCGGTCTCCGCAGCGTCAATGAGGAAATTTAAACGTCATGCTCATTGCCCCGTCGCACAACGCATTTTTTAGTCTAATCGCGCTGCGAGCCTGGCCATTCACTGTGACCCTTCTGCTATCCGTCCTGATTGGCTGTCTCATTGTTCTAGAGGAATATGAAGTCGCAAACTCCTTTTAGAGTGTTGGCGTTCTGAGTTTAAGCGCATGCACAGGATCCGTTCCACAGTCGGTCTATAGGTGTCGATATATGGACCATTTTCAAAACCACCGTCAAGCAACATTGGCGGACTCCGATAATTGGCAAAGCAGCCACTAGATGGCGTTCATTATTGAAAAAAAAAAGAAGGTTCCAGTGCGCATGATGGACCGCTCTTGCGGAAGCCAATTAAGCAATTAATCGATGCGCGTGTGCACTGTATCCTGCAGGGTCACCTGCGCAGTCTGCTGTCACTAACAGGAAGTAAAATGTGCCTCGCGCTTACGCAACAATGGTTGCTAGATCGTTATCGGGTGCCCCAACGGTCGGATTGTTGTTCGAATATAAATCTTTAGTCTGCTCCACGTCAGTCAGAAAACAACAACATCAGTGTTCGGCTCAATGGCGTTGACCAATTATTCACTTACCCCTTTACGACCACGTCTTTGCTGATCTATTAGCTCTGATTCTTTCTTATAGGCGTCGCAGAGACGCGAGCCCACTTATTTGTTTGCTGGAGAACCGACTTCCGGCAGCTACTAGATCGACGGGGAACGTTCGTGATGGCGCCTCAATTGAGGAGCCATTACGACGCGTTCGTGCTCGCATTACTCGCAACTACCCGATATCGTTAAGAAAACAACAACACAAAACAATCAACCGGTTTGCGGTGAAAGTGGACAGTCGAAAACGACCTAATCGAAGCAAAACAAGCGTCTGTTGGCTGTTTCCCAGCCTTGTCTTTGGCCAGAAATCTGGAAGCAACGAAGGCATGTGACTTGCATGCCGGGTGCTGACTTTTTAGTTCTGTAAAACTGAGTGCCACTTTGTCCGCTGTGTCGCTTCAATATTCGTGCTCGTAAAAACTAAAAAAAAGCCAGAAGAGTATTTTGTATAACACTAAGAGTGCTTATATGCTCCTAAATATATTCGAAGGACGTATACTTTCTTTTTTTTTTATTTGGCAAAGGTTTTTTGTGTTTTCAAACGCTGGTGATAAATAAATAAGAAATTAAACAAATGAATAAATACTTATTAATATATATGTATACAAGAAACATTCACAGACAGTGTCTACAGACTGTTTTTTGTATGAAGTGTGCACGCAGGCCCCCGAGGCCTCCTTGTTTTTGGCGCCATCTATACGCCTTTCCAAAGATCGCTCCTAGGCCGCCGCCATGTTGTTGATGCTGATGCGGCTGGTGCGACTCTCGCGCCCTCTATCAGCTAGAAATTTTCTGCCACTCTCTGGGACTGTGAAGACCCGCTCAGCGCGGTTCTCTACCTACGTTTTTCCGGTTTTGCATTCGACGTTTTCCCGCCCCTCTTGAAAGTTTCCACTTAATTTTTTTTTAATGCGTGCTGCGTACCCTTTTTGTGTTATCTTCTACTGTGAGAAATAAGGCTGGTAAGTGCCTGCCATTCAAGCTTTAATGCTCGACATTCACGGGAAACGAAGGAGGTGAAGTACATCGAACGACGCGATTTTGCGAACATTGTTCTCCCCCCTCCCAGAGATAATCCGCGTGGAATCCTCAGTCATCTCCAAAAATAGTTGTGCGGGTTGGGGTGAGAAAAGGGTCAATCGCGTTTCTTCTTTGCCTTGGTGCGGTTGTGAAAAAAGGAAGCTCTCCCCAAAACGTGCCCCAAAACGAAGTCATCTCGGATTCTGTCCGATCGTCAAGATGTGACTGTCGTCGACTGTGACTGTGTTATTTGAGATCTTTCTCAAATAAATTCTTTTCGGATAACGCTGCATCGTGTGGTACGTACGATATATTGTTCGAATGTTCACACTTCCTCAATTGTATGTCCGTGTCCTGTCCATCGGTAAACACGTTATTTGTGAGAGTGAAAAATGCGTGCCTTTCGGCCCTCTTCTGTTGCAATTTATTTTTGACAGCAAAGCGCTTTGTCGTTTCACATGCGGCGAATCCCGCGGCGCCGTCAAAACTTATCCTAAGAAAAAAGAACAAAAAAACTAGAACTATACATTTCAGCCGCATTCGTTCTGTCGCGCGCGTACACAAGAAAAATAGTTTACAGGTTTTTTTTTTTGCTTTTTTTTGTTTTTTTTAATGTGGCACAGTCTTTTCTCAATGTCCTCAGGAAAATACATGTACAATGAAACACAAAATCTAGCGGGAAAAGAAGAGAATTTAGCCGCCAGCAGCGTTTGAAACTGCGCCTACGCAGGCTGCGCCTATTGAAATCACAGTCCACTCGGTTAGGTTTAGGAGGGACGCCGGTGCGAATCTAGCCTCAAACTCAGTGACTGGGCTCGAAAACGGTTTGTTGCCCCTGGGGTCGAGTGTTTTTAGGAAAGGTGTATATCCACGTGCGAGAAAAGTGCCGGGCTTGCAGTAATGGGGCACGTTTGGCGCGATGCGCCAGCTGTGTTCCTGTCATGCACGTTCGCCTATTACTGGTGAACTCTCATTTTCCGACCAATTTCCGATGAATTTCGAGCACTGCTTTTCGAATGTCTTTTATCTTAAGCTGATCTCTGCGTAGTCACGATCACATGCTCGCAGTGCCGTTTCATCCATAGGCTGAAATAGCAGCGCAGTTTCGGCGACCACACCGCCGAAGCGTGGACTTTGCTGTGCTCACGTTTTTTTGGGGCCCCTTCGCTGCAGCGCCCTCTAGGTCGGTGTTGTCCTGGTTCGAAGCTTACTCGGAACATTATCTATCCACGTTTTTCTCTAAAAAAAAAAAAAAAAAAAAAAAAAGAAAACGGAAAGTTGGCACCACTTAGATGTGTTTTGAAATTTCTCGAAATTTCCCAGCGTAGAACTGTCTGGTAATCATACACATGTGCTGATCATTTCAGCTTGCTGCTGGTTGTAGGCACCGATTTTTCTGGCTCAGTTTACGGGGGACAAAATGTCGCTTTTGTCGTTTGTATATTGGTAGAAACTGTGAAAAAGAAGAAGACGAAAGCGCGCGGGGGTGCCAGAACGCCGAGCTCTGGTTGGATCGATTAGGGGGTAAAGGCAAAGCTATACTTCGTTGCAGCTTAAGTCCAGACGCAGCCAACGCTACGAGGTAATAAGACCAATCAAGCAACCAGCAGCGTCAAATGCGCAAGTCACTAGGCCTTTTCTTGTTTATGATTGCTTCAGCGACTATAGAACACGTACAAAAACATGACGGACACCATATACTGGTGCGCTTTTGATCCTCTCTAATTGGTCCCATCAGCTAGTAGCGACGGCTGTGTCTGGACTTTGATGTGAAACAAAGTATAGCCACCTTTATCTCAAGTCACCCTTTGAACGTATTCAAACGCCGCACGCCGGCGTCCGGTGTTCGGCGTGCGCATTCGAACGCGTTCGAATAGTGAGTAGATCCGAAGGCAGCTATACGGACCGCAAGTTCGTCTGCTTCTTCCGCAAGGGTTGTGGTGACATCAGAACGCCGAGCTCTGATTGGTTCTGATCGAAGGATAGTGGATAGACCTCAAAATTAGCTGTCTTGAGGTCTACCCACTATTCTTCCAGTCAGAGCCAATCACAGCTCGGTGCTCTGACGTCACCACAACCCCTGCAAAAGAAGCAGACGAACTCGTGCTCCGCAGAACTTTGCGTTTATCCACTAATCATTCCAGTCAGGGGCCCTAATTTGGACCCTTGGCGAAAAAGTCGGCGAGAAATCCGGCGCCTCTGATTGGCCGGCGCCAAGGTCGAGTGCGGCGTTGGCCAATCACGGCTGCCAGATTTCTCGCCGACTTTCTCGCAAACTGTCCCGATTGAGGCTCCAGGGCTCTGCGGTCTGGCGACACCCGCGCGCTCTCGTTTCCTCCTCTCTTTCAATTTCTACCCGCATACCGAAGCTTGTCTCTAAAATCGGGCCAATGCCGTTAGCTGTTTGCTGGACCTGTCGGGAGTCGGCGCTACAAGCACAGCTCACGAAGTCGGTCGGCCGCGTCTGCCTCTACCGTTGACCTTGTCAAGGTTGTTTTGGCAGGCGCGCAGCTAGGATTTTGTTTCGGGGGGGGGGGGGGGGGGGGGGGGACGGGGGGCCGCCCATGACAAAATGCTGCATGAGGGGGAGGGGGAGAGGAGGCCCCAGCACAATGGAAGATTTTTTTTTTTTTTTAAGGGGGGGGGGGGGGCTTCGGAAGTCCAGCCCTATGCCCCCCCCCCCCCCCCCCTCGGCTACGTGCCTGGGATCAACACTTATCCGAGAACAACGTGCCTTTCGAACGATGTTTGAACGGTCGCAACCGCGTAACCAACCGCTTCCACTCAAAACATTCCCCTGCCATTAGCACCCGCCACAGATTCGCGGGTAATTTGACCGTACAGTTGCCTCATCAACTGTTCAGAGTGGAGCTCTAATGAGATCGAGGAAAAGCCCGTCTAGCACTAGTCGACATGCGCGGTCACATGTCTCTAACATTGGCTTTGTGAACATTTAGGCGTTCCAATCAAGTGGCTATGCCAGTCCGTAAAAGGCACGAAATTAATCGTCCATCATGATTTCTATCGAGATTCAAATCAAATTGATTTTTATTCTCCCCACTGCACTACATATATTTGCGACCCATTCGCCAAGCTCTCTCCATGGCTCCCGGTGATGGGCTCTTCGATTGCTCTGCGGGAAAGTAGACCCACGGGATTTTTTTATTGCACTCGCGAGGCGCAATTTGCACTGAATAAATGTCCTCTCTAAATTATCGCATCCAGCCCGAAAACAGCGGACAGGCAGTACTTCTTTGCAAAAGTACCTCCCTCCCCCCCGCGGCCAAAATAAAAAGTAATAAAAAAAATAATAATAAAATTAGGGGACAGAGCTATAATAATATCGCAAGGCACTGCTTCCGGCTAGCATTAGGGCGACTTTGCGTGGCGGCACGGACCGACTGTATTACGTATCATTAACAGGGCGAAGTTTTTTCCGGCGTCTTGCAACGCTCCCCGAGTTGCGCGCTCGTCAGTCCAATCGCCTGCCTACTTTTTATCACCTGACTTCGCTCTCTGCGCATAAATTTGAAGGGGAGCGCGATCACGTGGCGAAATATGACAGCTAGGTCCATGAAAGACGTAGCCTACACCGCAAAGATATATATAAATATATAAATATATATATATATATATATATATATATATATATTTTTTTTTTTTTTTTTTTTTTGTGGGAAGCGGGAGGGGGGAATTTACGTGCGCAAGAGGCCGCACGTTTTGGTGCGCTTTAATATAGATATTATAGCTTAAGGCTTCCTTTTGCGATTGAATGTAACTTAGGGATAGAACTAACTTGGTTGTAGTAAAATGTACATTCAGAATATTGTTATTGGTTCCTTTGTAGAAATCGGCAAATATGATATTTAGCTATGAGATACTTGGCTATCGCGGGAAGCTGGTTGTAGGTGGGGCAGAATTTGCTCCATGCAGCGGTATCGCTTCTCGGCCTTTTGGCTAAGATCAAGTGTAGAGTCTGTTCTTATCAGCTTAATATCTGATATGGGCCTAATTGGTTCAAGATATTAAACTTCTTTTTGTAAGTGGCGTCCCTACGAAGCTTGCTTCGAGGGCGCTAGGGTCGACCTGGTATTGCACTACCTCCGGGAGTGGCCCGTCCCCCTTTGGGGGAAAATAATAAATTACAAAATCAGGTAAAATGGTATATCTGTCCTGCATGGCTCTCGACTCGTAAGAGCGTTGAAACGCTTGTATCGGAGTACGCGCTATTACGTCGCCGTCAAGCTGGGACAAAGCCGCACGGGATAAAGGTGTTCTCACCTCCGAGATCAGTACCACCGGAAGATATTAGCAGTGTGACGATCGGCAGAGTGTCGGTGAAACGCGCTCTGGCTCATATCAAGAGCAATACCCCCCAGGGATTATACTTCGTTTCACCTTATCTGCGAGCGAAGCTAAAGCTAGAAGCGCGAGACCAGCGCTTTTTGCGTTTCTCCCCAGCTCGCGCGCTCGAGCAAAGCCTGAACGCACGGAGCTTTCGTCCTCGCGCTTCCAGCTTTGCCTTCGCTCGCACATAAGGTGAAACGAAGTATAGACGAAATTCCGGCAAAGCCGTAGGGAGCATCTTCAAGATCAACTCGCTCAAAAATATTCGCGTCAAGTGAAGCGTGCGCGCACCCGCAACGGCGTGACTTCGGAGAGAAAGGTCAGCGCTGCAGAACCCAGATATGCCGGGTCCTATCCACCCCTCCGTTTCGATCTGGATGAACACTCTCCCGGCGTGTGGTCGCGTATCACCATATTGCCGCGCGCAGTGCCGGGAAGGCAACGGTCGGTCACGGAGCTCTAGAAAGTTCTCAATTATTCTTGTTCCGGACTTAACTTTCATCCTTTATTCCTGCTTTCTTGTTCTAGAAAGCAGACTTGTACACGTTACTGAAAAATAGTAAGGAATTACATTTACAATTACTCGATGCTAAATTGTAATTTATTACAATTACAATTACCCTCCCATGAAAGTAACTGACCGTTACCCCAAAAAGTAATCCGTTACTTTCGTGGCGTTACTTTTAACATTATTGTCCTCAAGTAAAAAACAAATGGAAGATGGTTATTCAATTTCTTATTGTTGCCGCCTGTTCCATTTAATGAACTTCAGTATTTTGAGCAACAGCTGGCTCTCGAAAGTCTCGTCAGACATTTTGCCTTATTTCCTACTCAATATGTCGACTGCTACGCCGAACACAATTTGAGCTGAGACACTGGATGGGAGTGCCATATTGTTCCTGACGAATGCTTCATGCTCTGCATTGAGCTTTTTTCGAATGTAGAGCAAAGCTTCGTCGTTGCAGCCGTTGCTGCTATTCGAGAGATTTAGTAGATCCTTCCGATACCTCTGATACCCGCAATAACGGTACCCGATAAAGATATGATGCATACGCAAAGACGGCGGCGAAGTATCGGATATCGTTATCGGAGTCATCGGACCGATCTACTAAAACTCTCCATAGTCTAAACGGCGAAGCTGTAGAAGTCATCAATAGCAAAACATAGTTGTAACCGTAAGGTGATAATGAAATAATAAATAAGGTTTGGCTTGATATTCTTCTTCCTTTGGCTCTGAACAGTTCAAGCCTCACTTGAGACGTTGGTCAATAAAAAAGTTTCCAGTATATAAATATAAGTAATAAAAAAAAGGACACTCATAACAACAGAACGTCAGTTAAAACAACGAAATGCGGACGCACGTTTGCGTGTGTACCTTTCTTGGTGCCGTTCAAAAACGCACGGAGCACGGACCGACTGCAGTTTACTCCGGTGTTTTTCAGATAGACATCCGCTGATGCCACGGGCAGCAAAGGGTAGAGTACTAAGTAAGCCGCGCTATGGCCCCACTGACGAATTTCACTCTCTCCTTCAAGCCCAGAATATCAAGTCTACGTCAGCCACCATTATGTTTTATTTGTAAAAATATCTGCTTGAGATAAGATGCGTCCTGCTGGGGCAAAACAGGAAGAAGAAGAAAGGAAGACTATTACAATTTTCTAAGTGCTCGCAAAAAGCTGACTCACAAAAAGGGTGTTGTGACATTATGAAAATGGTCGTAGTGACTATATCCGAGAAGGACATTGTTAATTTTTTTCGGCGCACTTACTGCCTCGAGCTTCTCGAAGAGGTGCACAATCACTTGTTGTCCTCCTCTCCCCGACTTCGATCGCAAAGAAAAAAACAAAGGGACTAAAAAAAGCGGAAATAACTTGCCCCCCCCCCCCTTCTTTTTTTTGTAGAATTGTTTATTTGGATTTTTTTTTACATTAATGTTAGGGTCTAAAAAAAAAGAAAAGATAGACTCAGGGGCTTCGTGTTGCAAAAAAAGGCTTTGCGGAACTGAAGAGTGCCAAGCCTCCCTTTGCGGTGGTCGATTCCCGTGACAGTGTCACTGCGCTCAATTTTACAAAAAAAAAAAAAAAATTATTTAGACTGGGGGGGGGGGGGGTTGTTTTGACAATAACAAATGTAACGGATTACAAGGAATCCGTTAGGTCAAAAATGTAAGGGAATTACTTAAAAATTACTCTAGAAAATATGTAATTATTCCGTTACTAAATTACTGATAAATGTAAGGGATTACAAGTAATTCCGTTACTTGTAACGGATTACGTACAAGTCTGCTAGAAAGTGCGTGTTCATTCTCGCTCCGAGCGCGCGACGCACTTTAGATAAGAGGCCGCTCGCGACCTTGTCGAGTCAGTTTCGCCCCAGCGTTCGATTCTGCTGTCTCGCCGGCTTCGACGCCCGCGACGCTCTGTTGTTATATTCTTCCTTTTGTTTTTGGGCACAAGTTCGCCTCATTAAACGTTTAGTTTGCTTCAGTTTTCGTCGCCTCATCACTTGTCATCCGTGACAATATATAGTCGGCGGCAGGTTAAAGGGATACTCGAACTATATTTGAACTATATTTGTTCAGAAATAGGCTGAATATAATCCGCAATACTTGTAAATGGCAATCGCACGTATGTATTTTCAGCCTGATGGCTGTATTTATATTCATAAACGGCCCACTCCGGCAAGCGCTCGGAGAGCCGCCAGCGGAGAGCACGTCAGATTCGGCGCAATCGTGACGTAGTTCGTCTCTGGATGAAGAAAGCTGCGGCGAGGCTGACGTCGTCAGGATGCCCTAGCCGTTCCAGCCACCGAAGCGGTCAAAGCACGCCAGGGATCGGACCACTGCAACTAGCCGCAAATCTGCTTTTGTGTGAACTTTGAGTGACGGGGTAATCTTCTGTAATTTTGAAGAGGGACAATAGCGACGTGTGGGACACACAAAAGAGAGCCCCGTTGGATGGGGAGTTCCTCCCTCTCCCTTCCTTCATCTCTTGCGCTGGCCGTAGAGCTGCCGGGATGACCCATCACACTATTGGACTGGTTTCAAAATTTCCACACTATCTCCTTTAGCCACCTACGGCTCCTCCCCCTTCCCCAAGCCGGCTAGCGACTCGCCCCGGACAGGAGGCCAACATCTCTCCCGGCTTTCCCGTTCTTTCTCTGGACCTCATAACAAGAAGAAGAAGAAGGGGCGACGTCAGATTCAAAGCATGTATAGTTCTAGGTGAGACAGTTATCGTGACTTCCTGTCAAAGTTCCTAGACGGGCATTACAAACGAGGCTTTAGTGACATCTACCAGGTGCTCTTTGCTAATCGTTTAATTGGTTCTAAAATTCATTTTCGGGCTTTTTTTAACAAGGTATTGGTGTGTTCGATGTGATACTGCTCATTTGAAGGCGTATAGACCAAAAAATAAGCGCCAAAATTTTGTTGTAGTATCCCTTTAAGAGTTCGGGGAAGCCCCTCCCAGCCCTTTCCACTTCAGCGGAGCAAAGGCTGAGGTCGCCTTCTTTCCAGCGTTCGCTCCGCTAAGGTGGAAGAGGGGTGGAAGGAACTTCCCCTAAACTCTTAACCTGTCACCTACTGTAGATGTTGCACATTATAGTTCCAGGCCAGCAGTGGTGCTGCCAGTGGTGACACCACTGGGTGCTGCAGTGGCTAAATTTCTGGTCTACAGCGCGGTAACAACGTCGATAGCTTTTTCAGTTTTTTCGGGAGGCGAGGGGTTTGCTATCTGTTTTACCGGAGCCGACGTAATACAATCCAACGGCACCAGTCAAGCAGCGTCAAAAGAGCACCATCACGGCTCTCGTTACCCTGCTGCGTTTGCCATCGCCAGCTTGATGCCGATGGAAGTGCACCGCAAATCAGTGGTACCTTCCTCTCCCTGCAATACAACCACAAAATTAAATTGAAAATAAATTTAAAAGAAATACTTAAAGTCGTGGTAATAGTAAAGCAGTTTGTCTACTTTGTCGCAATGGGAGTGAAGCAATGTTGCACTCCGTTTTAGCGAAGGGAGTGAAGCGACGTTCCCCTCCCCGTTCTGCCATGGGAGTAATCTGTTTCACTCCCACGATGCAATGGAGTAAAAATAATATTTCAATCCCACGGTCGTCTTATGCCCTACGAAAGTAAAAGTGTGGTTTGCTCTCCACAGCCTTGGACAGTCTGGATTTGAAGAGTCTAAATCTTAATAGAATGAGACATTCTTGTCTGCATTGAAATTGAGCTTGATCTGGAGCCTGGTGTCAATGGGGTTTTACGTGTTGTTCACTATCAGTTTTTCTGAATATATTGTTATTCTAGTGGTAAAACAAAAAATATATTTTTTTAATGTTATGTAGCCCCATTTTTGTTGTATCTTGCCGTCTAACAAGTTTTTCTTGTTTGTTTACCGAAAGTCATAGGCCTGCTGACTGCAATTACTGAATCTTGGTATGTAATATTTATACCAGGTGTTCCTCAAAACGCGGGCCAAAGCATCTTTGCAAGCAAGCACCGCACTAAAAAAAGGTTGATGTCGCGTTGGCCTCTGCCAAAAGGCCTATTTGGGAAAATAATAACATTCGGTATCATTAGGTTATTAGTTACTTTCGAATAATTAACTCCTTATGTTAGTACATTTAAAGTTATGGTTCAAAATAGAAACTTTCTGGGCATTATCAAAAACAGTTAAATCATCTGGTTTAGAAAGATGCAACGAATGTAGAGCAATATATGGCTCCCCCCCCCCCCCCCCCCTTTAAAAAAACAGTTTGAGTGCTTTTCTAGGTTCGGTTATCTATTTGTACGCATCTTTGCACCAGCAGTTCCGCCCCAGCTTCCATGGTCAAGGACTCAATGCACGCTGAGGCGTTTGTGTTCACCAGAAAAAACTTCCAGCCTTTCCACTTTGGTGAAGAAGGAAGACCAGCGGAGCTGTACAATCGAATGTAATGGCCGGCCGCAAATCGGCAAGACAGAGTGGAAAGGCTGCCGTCATCTATGAACGATGGCGGCCACCAGTTATGTGGCTTGCCGCCGTCGCTCATAGATGGCGGTAGGTGTCCAGAATTCGGTGTCTTCATTTCTTTGGGGGAAACACGATCCTGGGGAAACTAGCCCTTAGCAGCTCCGCTCTAAAAACATCAAGAGAACTACTTTCCACCGCGGGTAATGTGCCATCCATGTTCCAGATGTTCCATCGCTTCTGATAACCTAGCAAGCGTCAACGAGCGGGCGACATAGAGCGCGAGGCCGGGCGTTCATTAGAGACGTGGCGCCCCGCCATTCTCCCCGTCACTGATTGCGCCGTTCGTTCCTGTTAGAGTAAGTGTATATGCTCCGCTTGCGGAGCAGAGTACCGCAATGGTGTCATTCTGGAGCCAAGTACTGCGGGAAGCCACGGTTGGATTTTGCAGGGGACGCGAAGGCGCAGATGCGAGGCGGCATGCACCGTCATCGTTCTCCTGTCGTTTCCTGTTTACCTCTCGATTGCAAAAATCGCACCCGCAGCTCCTGTGGGTCGCGTGTTAATTCGTCAATTCATTGCACTAAATAACGCAGCGACTGACGAAAACGCCGTCCCCTCGCTTTCGGACGAGAGCTCCCCGACTCGCCAAGATGGCCGGATGTGCCAATCGCGTATCGCGTATCACTCCGCGAGAGCCGCAGACGCGAGCAACGCGATCGTCGTCCGTGTCGTCTGTTTCCCATACCTTGGAGACGGATGTCCTCAAACATCGCTCGCGTTATAAAAAAACGGGATTGTTCCGTACCCAGTTGATTCACATAATGTCCCATGACTTAGGAAGCTTTCGGTTTGTTCGCATTTTAGTCTATAGGATCTACATTTTGCGAACTCAAAGCGGAAAATATGCTCCCCGAAACTCGGCGCTCTGGAAGGCCGCTTTCCCGCACGAAGGTCGGATCCAGTTCTGCTCACGTGACCACTCCTCCGCCAATCCGAAAATGGCGGCGAAAGGAAAAGGAACGCGATACTCTGGCTCTGCAAGCAGAGCCTATACAGTTACCCTAGTTCCTGTGGCAGCGCGTTCCACCTGGAGGTGAATGCGGGCTAGGAGGACGGCGGAGTGAGCCTCGCGGACGAGACGGCCTTTTGCGACCTCCTGCCGCTGTCCCAAGTGCCCCTCAAGTCGGTCCCGGACGTGACGCCCCTCGCAGACCTCCTCTACAGCGGCATGGATGTGAACGAAGAGCACGCCTCCCTGCTGGTCGGCATCCAAAAGGTATACTTGGGCGGTCTGCAGCTCCGTTCGAAATCTGACAGCACCCCACGGTCTCCGAACGCTGCCGGCTAATTTCCTCTGGTTCATTCACATTCATAGTGAAACGAAGTTTACGCTACTACGGCTTTCACTGGCAGAAGTTTCAAGAGCTCCGGCGAAATTTCGAGCCACTTGTTTGCCTCAAAAGCGGTTCAATCCGACTTTAGCAACCTAATTTACAAATCACAGCAGGCACGTAGCCAGGATTTTGTTTCGGGGGCGGGGGGAGGCCCCGCCCATGAAAAAATGCTGTATGAGGGGTAGGGGGGAGAGGAGGCCCCAGCAAAATAGAAGATTTCGGGGGGAGGGGGGGGGGGGCAAACCTCATGCCCCCCCCGCCCCCCCCCCCCCCCCCCCCCCCCCCCCCCCCCATGGCTACGTGCCTGGTTGTTGATATAGAGAGGTATACTACGCCTTAAATTTTTTTTTTCAATGTAACATTCACTATTAGAATATACAAACCGCCCCCTTTCCCCCAAACAAACAAACAAACAAACAAACAAACAAACAAACAAACAAACAAACAAACAAGACACACAGTTTGTTTTATAAATAAATAAACTACTCATCGCGACCGCTCATTCCCTTCTCAAATGTAGTGCTAGCTGTCCGAATACTGTGCCAATGTTTCGTAACTAATCGTTATATTATTCAAAAGTGCCGTGATTATTTTGAAATTTTTATTTGGAAAATGGCAGCCGACGGAGCTCGTGAATACGTGGAGCTGGATGGCGCCAGTCATCGAGAACGGGCCCCTGCCATTTCACCATTGGAATTTTTAGAAATTCACTTATAATTTTTGAATGAGACAACGGTTAGCTTTGAAACTTTGACCTCCAGCTCAGACGTTTTGCGCTACATCTTGGCGTAAATTTGGGCATCCGGCGAAGTGTAGTTCATTATTATTTTTTTTTTTTGCGGTGAAATAAATTTTTAATAATTTTAGAACGCACTTTACTTAAAATAAAAAAATCGAGGTTCTTACGTTCAGGCGCTGCTTTTGTCTATCCCGGCCTCTACTGGTGGTCATTCTATCACCTAAAAGTTTAGAAAACGTCTTTTGAAATTTTATTTGTTTCGTGTTGAAACTATGGCACCTTATTTGTTCAATTTTACACTAGATGGGCGCATAAAAATGACGAAGGGGAATATAGTGAACGTCCTGCGAGAAATGATGGCGGACACAGGGGGCTAAGAAATACTCTTTTATTAAACACTCTTTTCAAACATTATTAAATAACAGTTTTCCGGTCCTTAGTTGGTCTCCGCATTCAGATCCTTTTCTAGGGAAGCAGTCTGAAAGATAGAAGAAAAAGCAACAGAAGGGTTAGTATACCTTCTGACCAAGCTCCAGGAACGCAACAAACATTTTTTTTTAACCATAAATAAAGAGTTTCTGGCACCTCAGTGGTTTTTTTAAAGCTGTTCCTTCATAAACATGCTCGTTTGTGAGGAGTTGGTAACAATGAAGCATTTAAATGTTGCTAACGATTACTATTTAAGAGATATGCGATTAGTTGTAGCTGAAAGTGCAATAACAATACGGACGCGATTGTTGCACGAGAATTTGGCTGAACAGTAAGACGTACACGAAATAGCACTAAACGTTAACTTTTCGCTCTGGATTAAAATCAGAAACTTAACTTTAAAGGTTGTTTGCTAGCTTTTTGTGTATCTGACTATATCCGATTTTAAAGACGATATGCCTCATTGTCGAAAGAAACTAACACGCAACTATTATCCCAAGCGCCAATTTTAATATTATCGACACATTATTCTGAATGACGACTTTCCACAGCGAATTGTGGATGATTGCACTGTTTTTTTTTTTTTTGGGGGGGGGGGGGGGGGGGGGGGGAGTTTACAAGCCAATTTAATTGTGTTTTTGAAATAAGGCTTTTTGGTGCACCTTTTTCAATTCCGCACAGGATAACAAAAAACACCTTTCAATGCCTAAAAAGAAAAAAAAAAAAGAAACGATGGAGTTTGTTGATTTGTACCAGATAACTCAAGGTCTTCTGGGCAAGTGTACATCCAACAACATGATTTATTTGACTGTCATTTAAGCCTTGTTGTTTCTTTCGATTCGCAACAAGTTTTATTTCACGATCGGTTCTACAAATTGATGAATCTGAAAACACGCAGAGCGCGTGCAATGATCTAAAGCTCCATTCACGTAGCCACCTTTTACGCCCCCATTACGAGGCTATAGATTTACGGAGACGCCATCGCGCGTGAGTGAGAAAAATCTTGGTATACCCTATTCCACACCGAGTCCGCGCGCAGCCGACGCTATATGGCCCGATGGAGCCACTCAAACACTTCCAAAAAGTGCATGGTCACCGCACTCGTCGCCTTTGTGCGTTTGCTACCATCGGTTTTGCCAATTACGTACATAGAATGCGCAAAAACTGTGGCGGGGTATCGGGTATCATTACCGGAGCCATCGGAACGATCTACTAAAACTCTTTGTTGTGAAACAGAGTTGGAAAGTAAATCTAACCGTTGCGCCCGTGGCGGCTAAGTTGAGAATTAAATCCACGGGGACAACAACGGCGTGACTAGTCTGTTCGTGTTTCTTACGCAGTGCTGGGCAGAAGGAGCCGAACGTTGATGCACCGTTTGTGTTCAATCTGTGTCCCGCTCTAGATCGAGAAAAGTGCCGCAAAGAATCCAGTCCATGGGCCTTGTGTTTGGTAAGCTCCCAGCTCCGTGGAAAAGAAGCTGAACAAAGCGGCCCCCTATAGTTCGACCTATTCGCAAAATGGTTTCGGAAGTCTGACGGAAATTAAGTGACTTTGCAGTATGAAACATTGGCACTTACAATTTAACCATGGTAGCCATGTCCATGACCGTAGCCGAAGCCTCCGAGAAGAAGACCTCCGTGACCGAAGCCATGCCCGAAGCCATGGCCGTAGCCGCCGTGGCCGTAGCCGCCGTGGCCCGCGAGGACAACGAGTCCACCGTGACCGTAACCTCCGTGTCCGTAGCCACCGTATCCACCGTGACCGCCGCAGCCGTGACCGCCGCACCCACCGTGGCCAAATCCGCCATGAGCAGCAGGGGTGATAGAATGCGTGACGGCGGAGTTAGCGACGACGACGTGGCCGTGTCCGTGGCCGTGGCCGTAACCGTGGCCGATGAAGCCAGCGGCAGCGAAGGCCACAAGGCCGAGGAAGAGGGCAGCGGTCTGCGATGAATTGACACACACACAAAAAAGTGACAGTTAAGGTTGGTTTGGTTGATTCCTTCAAGGTCATGACGAGTCTAACATTTTTTCGAATATACATCTCGCCTGTAGTTGTTCAGAGCCTGAGGCTTCTAGGTGATGCATTTATAAAGTAAAGTCAATGCGTTGAGTCTACGTTTAGACAACGGGAATTTGGTGAACCTCAGTGGGCGCCTGGTGTCACCACTGTAGAGGAAAAACTTCGCAAATGCAATACCGCTGCTTGCCTGGGGTCTTTAACTTTCATCAAAAGTAGTGATACACGACCGCATGCCAGTACGATGCTCTTTCAGATTGAAACAGGCAGGGGTGGAAACTGAACTCAGGGTCCCTGGATTCTGCAGCGCGAGTTTCACCACACATGCTCTCAGCTGCGCTGCATTAACACACTCGGCCACCGATCTCCCATAACTATGACTCGATGTTGTGGAGATCGCAGGAGAGTTCAGTAGCTGGATGATATGTTTAATGCATCAACACAATAATCTAGGTTGCTTTTCTTAAGCCGATTCGAGTAGGATGACAATAGCTTCATTCGACAAGCATTGTCGCGCTCTGGATACGAGGAAGATAAGGCGAGGACAGTGGTTTTGATATGAGAACTTACCAGAGCCTGCATGATTCTCGATCTCTTGCTGTGTGGGTAACAGTTCAAGTATGACTTCCGGATTGTCCGTGCAACGTATTTATACCCCTGCCAAGAAAAGTCTTGAGGCACGCCTTCGAGACCAACGCTCCTGGGCCGGGCGTGACTCTTGGAATGGAAGGACAGGCACTTTGCTCCGATATCGACAAGAAAAAGCTGTATAACAACATAAACAAACTACAAAGGTGTCGATCAGAACCGAATTTCTTGGACAGTGCCCCTTATTTGGTATCGTTTTTTTTTGTTTTTTTTTGTTTTTGGTTGTCAACTCGATCTCTTGGCGCATTCCTTTGTTTCCATTGTGAATAGCCCTCGGGGCAGACCTGGCAGCTCCTGGAACAAGCGGATGATTTGCGCCGATTTGCCGTCTTACCTTCCAGGGTTATCGGAAGGCAGGTTTGCTGAAGGGTTCGCCCAATATAAACGCATACACAAACACGCACGTGTAAGAAAGAAAACAAAATGGTAAAAATGAGTAAGGCGGCGGGAAGTCTGGTAGCCCCAAGCTTGATAATTTGAAAGGTGCTTTCGACGTGGACACTTGTTTTCGGTTCGAGCGGGCTCGCGTAATAGAAGGGAAAGGGTGTTAAAAGGGTCGGTGACAGCATGTGGGTGGTTGTTGTTGTGTTTGGATGGAGGTGTCGATTCCGCGTTTATGCATTGTTTAGTTGAGCCTGTCTCTGTCCACCGCCAATTAAAATCGAATATGAACAATGTCTTTGCCCGTGCGCAAACGGCAGTAGGATGAAAGAGGTTGGTGCGTGGTCAAGGGCTTCCCTTGACCGGTTGCAGCTTGACATTAATTGTATCAGTATACGAAAGGCACTCTTACGTACACAGTTTGTATGTTTGTACGTTTATGTTGTGAAGCCCGAAAGCATTTGCTACAATTACAGATTGAAATTCCTAGAAGCTTTGTTTAATCTTCTCACCATTTAAATTTATGTCGTTTACACTTTATCATTCTAAAGCAACGACATTAATGAGCTTTTACGATATCTGACGGAAAAGTAGGGTTAGCATAAGTGTTCGTTTAATTCACAATTAATTAAGAAACACACTGCGATTGGTTGTGAAACTCAGTAGCGGTGTGTTTCTTTTTCTATAAAGCCATTTTTATTGAAATTTGTGCAATTAAGCTTGTTTTGTGTTTCCGTGTTTTGATCATCAATCTACAGTATATATAGGCTCCTTTTATTCTAGGGATTTTTTTTTTTAAATTGGAAAAGCTATACTTCAAAATGGTAATCGGGGAGAAATGGTATTTACAAAAATATACAGATATCCTGGGATTCAAGTGTTTTCGGTTCTATTTGCAAAGATAAAAGCATAACTGACAATAAATAACATTGGTCTGTTTAAATCAATATCACAACCAAGTCACTAAAGTACACAAGATAGCAGTGGAACTTTATAGAAGAGATGATTTTGAATTTTTGCTTTCTTATAATCCTTGTTACATAATCTTCTGCAAGTGGAGCATCTCGACATCAATCCTAGTCCTCTTTGATTATTGAACATATTTAAATTGAAAGAACATACTCTCTATATCACAGTTTACCCTTTGGCATTTTCAATGCACAGTAATATTACTTCAGTTTGACAGAAGCAAAAAACCGGTTCTGTTTTTGCAAACAAAATGTTGAAAGTTGTTTTTCATCCTGTTTTTTTTTTGTGTTTTCAACTGGATGAACCAGAAATAAAATAAGGGCTACGTATACTTCACAATAGACATAAAAGCTCCATTTTGGGACTTGATTTGTGCCACTTCTTTTAACGGACACCAACACAATCTAGATTTGTTTCCGAGGTCTGCAACTAACGCATGTGCTCCTTGCGACCCTTTGCTTCTTACAATATATTTTTGGAGCAGAGTAATTCGGAAAATGGTGGAATTCAATTCCTGAATTTCGGCGAAAATCAAGTTCCCCCCAATTAAAAAAAAAAAAAAAAGAAAGAAAAGAGAGCCATGTTTGGTCTGTAAATATTATAAAACGCCCAAAAACAAAGGACCTTAAGTATATAGTGTACTGTTGACGAGGACGAGTGTTCATACATACTCTCTGTCTATAACACATTTGTGTTAAATATCCGCCTTTTAATGACTTCATGCCAGTACCACTTTCAAAAGATCAATGTTTTTTTAAATATATATTTATATGTTATGTTCTGTTGTTGGAGTTACTTAAAAATGTATTGTTTTTGGTTTCAACAAGTACCCTGATCAGGGCTATCTGCCTAATTTTTAAGCTAACATAGAAAAAAAACAAAAAAGCACATAAGACAGGTTGCAATGTTTTACCAAGAATTCAATTAAGTTAATCGTGGCTGGGGGTATTTGTTTCAGTAGGACATTTATCCAGTTGAACTCTGTAACATTTAATTCAACAACCTCCAAGAATATATGAGTGTTTCTGGAGTAGACACTGATTTGCGAGGAGCTTATATCTGAATTTCTTTTTTTTCTATGAACCACTTAGTCCTTCGGGGTTTCTGGCCCAGAGGTCATATGGTCTGGAACAAAGACCATGCAGTTTTTCTCACCAGATATAAATCTCATTTTTTAAACGAGGTTGAATCAATGTTCTTGTTGTAGGAAAAACAAATTCTTGTACACGAAGAAAAGCAATACAGACTCACGAGCGTGGTGGCTGAACACTTAAAAAATAGGGACTTTTAGCAAACCGTTACCGTTACTCGGAACATGGTAACAGTTTGCTAAAAGTATTTAAAAAGACACAGGTGGGCGATCCGTACAGTTTCAAGAAACTGTACATCGTGCATCGTCCCACAAGTTTCTTATTCTTTCGGTGTTCCTTATAAAAATCAAAATAAAGGTTAGACAATGGAAACTTTGCGCATTCACCGCAGTCTAGACAGACCAAGCGGATCTACTATCGCAGATTGTTGGAACTAAACAGTGTATAAATTGATATCAAGTGAGTTGGACTTTATCAGCGGCCTGCATTTAAACCATTTTATTTTAGTCCTACACCTTTTATTCGTGACCACCAAGAGACAAAGAAGTTTACGATTTCTTAAATCATATTTTGCGTCCTTTTAGGGCTTTTGGTGCATTCTCTTGTCATCGCGTATTATTGGTATCCTATGGATACTGCAGACCACGGCGGCCTTTTTTGCGTAGCAAAGAGGTAATGATGATGAAACTTCCTTAACGTTTTGGCGTCGTCCACTTATTGTTTTAGGACGCCTTAACACCTGCAGGCCGGTTAATTTTCAGCATTGTGAAGGTCCAAAACTTAGAATAGAGAGAAGACGAATAAAACACGTCAAGGTTCCCGAGCCTCGTGATTACCCCGTTTCCTTTTCAGCATATTCTCTTTTTCGAGGTTTCACCGTACTAAATGTCCACTTTGATGAACCAAATTGCTCCATCCTTTTTAGACTCTAGGCGACCGTTACAAAACGAGAGCTAGAGTGAGATCGGTGCCAAAAAACTGATAAAGCATCTACGTAACGTTTACGTAATCGCCGACCGCCCAAAGCAACCACAATTAGGCACCTCCGCTCTGTCGACCCCTTTTGGGCGACCGTGGTCAAGAGGGCCTCGAGGCACCGAGTGGGCAACGCGCCCGCTGCGACGATTACGATTACGTCCGAGCAGCGAGCGGCGAGGTCGTCGGCTTTGTCTTCCAAGGTGGAACGTTGCCGAAGGGCGTTCGACGCAGACTGGGTCTCGGCAACACGACGCCCGCTGTCCTGGGCCTCCGCAGACTCCATCGTCTGCAAACAATGGGGCGCTTTGCTTGGGAACGAAGGGGCTACGCCGTACTGGGGCCTCGCCCTTGATCGCCTCGACGAATGAAACAACGAAATGCGAACAAGTGGAAGACTGTTGGGTGGTTCGAGGCTGGACGTGGCCGGTGTATATAAGGGCTGTGGGGCTGTGTTGCGCTTGTCCGGACAATAGCAATGAGTGATTGCAAGTTGGAGCCTCTCTGGCTGGTTCTTGGAGTACCGCGAGCAAGGCCACCATAGCAGTTATGGTTACTGTTGAAGCCAGCTTTGCTTGAGGGACTTCGGGAATGAATTTGCCATGCAAAGTCGACATGTTTATGGTACAATGCGGAAAAACAGTGACTTCATTTCAACTATTTATATATTTGCTTTCAATCATATAGGAGCTAATTTTTAAAATTCTGAAGATATATTGCCGCGCGCACAACTGACCAAGTAGGCAGCGCGCTTGTGGCCTAACGGTTGTCGCGCTTGTCTTCAACGCAAAAAACCAAGGTTCGATGCCTGGCCGCGGTTACACATTTTTGTTGACCCTGTAATGTCATGTTCTGGTAAATTCGAGAACCGTGTTGCTGATTCGAGGTTAGGATGTTCTACGCGTCGAACCTTCTACACCGATTGTTCTAGAAGCCCACGCGTGTAGAAAAGGGACAAAGTCCATTTTCTACACGCGTGAGAATGACTGCGTGGCGGAGACGCAGTCATTCTCGCCCCTGCGCTCGATCCTGCTGTTACGCCGACTTCGACGCCCGCGAAGCTCTGTTGTTATCGACTGTTTTCTTTCTGTTTTGGGCACAAGTTCGCCCCAGTAAACGTTTATTTCCTTCTGTTCACTTATTGTTCTTTTGATCACCACCAGTGACGATATGTTAATTGCTATCTAAAGCTCCGGGGTAAACCACGTATATTAGAATTTGTACCAACTGCACTTCATTCATTGCACCTGGATTCCGAAAGGGTTTGTAGATAAACTAACAAAGGGGCTAAAGTTAAAGCTAAAACTGCTTTGTACGTGACAGGTATAGTTAATGTGGTGTATGAAGGTAGGGACAGTGCTTTATTGCAACGTAGATTGCACAGAAAATGCGTATAAAGATAGTCTTGTTAACCTAAACGGGAATAGCGCTATAAACACCCCTGAAAGGAACTGTAAAACAATATGGTGTGAGTTCGAGCATTACACACTTTACACAAGCTTACTGACACAAGTGTGGCAGAAGTAGCATGCTCGTTATGCTCGTAGCATCTTTGTCACGTCGTACATTTTGTTACATTGTCAATTTTTAAAGCTTTCTGATGTGGCCATGATGTAAATTTGTAAAGTATGCTGATGTGGTCGTGGGATCACAAGGTTGGCGTAGCCGCTGGAATCTTCGCATGGTGGCGATAGACGAATGCGGCTCATGAAGTTCACATGAGTACTGCTGTTTTGGTCGTTGTGGTCATAATCAATAGGTTCGTTTTAGCAAACCGTTACCGTGTTCAGCGTATCGCACTACCGGAGCCTTTTGAAACATGCTTTTAAGCGCGCGCCTGGGGAACACCATGACCGCGGGGCACACGCTTAAAAGCAAGCTTCAAGGGCTCCGGTGGTGCAGTACCCAGAAAACGGTAACGGTTTGCCAAAAGTCCCCAATATCTTAATGAACATTCGGATTGTGGCTCGTGTCCAAATGCTGTGGGGGGAAACATGCACGTGTTGCTTATGCGGATTGCACGCTGGTTTTGAATTTGAAAGCGTTGGAGTCCGATCAATCTCGCTGTATTCTCAGGTTCAATATGTTGAGACGGTATACACCTTTTGCTAAATTACCCAAGCACCAAAGAGCATGCTGCCGGCGAGTGTAGTTACACGCTCTGCACGTGCTGGCGTCTGCAGTAGCAAGTGTTCTAAAGCAAAAGCCTAAAATAAATGGCATCTTACTAGTGTTGTGCCAAATACTCAGCAAAAGTATTTAAGATGAAATACGAAATATCCATTTGAGAATGTATTTTAAGAGTAGTATTTAAGTTACTTTTACTGCAAACTATCTTGAGTAGAGTACAAATACTTTGAATAACTGATTGGATTACACTCGAAGGTACCCGACAAGTAGGCTTGAAGTTGATAATAAAAGATAAAAGAAGAGTCAAAAGGGAGTGATTTACTTCTGATGGCATTGCTGAAAATCGAATTCTGCTGCTATCCTTACGACTTTCAAGGGGTGACCTAGCTGCTGCAATCAACGTTTCCTTAAAAACTGAATTCGGAACATGCAACATAATGAGTACAAAAAGATTTTAGGAACAAATGAGTTGTACGTATTGTAGTGAAGGCAACTGGCGTTCTTTAGTTTGGCAGCGGGCTCGGCTCATGACGCATTCCGCAATAAGTTCGTAATATATATGCCTTGACGTGATTCGGCAAACTTGGCAAATAGTCCGGCATTGCATATCAATAACAGTCGAACTAGGAGTTAATTGGGAAGCCAGATTTGATGATGAGTACGCGAGCGAACGACAAACTTGCACACTCTGGAGAAACAATGACTAGAAAACTGCAGCCTCTGTCACTAACCAAAAAACAAGAGCGAGTATTTTGTCTTCCCGCCACGAGCCCGAGGGGGAGTGCCTGTACTTTCAAACAGTCAAAAAGTATTAGGAAGGTCAAGATAGAAACATAAGTAACACTAGAGAACGTCCACGAAACCGCTTTCAATTCCTGTCTCCACCTGACGGAAAACTGGGTTGGAGGATTTTAAGAATGAAACAATGAGCGCATTCGGGGGTAGATAAAAAAAAAAACGCTTTTGAACGAGCTTGGGAGCTAACGTTAAGCCACAATAGGCACACATGTGTATTTGAGGGAGCCCAGCCTAGGTCACTGCAGCTTAATAAAGCCAGCAGGATCTAGCTTCCTTGGCCAAAAAAGTGTTCGCGCTCACTTGAAAACCTGCTTGCGCATTTTCATAACAAAATTCCTTGCACCGGCAATGTCCGAAAATAACCGTACCGAGTGTTTGCGTCACAATCTTCCTCTGACGGAACTACTCTAGGTTCAAACAAGAGGTGTAAAATCCGGATAACGTCTCCAGCACTTTGCTAGCTCCAAGTGTAAGATCACATTAAAAAATAACTTGAAAAAAAGAAAAAGAAGAAAAATGCGGACAAGAGGACGCATGAAGGCGGGCGTATTTGAGGCTATCCATTTGGTCTTTTGTTGGCATTCGGAGGCTGCGTTTTTCTTATGCCTTGTTTCCTATCCCTGTTTGGTCGCTTGCCTCCCTGTCTGCAATGGGTTCAGCTTCGCCCTGAAGTCTGACCATCCCTAGTTTCGAAGATTGTTCCAGGGACAGATATTTTCTAAGGTTGAAAAATGTATTTGAGAAACCGAGAACAAGATAGTAAAAAATGTAATTAAGATAGAGTAGCAAATACTCTAGATGAAATGTACTTGCAAGATACCGAAATACCACAAAAAGTGTTTCACTACAGTATCTGGAGTAGAGTATTTAATATAGGCTCAAGTCTGCATCTTACACGCGTGTTCTTTAACGCCTTATTTTGGTTGCTTATTTTCAAATCGTTTATACGGGGAAGGTGAGCGCGTGCGGTGCGCGTACTTACATTCCCAGCATTCTTCTTGATGCTTGGCTAATTTAGCAATAGGTCTATTCTGCAAAACCGATCACTAATACGCCTTTGGGTGCGCACGTTACCAAGCGACAATTTGGTATTCGGCATCATGGATCTTTTTTTTGGAACTGGACGTATGCATGTATCTAATCCAGATTCATTCTTACTTATGGATAACAGCTGGACCATAACGACGGAGTTTGCGTCTTAACGGACGGATTGAAAAATTATGGTCCTGTGCACGTTCCGAACATGTCGAGGCGTTTTCCAGAAGAATGCCAATAAACGCCGTTGATTTCCTGAAGTAGTTTCTGGTTACCAGGAAGAAACTTGTGGCGTTACTGGCGATACTTTCTTTAATTACAATTCAAGTTGGAATAGCTGATGTTTTATGTCAAGTCATTTGTTTAAAGATTAGGCAGTGGATGGTCAGCCATGGAGTCACTAAATAAGCTACGCTTTCAGAGTACCGCATTCCTTTTCTTTGGCATTTTGCCAAAAATACAGTCGCTCTATTTAGCAATATTCTGGTTCGCTGCGGCGTCATTGGACAGCGGCAGTCACGTGAGTCACTATGATCATCATCGCGTTTTTTCACTTCCACCATCTTGGGTCTAGTGATCCTCTGCCTGCTGCTGTTGGCTGTTTACTGCGCGCCCACGCTGAAGTCCGCCGCTCAGCACGCGCGTTTTCCGTGTCACGTCGAGATACAAACAACCCGACTTTGATTCGCTGCCACAACTGCTGCCGCGGCAGCTAGCGCAGGCGGCGGCTGCAGCTCGGCTTGGTTCGGCGAGAGTCGCTCCTCCATCTGCGCGCGGACCCAAGATGGCGGCGACTGACGCGCTTCAGACGCATAGTTTGGGAGTTTCGGTACTCTGAAAGCGTAGCTTTATTTAGCGACTCTAGTTAGCCCTCCCCAGGAAACATCCGACGTTTCTGCTGTACATGAGAAATGTTGTTAGTGCAGTATGACCACTAGCCTGGGGTCATTTAAAGTGCATCACGCGGTAGTAATGAACGAACGATCATACCGTTAAAAACCGTGAGGGGCAGGATACGAACTGATCAGGATCCGTGGGTTCTACAGAGCGAGGCTTCACTTGTACTGTAATAAATTGCCGGAGGGTACATTGAACTGATATCGGCGACATAACTCGCTTTTAGGCTCGCAAAAAGTGATTACAAGGTCTGATATGGGGCTAAGTTGTCGTTATAATGAACCTGCGCGTCTACAGACATTGTTAGACTTCTTGCGCGCCCTTGATCGTTTGTCACATCGGTGCTTTTCATCTCTGACTGGAAGTCTGGGAACTGGGACGAGAAGAAGGTTAGAGTTGTAGTCTTTACTGAGAAAAATTAACCAACACAGGATTACTCAGGGACTGGTAAAAAAGTAAAAGAAACAAGTTAGCAAATTAATAACGTTTTTTTTTTCGAACAAAAACTTACTAAGTACTAACTCTGTTTCCGGAAAGACGTAGTGTATGCAAGCAACGCGATACTCCTGAAGCGGCGCACCACGCGACACTGCCGCGCCGAATCACATTACTTTTTTGGAAATTACCGTCGTGCAACACGGTGCATACACCCGTTTCGTTGTATTGCATGCCCGTTTTCAGCTTCAAGCACCAGCAGTCTTGGGGTTCATGGCCGAATTTGACAACGCTGAATTCTGATGGACTTTGCCATCAATATCGGATTAAACGTTCAGTACAATGCACGAGGTATTTTGTTGTGCATATTTTTCCCTTTGACCGAGCAAAATGTTTATACATGATTATAAACAGAGGATAGCTGTGTTGCCTCAGAATCTAAGAACCATGTTGCCGACACGTGACTTTTCGTTTATAAGTGACATGTAAGTGTCATAATACTATAGTATAGTTTATTCGCAGTCGCGGCTCTCTTCTCGGGATGACGTCACACTTTGCCGGCGTTCGAGCCCACGTGACGAGATTTTTCATTTGCGCTCAGCATGAAAGCGGAACTTCTATGCATGCCAAAGCTCCTCGAGGTTTTGTAGAAACAATTCGTTGATAGATACTACTCGTTGAATTCATATGCGCTGACTTTTATGCACAAATTTGTTAGGATGTGCAAAATTAAAATAAAATAAAAGAATGGGGGGTTGGAATCAAAATGGTCACAGAAGTAGAGGCATTGCAAGTGGCACCACCTTAAACGGTGTCCAGACATACAGAGATACGGCTTATACCTTAATAAGTACGACGCGCTTTGCTTTATTTTGAGTGTTAAAATATGTTTTCCCCAACTTCCTCATGAAAGCGCAGCAAGTGCTTCTCTTCAGCACTGAAAGGCAAGACAAATTTTCATGATGACCCAACCAATGCCTTAAAAAACTTAGTTTTGTGCACTGTCATACATATAATTTATTTATCATTGCCTATGACCCTGTCAGGCCCTCAAATTAGGTATCTCTTCCATGTTGGTTCTTGTGGGGCCTCCCTATTGCTTGCACCATCTGAAAAGCACCAGAAAAATTTCTACATAAGCAAATCATATCGTACATTCGTCAATGGTCTGTGTAGCATTTCGCCACGAAAAACTAGACCTTGCATTGAACCGTTATTGAAGGATACAGCGGCAGGATAAGGTTTCCACCTAATGCGATTAAAACCAATGCTAGCTCCAAGCTTTACGTATATCGGGAAGTGTGAATCGGATATGATCAGGCAACTTTATACCGCACAAAGTATATACGCAGAATTTTGTTTCACACGCGCGACCTCTTGCCGAAAAAAAAACCTCGTTCCAAAAACCGGTTTCGCCTCTATGACGCGAATCAGTTTCGCGTGACAATTGTTCAAGGAGACAACATCAACAATAACACCCCTCCATGCATACACATGTAGTCTCCTCTTGAGCAATGTTTTCACGGAGCGTTCGTTGTACCTTCAAGAGTGCTTCGGCGCGGCAGCTTCTTTAAGAAAGAAAAATCTAAGCGAATAATAAACTCATACACAGCTGTCCCACTTTGGTCCCGCTGTGCGAAATTGACAGCTCAAAGATGGATGAAGGGGTGTGACAGCTCAATACTTTCCTAGTGGTAGGGCGGTGTCTTGCGCCACTTATCAGACGTTTTTTTCTTTCGATTGGAATCCGAGAGCGGTTCGAATTGACCAATGCCGTGACACTCCTGCAGCCTTTTTATAATGTCTGGCAAGCGCAGAAAATAATTTGGTTCGACCTTTTATTGTAAAAGCCATACTCAGTTCCCCATCAAGTCCGATGGCAGCTCAACGCAACGATCCGGATGGAGTGAACAAAAAAGCGTCAAAAAGGAATCGACTCGCCATTCGTCGTTTTTGTGCGTTTTCGCTATACCTGGGTAAATCAATCACGCGCAGTGAATGTGCCGTGTTGCTTTGATGTTTTCTGCACCTGATTGATGTAGCCGGAGATGCGAGACGTACAAAGACGACGGGTGGCCGTGACGATGCACTTTTAAAGCTACTCGATTAGTCCCGTCATATCGTAGCGTCGACTACGCTCGGACGTGATGTCACACGGAGTACAGAAGACAAAAAAGAATCCAGCTGCACATACGGCAATTTACCATCCCTTGCCGTAGCCAACAGCAAGCGGAGCAGCCAGGACGTGTCCACCGCCGAAGCCGTGTCCACCGTAGCCGAATCCCGAGCCAAAGCCGAGTCCGTGGCCGAATCCACCGTAGGCGACAACTGGAGCTGTAGCCACGTGTGCCACCGGAGCTGCGGCGACATGGGCGACGGCGGGAAGCGTGGCCTGGGCGGTGACGGTATGGGTCTTGGACACGACGTGGGTGTAAGGACCAGCCGCCACGTGCGAGACGGCGGCAACAGGAGCCACGTGGGCTACGGGCGCCACTACTACAGGAGCCACGTGGGCCACGGGAGCAGCGGCAAGGTGGGCGACTCCACCACCGAGGAGTCCGGCGGAGGCGACGGCGACAAGGCCGAGAAGGACGGCAACGAACTGCGTAAAATAGATAACAGCACATCGATGATTAGACAGTTTTAGTATAGTTTTGCTGGCGCTTACGTACGCAATATGCAATAGTATAGTATACGCTAAAAAACTACCTGCTCGAATCGATCTTAGCTGTGCGTTCCGTAAATGTTGCCGAGTGAACATTAGCATCATCTTCTTGAATCAATTTGCCAGAGCAGTAGTATTTCGATTGCTGACCGTGCTTCTCAAAGGAAGTATTGAAAATGAGAACGTTTCTAATAATTTTATTTTAAATTAAGCCAAGCCGCAGCTGCCTGATCAAGCGCGCATTTCTGCGGGGCACGTAGACTACGAGTACGAGTGCTTAGCCAAATTCGATCACAAAGCCTCCGTCAGTCGTCCCGTGGAAACGGCACCTTTTATCAGTGCTATTGCGGGAGGAAATTCATGACCTACTGATGTCCAGTGCACGGCGACAACTTGGACGATTTTTTTAAAAGTCGTTCGTCCGTCGGCGATGAACTACGCGAAGAGGCTTAGCGTTGAACAGATAGTTGCGTTCACGCTCATCTCGAGCTGTGAACATTTCAACTATGCACTCTTTCAGCTGCACGGCGATCTGACTCGACCGCGGTACTTTCCGGAATGAATTGCCGAGTCAAACATGATGTAATTTTACATAACACTAAACTTCGCGAACACCACGTCGCCTAGGCTGCGGCAGTTGAGGTAGCCGCCACCTTGAAGCTGGCGCTCTCGCTGAGCCCAAGATCTCTCAAGAGCTTCCCTCAAAGCCCGCTAGCCCGCAGCACGATATCTCAGGCGTTGCGTGCGTACGCAATACGCTAGCCCTCCTATTGCGTTCTGCGCATGCGCAGTCCCGACCCACAATTTCTTCGCTCACGCAAAGCTTTGCGTACGGTGCACCAAAACTGTCCGCTAGCACGTAATAGCGTTACAAGCATTGACTTCTATTTCTCGGCGACATAGCAGAAACAGATTTCTGACGCCTTAATTGTTTTGTGGGAAGATCGGCTGTTCGACAGTGCATCCTTTTCTGACCTGTTCATAAAGCTCGAATTAAAGATCTCTTTGTCGTGACCTTCGCATACATTATACTCATAATGGACGATCTCGAGATGGCAATGGAGGTGTTGGCGCCATTGATGAAGTAGTTAAAGTATACATGGGAAGGCTAATTGTAGAGATCCGTCTGGCTGGCTTAAATTGTTGACCATGCCAAAGACATGGTCCCTATTGGTCATGGTACAGTTTTGAGGGCAAAGAAACAAGGGCATTCAAATACTGCCCTCAAATCACCAAACTAATGGCTTACTGCTGGGCCCTTTTCCCCACTGTTTACTCTTTGCAAAACACGGAATCGGCGAATGTGTGACGCTATACAATACCCGCAGGAGTCATAAATCTGCAACCATACCTTTCATACAGCTCCACGAGCTACTTCACTGAGAGCGTTTTGGTGTCAACTAACAAGAGGGTGCTACACCACGTTCCCCTCTGGTTGCGCATTTTCTTCGCTTTAACATGTGACTACAGAAACACCTTACGCATTGTTTTTTTAAATCTGAAATGTAAGGGCTTCCGGATGTGAAACATTAAACTATGATGACCTTTCCCGTACGAGCCAAACGTTTGCAGACCAGCACTAAGCAAGTTTGGATTCTTTGTTTTTCCTCTTTCCTCTTCGATCTCCAGTACTAGCCGAGCGGTTGCTAGGTATTCGAGGAAAAGTATAATTGAATTGCGACGTGATGTTTTGTATAGGCTACTTGCAGGCTAGCACAATAAACAATTCTGACTTCTTGGTCTCTTCTCCTTTGATTAGCGAAAGTGTAGAGATATGTAAAGAAACGAGGGCAGCGTCACGGCTCTCATAAGAGGTATGAGATTTTCTAGATATGATCTGGTTCCCACTGGGTGGAGTACTTTATGTTCTTGCTGACAGACTGCAGCTAAGAAAAGATGCCGTTATGATCAAGACGATGGAGCGACGCAAATGCAAAGCTATCGCATACGTAATCAAGGTATATGCTGTACATCGGCATCTAAAGCGGAAGGTTGAGACTCCATATTCTTGTTTAGAGGTCAAGATAGGGAAAAATATCCGAAAGAAGATGTTTTAATTTAGGAGTAGCAATTTTTTTATCAGGTTTATGTCGTTTCAAGCGGCACAGTGTCCTGACACGCCACAGTACTCACCAGCATGTTGCTGGGTGGTTGTAAGGTGTCTTCTACCTGTGACAGAATCAAATGCAACGGACACGCAGTTCCACACGGTCACTTTTATACCCCGTGCCCAGCACAGACACCTGGGAGACGTTAGTGGGGAGGGGGCGGGGGGCAGGACAGAAAAAGTGATAGTGGAAAGGAAAAGAAGATTTGAACCGACGCAGCGGAGAAGGACTCTAGGCTATCAAGCCAGTGGCGACTACCGGACCCTGCATGCCTACCCTTAAACCAGGAAGGCCGCCTCTGCTCAGGCAACGGGTGTGGCTAACCGATTTCCATCACAGCCAAGGCTGCAACCGTTTCGGCGCGGCGCGAGCCGACTAAGCACCCTAGCGTCCCACATCGGCAGCAAATCCGTAGACCGAAAAAAACACGGCTAGAGGTATCGGGTTTCGAACGGAGGGCCGAAGTGAGAAGGCCGACAGCACTTGGCACCTCAACGTCTCGGTCAACTGTGGACAGGCCACGGTAACCCTCAGACGTCCTTGGAGCACTTCTGCGTCCTTAAGGGTTGGCGTCACATCTAGTGTCGTAAGCCAAACTAGCGGTCAGCCTCGAATAGGAATGGGTCCACTGCGTTCGTGTGTGCTGACGGTTTTTCCAGCTGGCTCGAAGGTGACTCCTAGACTCGTATGTTGAGAGGAGGGCGATGCAGATTCCTACCGGTGCAAGATACGTGGTCGCTCTCAAAACCGTGCCTATTTTTGCCTCGCCGTCTTTGAATTTCATGATGCAAGGTTGTTATTATTTGTTTTTTTCTGGATTTACAGACCGCGATTGATTGAGTAGCTGTTTTTTTCAAAGTTGGGATAGTTCGAATCTCGGAGCGAATCCGTGCGTTCGCCGAAGCGAAACTAATGTCTAAGTGGTTTGCTTTGTTGCTTTTGATCGCTTTAATGCCACATTTACGTTTGAGATTTTAGCATATTTCATCTGAACGTTTTTAAGATGACTTAGTATGTGCGTCAAGAATGAAGCCAAAATATGACACATAGCTTATAATCTCAATATACAATCAAATTTCCGCTTCGCTTTTGTGAACTGCCTTTCAGGATATCGCCATTTATCAAGGTCGTCTTACCGAAGTAAGATGTGAGCATTATTTCAGTTATGGGATGATTATCCTATACTTTTTCGGGAACAAAACATGACCGCACACTTTCCAAAGGGCTATTGATGATTATGAGCGATGGACATACCTCCGAGGAGAAAGAGGGTGGTCTGAACAGGGTGTGCCTTGGGTAGAGGACAAATATTAGGTAAGTGTTTAACGTTACGAAGGCAGCAAGATGTCGCGAAGGTGTTCAGTGTGCACACTCTTGAAATGGGTAAAGACATTAAGAAGGTGTATTAGCCGCCCAGTTTTAATAAAGTTACTGTGGAAAGTTTAAAGTCACATAGTTTTCTAACCGATAAAGCGAGTGGTGTCAACTTTCGTTTCTTTTAAAATAGAACGGTGGATCGCTTTCTCGTGAAAGAGTTCTTTAATTGATTCACTGATGCCTTAACTTTTCCGTGAGTGTAGAATATTAAACAGAATACAAATGGAAAGATTTTAAATTTGTTAAAAATTGTTCTTACCCTGGTTGTTCAAACTAAAAAAAAACTCTAAGGAAATAATTCAACCAATTTAGGAGTTGTGGAATTCAAATATCTGAAGATTAAACGCTGGACCGTCGTACCCGAGTGAACTGACGGGCGGGCTTTGGGGTGACTTTAGCAGCCGTCTGTTCCGGAATACAGCTACGCATTATAGAATGCATCGTAAACTGTGAACACT
The DNA here is from genome assembly GCF_016920785.2 of Ixodes scapularis. Taxonomy (NCBI): domain Eukaryota; kingdom Metazoa; phylum Arthropoda; class Arachnida; order Ixodida; family Ixodidae; genus Ixodes; species Ixodes scapularis. The sequence continues at coordinate 85,221,381 of NW_024609881.1, forward strand.
AAGGCGGAAAAAAAGCAGCGATAAACCAAAACAAAGATTTTAAGGAAAACACATGACCTCTCTTTGATAGAGTTCTTTACCTGGCAACAACTGGAAACCGCGATGACAAAAAAATATTTCAAGTTCAGGTTTATTTCCCTTGGTTTGCGCAGAAAATATCGGAAGAAGGAGAATATCAGGATGCGCCAAGCTTCTTTTTTTTTCGGTGTGACAAGGCGTGTAGGAGGTTTTAACCTTACATACTCGAAAAGATGAATAAACATTAGTACGCTCACCGAAGACGTTTACATTCATTTGAGTATAAACTTTTGTTAACTGTCAAACTTAGATGAGAATCCAGACTCTATATTATTTGAACAATCGATGGAAACGTAGAGCGTGGCGAGTTGCGAGCTACTTATCGTTGTCTTATTGTTGTTTTACTGTTGTCTTACTGGTGCCTTACTGTTGTCTTATTGTTGTCTTACTGTTGCCTTTCCGTTGTCTTACTGCTGTCTTACTGTTGTCTTACTGTTGTCGTTTTCTTGTCTTACTGTTTTCTTATTTTTGTCTTATTGTTGCTGCTTATTGTTAACGTCAACGAGGTTGCGGCGTTATCCAATAAGAACGCCGAAGAAAGAACAAGTCACTAAGCGAAACGTTTGAAGACAATAAACCACGTCCTGAGTTTTTTTTTATAGCTGTCTGACTAAAATAAGGTTAAGTTTATTGTGTGATAGCGACAGAAATCATACATAGTGTGCCATATCTAAGAGCACACTAACGGCGCAATTTCGTCGAAATTTCAAAACAGTTCGTACCTTTTAAATACCCCGCAAGGAGCTATAGATTAAAAATAAAATAAAGAAGACTGTTCGAGGCGTTTTCATTTCTGTTTACGGTGTGGAGAAAGGCGGCTGCTAGCGGCCGATCTAAGCCGGCGCATGTGTCCGAGGCGTTTTTCCGACTCGGTGATTATGCGGAGACCGAACCAGATCGCGAGCAAAGATTGGCGAAGGCGAAGCAAGTTCGTTCCGGTTTGTAAGTTCCTAAGCCTACCCGTCAATTTGTTTCAAGGATCGGCCCGGCGAGCGGCCGATGCAATCGCGGGCCGGCAGAGAGTATCGCAGTTTACTGCTCATAATGCGCGCCGTTTATTTACCGTAGAATTAGAGCCGTTGACAGTTTAAGAAACGCGCGGCGTGACATTTCGGAAGCATTTTATTGTCACTCCGCACTCAATGACCTTATGGCATAGCCTCCTCTATACTCACGAAGCCTGGAAGTTCGACGACGGGGCCATAGAGTGCACGGTCGCAGATTTAGAGCGCGAGGATCTGGGAGCACAGAACATCAAAGAGCCATTTCTGGGGATGGATGGATGGATGGATGAATCCGGCTGAGCCCTTTGGATCGAGCGGTAGCTTACGCAACCTAGCTATTTTGTGTTACCATTTAAGCTTAGAATATTTAAATGTGAAAACTATATTCACTCCGCACTGAAAAGAAAGTGAGGCTATAAAACCCCCTTGCCAATACCCAGTTTTCTCTCGCCTTCTGCCACCATTCACTTAATCTTTGCTTGGTAATCTCTACTGTCTTGAAATCCCCTTTTCCTTCGCTGCCTCTAAAACCCAATGACTTTATAAAATCTATGTTGTCTTCGGTAGGCATAGGGTGAAGCCCTTTACAGTAGAGTATCAAGTGCTCAGCCGTCTCGTCCTCCTCTGCACACGCAGCGCACACTGTATCCATTTCCTGGTACTTCGCTCGGTATGTCCTGGTGGAACCTGCACGTCAGCGCACAGCTTTTGTAGCGGCGAGGACCCTAAACACACTTGTTTGCCCGAGAGAAGTGTGTTTCGGAGTCTCGCCGCAGCGGGGTGCCAGTCACGTGGCTCTCCTCTCATCCGTTGTCTGCCGCTCCACCTTTTACATTACGGCGACCGCTTCTCGTGGCGACCTAGCAGGCTATTCTCTTGGTCATTGACTACGGATAAGCCAATAAAGCGTTCTAAGGCGTTGATAAGAAAGCCCTCGAACTAATCATAAAGCATGAAGTGTTTACATACTGAGCTATGCCCGGCCTTTCTTAAGTTGTCACCGACTATGGTAGAATATTTTTGAAGGATCGAACACCCTGTAGTGAAGCCTGGGGGTACAACAGACCAGCTGGCGTCAGTGAGAATGTCAAGTATTTTGCTCTACGAAAACTGTGAAATCTTGTAATAGAGATAGAAAAGTATAGCCAGCGTGAACGCTGTTTATACATCATGCGAAAGACAGTCTGCATACGGATTCAAACGCGAGTCACCGCGACATTCCTGCTTTGAATGCCGCACGGCAATGAGTTAAAGAAGGAAACTGGACACGCTGCATTCAAACCGCACATATTGCGGAGACTCGTGTTTGCACGACTGTGTTTCGATTTATGTCTGAGCAGTGTGACCCCGGATTAAGGCTAGTCGCTGTCTGTTACATTGTCTCAAAATAGTTTATATTGTTCTTTTAACGGGAGAACTGCATTCAGAAGAAGGTCAGAGAATTCTGAAAAGAGAGGAAGGTCACAATGAAAGGTAACAGTGTTTTAAAGAAGGCAATTGAACAAGACCACATCGCTAATTCTGAAGGACACAGTGTCCTGAAGTCCGGACGAAAGTTCACATTGTTCTTAAAAAGGGCACAATACTTTGAAGGACGGGAAAATATTCTGACGAGATAATTGCTTTCTGAAGAAGGTAACAGCATTCTGAACGAAGTCTTAGTGGGAGGTAATTAAGAGGGTCCTAAAGAAGACAAGAGTGCCCTGTATAAGACCACAGCGTTCTGAAGCTCTGAAGCAATCTCACATTGTTCTGAATATTTCATTGTGTTTTGAAGGAAGTCGCAACATTAAAAAATTGCAAAAGATGTTACAGAGGTTCGAACTTAACAAGGAAACTTCTGGAAGACCGTGTGGCAGACGGCGATTATAGATATTCTTCACGACCCCAGTAAGAAATCATGCCTTCTTCCGAAACGTCAGCTGCCCCTCTGCGGCATCCAGGAGGTTGACGTTTAAGTTCTCACTAAGTTCTTGTTGAACACCACGAAAAACAAAAGTGCGTTCGTTGTGCCGACGTCATGCTGTTGTAGACTACACATCTTGATGAAATGCCAGTGAGAAGCGTTTCTCTCTTGTGAAAGTGCTTGGGGTATGTTTAGATAGCGCCTTAACACTACCAAGTCGCTTTTTGTTTTTATCGTTTGTCGCGCGATAAGAATATTGGCGGTTGCACCCGTGTTCAAATGTTGGGAACGCTCATAGCTTGAACAATCTTGCCAACTCTTTAATAAGGTCGGGACTTGAATTTGCGTTCATGATGTGAAAATCTCTATCATAAACTTAAGTCATGAAGATTTAACACGTTTGAACCCGGGTGATTAAACACGACTGTGAAAATCTACTACATACATTCTTTTTAAAACTCGTCCAAGAGAACGGAGGTTCGTGACTCAGTTCTACTACATAAGGTGGCAACTATTGACTCGGCTCAGCCTCTCCGTAAAGTTAATTTTCACGACAAATTTCGCTTCATCAGGCATTTAGTAGATGTATGTTTTTAAATATTCATTCACCATGCGTACGTTTCACCCCTTTCTCGGATCCAGTCGCTTTATCGTCTCTCCGGATCTCAAAATCTGTGTATCGGCCTCTTCGTTCATTAAGTCACATCTTACTAACTCGTTTTTAGTTTTCGCATTTTGTTTTATTTTTGCGTTAGTGTCTCGAACGTGATCACGCATAATTTTGTTTCCTACTTTTAGCGTTCTTGTGGAGGTGCAGCAATCTGGCGACCTCTGTGGTTGTTCTTTTGGGCACCTCAAACAAAGGTGTTCTTATTCTTATTACTATTATTATCTTAAAAAATGCATCGTCGCGGCGATCATAGTCTTCGTCCGTTTGCTATCGCTGACTAAAGTAAAGGGGTACATGAATAAACTGCGATCCCGCACCTTTTTTGTTTGTTTACGGGATAGGTCCACTCATTGCGATCCAACGCACAAAATCGACGAGCGCCGTGACCGAGCACTTTTGGCGCCGTTTATTTAGCTCCATCGGACCGTGTAGTAACGAATGTAACCAAGCTGAAAAAAAAAAATTCAGTCTTTTTGCTTTGATGAAGAAGGAGCAGCGGAGCTGTAGCTTCTGTTGTCGGCGGTGGCTTTCCAGGCAAGCGATCTGTTCTTCTTTCGCAAGGGAATCTGAAGCGCTCGACGCAGTGGAACTTTAGGCGATAGCGGCCTCGCGGCGGTTGCGGAACCATTCGCGCTGCTGCGCACATCGCCGCTCGTTCCGTTCCCGCTCTTCTTCCTCCGAAGAAATGTTGCCGCCATCTATGAGCGACGGCACGCGGACAACCGGTGAGCACAACACTCTGGACAGCTACCGCCATCTATGAGCCACGGCGGCAACCAGAGTTTTGTGTCGACATTTTTTTTTTTTGCGGTAGACACGATCCTGGGGAAACTAGCCCCTAAACAGCTCCGCTGTGAAACAAAATCTATATACCGATTTTTTTATTAACCTATAGTTTCACGGGCGACACTTTGCAGAACTTTCGACTTGGTCTCCTGACGTCGTCGCTACCGAGAAACCCTTCTCGCCGCTCTTAGCGCGAAGAGAGGGAAGTTGGGTCTTCCCGTCGGCCGCGCCAGGGCATCCCGCCAGTTACGACAATGCGAAAGGAGAGTCTTCCGTGTCGTCAGCTTGAAAGACTTGTTTTCAAACATATATTACACGCGTTATGCGATATCCCAGTATACAGTTGCTGCGCGTAATGTTGGGTGGTTTTAGAAACTTCCACCGCGCTTACCCATTTCCCGGACCCCCGAGCGCCGGTGGCGGCCGTCAGTGGCAGCCACGGCGCCAACCACGACGGCTATGAGAATTAACCGCTTCGCACCTTCGTCCTCGGGCACGCTACGGCACCCTTCCGCCCGCATTGCGCGACCGTGCTCCAGCTATCTCCTTTGCTTCTTCGCACACTGTGGGCGAAAAAAAAAAAAAAAAACCTTTTTTTTATAGGATTAATAACGAGGTCGAGGGTTCTCTACCACAAAATTATTTTAGTTCGTAAATAGTTCATATGTTTACGACCGTAGGTTTTCAAAGACTTATCCGAGGTGGACCTAATTAGCACGGTGTTCTAAACACGCAGACCTCTTTCTGAAAAAAAGAAAAAAAAAGGGGGGGGGGGGGTTGTTCCGACGTGGATATTTCAGCAACCACGCCCGTATACGACGCGGACGTGATCGTGAACTTGCACGTATGCCTTCGGAGACACTGCGCCACATAACGGCGGACGCGGCCTTGGAAAGGGTTTCCTACGACGCCAATTACGACAGCTGCATACGTGCCCGAAAGTAACGAGGCACATTTTGTTTTCTTCCTGGTCCAGGTCGCCGGAGACCACTGTCAACGACGCCGTAACTGTCCTCTTTACCTCTCCACTAGCGTTTTCCCGCCTTCCCCGGGATGACGCAACCACCGAGAGATTTCTTTTTGTTTTCCTCGAGTTTCGCGGCCCATTTTCGCTCGCCGTCTCGTCGCTGCAGCTGACGCCATCTAGTTAGCGGCGTGACAAACCACTCCTCCTCCTTCCCGGTAGTTGTGTCTCAAGATTCGCTCTTGTCTCCTATCCAGGAAGAAACAGAGAGGCATTGATTCACGATGGCTTGTGGAACTTTGACACCAACGTTTCGCGTGACGCGCACAATAGGTTGCTTCGAAATCGTCTGCGACTGCTCAATGGTTTTTCGTTCTGCCCAGTTTGAATTCCCGAATGCTACGATGAAACAGCTCTGGCAATAAGTAAAACGTTCCTCGATTAACTCGTTCATCTCATTAAGTCGTAAAAGCCGTTAATGATAATCCGACTTACTACGGTACTCAAATGTGGAAATGTCGTATTCAGTTATAATTCAACGGTTCAAAGTTTAAAAAAAAAAAAATAAGAGGAAAATAAATATATGATTTTTCAGTTAACAAAACTAATTTCTCGATTTTGCAACATCAGAGTCACTGAGAGCTCAAGGCACGCGAGTGCTGCATTATAAATTACAATCTTCACGTATCTGGCTTTATGATTTGTTCTTCGGTGGTCTCACCGGCTAATACGGTCATCCCATTGGCCGAGGAGCGACAATGGCAGCCATACCTAAAGCTTTATAAATCTGTCAGAGTCGATTATTCCCAGCATTTGTTTTTAATCTTGTTTTTATTAGTATGCGTTTTTTTGTGAGAAGTTTGTGAACCTCGGAGGTCCTTTATGTGTATTTTCTTAACCCTCCGACGGTCGCCGCCGATACATGTACAGTACTGCGGCGATTACACACTGGGACGTTGCCGCCTAAACGCGAAACTGCGTACATTCAGGAGGGCAGTCGCTGTCTTATGTCTTTGGGGAATTATATTTGTTTTATTCGCATCATGTTCCGCTTTGCTGGGTCTATTTATAGTTCCGAAATTCTACACTTTCCTCTTGTGATACGCTGAAAGAGGCCGCTTTTCCTGTCGGTTGCTCCTCTATGGTAGTGGCAATCGGAGCACAGGCTTTTCTAGAGCGCAGCTCTTAGGCGCTAGTTCCCGTGTTTTGCGAAGTCGGCGTAATCTCTCTCTCTCTCTGTTTATTTATATATTATTCAGACTCCGCGATTCAAGTACGGCATAATATATATATATATATATACACACAAAGTTTTTTTTTATTCTTACAGATTTGTTTACAAAAAAACTTCAAAGCTACACTAATGCGGTTTGTGCAGGTGGTTTATACTGTCAGGCGGACATTATGTGGGTGGCTTATCTTTGCGATAAGTTGGCTAATTAATCAAAATTCGTTAATTAACCTTTAATTAGTGAAAATAGACGTATAGTTCAAATTAGAAACTTGCTGAGCATCATCGAAAACCACTAAATTGACTATGTTTAGAAGGATATAACGCCGGGGCACCATTTTATGGCGTTCTGTAGAAACGCTTCATTTGGACGCGTTTCTAGATTTCGGTTTCTTGTTAGAGCGCATCTTTGCGCCCGCGGTCCTGCTCCTCGGTGGTCGCGGCGCGAAGCCACCCCCTCGCCTCCCTTGTAGAATGGAGGGAAGTAGGGCGCACGTGTGTTGCGCATCTCAGCCACTGGGGAGCAGGACCGTGGGAACGGTGATGCGCTCCGATAAGGAACCGAAATCTCGAAACGCGTCCAAATGAAGCGTTTTTACAGAACGTCGTAAAATGCTGCCCCGGCGTTATATCCTCCCAAAAATAGTTTATTTAGTGGTTTTCGATGATGCTCCACAAGTTTCTAATGGAAACCATATGTCTATTTTCAGTAATTGAAAAGTTAATTAACGAATTTTAATTAATTAGCCTACTTATCGCAAAGATTAGCCACCCACATAATGTCCGCCTGGCCATATAACCCACATGCACAAACCGCATAAGTGTAGCTTTCACGTTTCTTTTTAAACAAATCTGTAAGAATAATAAAAAAAAAAGAACACCCTGTATATTACGCTGCACATGAATTGCGGAGTCAGAAGAATAGATACATAAAGAGTAAAACACTTGGTGAAGTAAGGGATAGCCTTAGCTTAATATATCCATGAAGCGCAGAGAGTTTGACCTTTCTCTTTTTCAATTAGAACGTCTTCTGACTGACTTAGTTCGAGTGAAACCGGTGCACCGCTATCTTTCCATCATGCTCAGAAGACACGCCGGCAGTATTTGAAAACACCACCTCCACTCCACCTTTTTTTTCTCATTTCTTTATTGAAATAAACCGACCGTATACGCCTATCTATACACAACGCTCGCTCTAAGCTGCCTTGTACAACGGCTGGACGATGTACCAGTTACTCAGTCGTCGGATTCCAGTCGTTTCACGGATAGCTTCGTGTACAGCGGGCAAGTCGGTCAACCGGAACTGACTCACCAAAGCCGCCAGTCGTCCCAATCGTTCGTTGCCCCATTATCACATCAACGTTTCGATGCAGTTTAATGCGCTCCTTCGAGAGAAGAATCAATTTAAGCGCGACCGCGTGTTGAAGGCGAAAAACTTCCGAACCGCGAAGGGAATTGATCTATCTGCAAACGCAGGATTTAAAAGGGACACGTACGCCCTTGTAGACGGCGTGTGGTGGTAGTAAAACCATAGCGGCAGTGGTAAGTTCTTACTATACCAATACCAAAAGTTCCCCAACAAGTCGTCCAGTTTACTAATTATCTTCGCACATATAAAGGGTGGTTATCCAGACACCAGTTTTTCGTGTGGGGTGGGGTAAAAGGGGGGGGGGGGATGAGACAAACATACGCCAGCGCAGGGGCGCATTTATGGGCCAGGTTGGCGGGCTGCGGTGTCAACTAGTTTCAGAAGGGAAGGGGGTGGGGCCCTCTGCAGGGAAATGTAATGTCATGGTCGGATTTAACGTCACGAATGGATGTGACGTCACAGACGAAAGTAATTGACAGTTCAGAAAGAACGAGGCATTGGTATGCGATATATTACATAAAACAGGCTGCCATTGAAGGCTGGGAAAAAATGGGGGGGGGGGGGGCAGGCTGTCGCCCCCTCCCCCCCCCCCCCCCTTCTTTTCTTAAGTTCGCCACTGCGTGAGCGTTAATATCAAGTAAAAAATACTCACGGGAAATCGAGTTGTCCATACCTGATAGAACCAGATCAGGAAGAAAAATGTCCGAACAGCCTTATGTATAGAGAGAGAAAGAGGGAAATAGATTATACAAAGACATACGGCTATAAACTGAAGGGGAGGAGGAGATGAGAGCGAGCGGTGACGTCAAAGCGCCAAGCTCCGATTGGAAGGAATAGTGGGTAGACGCAAGGGCTAGCTGCCTTTGGCTCTACCTCCTGCCTCCCTCCATTTAGAGCGAACAAGAGCGTCGCTTGCTCTTCACGCAGGGTCTGCCATTCGAAGACCGAGCACAGACGTTTGGCGTTCGAAGTTCCACTCGGCAAATTGATTTGACGTGAAATAAAAAAAAAAAAAGAAAAGATTTTATCCCTTGGCCCTTGGATCATTTCGTTCAGGAAGGCCGCCATTTGCCAGCATCAGAGCCCATAGTGGCGCGGCGGCGCGTTACAGAGCTCCGGCCGTCGTCTGACTCTCAATGGACCTTTCTGGAAAGTAGCACGCGCCCTCAAGCGGCGCGTGCCACTTATATGAGGTTATATGGAAACAGTGAGGGTCGGTGCTCTGCCGTCTGCTGCTACCGCTGTATGGGCGCCGCCATCTTGCTCAGTCTGGTGCGCTTGGGCGGTACCATAATCCGATTACGACGCCTTAACAAGGCTTCGTAATCGGATTATGAAGGGTCCAAACGCACCCCAGCCGAACAAGATGGCAGCGCCCTGAAACCGGATTTGCAAACGTGTATAGACGTTTTCTGTTTCCTGCCGTTATCTGTCACGTGGGTTCTGGTATACGGGACGAAAAAGTAATAAAACAATAAACCTGGTATTTGCGAAAAAATATAGGTGAGGCAAAACAAGAATCTGTGACAATCACGAATTTGTCGTAAATACCTTTCAGTGGCGTGGAGAGATAGATAACGATGTTTTACTGCATACCAGAAGTGACGACTTTCAAGGTAGCTGCGCCCTTGTGGAAAAGGAGTAAAGACGCAGTGCAAAAGCTGTGCATGGGCGCCACCATAACCGACCTTCAGTTCTTGTTTACTCTTATTCCGTTTACTTCACGCCATCGTTAAAACAGAACAGGTTAGTGCCATTTAGATTCTCCTGTGCCCTTCCCAGCATTGGTCTTTGTGGAGGCTCGTCAACGCCCGCATCATTGGCTCGCCACCTCGCAAAAACAAGAGGAGGTCAGAAATGGCGGCTCAATTTGGCGCTTGTTTAAAGGGATACTGAACCAAGGAATTTAGTGTCCATAATAAGTGGCGCACGTTCTTTTCACGAGCTAGCAGCCGCCGGTGTGCGCGAGCACACGCAACAAAAATGACGTCACAGACCTCATTCATGGTTGAGATGTATGGGCATCGGACCAAAGGAGAATAAAGAAAAGTTTTTCATCTACACAGTGGTGCCTGGTGTAAAAAGTAAGTGATGAATTGGTCTAACAAGCACGTAGCTTTCACTTGTAGAGATGAAAAGCCTGTCTTTATTCTCCTTTAGTCTGAAGCCCATGCATTTCACTGTCATCTCAACCGCGAATGGAGGTCTGTGACGTCATTTTTGTTGCGTGTGCTCGCGCACACCGGCGGCTGCTGGCTGGTGGAAAGAACGTGCGCCACTTATTATGGGCACTAAATTCTTTGGTTCAGTATTCCTTTAAAGCCTCATGGGGAGCATTCACTTGTGGCCATATATGTGTGCGCGGCTGCTGAGCGCGTGCTGACGCCGAGCTTCCGCAGTTCTTTTGCAACGTACGTTTCACACCATCAAGATTGCCGGTCTTAGCAGTGAGCTCGTTCTGAGCATGCGCTCTAAACATCGCTCTCAAACATGGCGTCCAGTAAATACTCCCTATAGACAATTGCAAGCATGGCATCACGACTGGTGGCCCAGGCGTGCAAGCACGTGTAACGTGCGCGTGAAGATAGCTTTGGCATGCTTGAAATTGCACGGGCTCTCCCGCACGAGCAGAGAAATGGCTCCGGCCAGTCGCTTTGCTTGCAATCGCCTATACTCCGTTTCAAACTTAGCATATATATAGCGCTGTCAAAGCTACTGGCGCGAGCGCGTGGCTTTCTCTATGGTTTTGTTTGCGTGAGAACGCGTGCAAATGATCAACGATACCAAGGCCCATGTTCGTGTCATGAACTTTGGCAACGCTGTACACTAAGTATAAAACAAAGTATGCGTTCGTATCGGGTCTCTGTGTACGGCAGATGGTAATCTTTGCAGCGCCCTGTGCTGCCCTGCGTTGCCCACATGAGGTGAGAAACCCTCAATCACGGCATATCTGTCCACTGCTTTCTTCTGGATGGGCCATCGTTACGGTAGTTTGGATGGCTGACCGTTCTTTTATTGCGTTAGCATTTGAACGCTCGTTGCGACGAAAACCCTGTGGTGTCTTTTGTCCGTCGGCACCGGGGAGGGAGGGAGAAGTACGGGGAGAGGGTGACGCGTGCGACGCCTCCCTTGGTCCGAAGAGCTAACGTCAGCGCGCGTCAACCTCTTCTTTTCCCCAGCGCTGACAAACTGACAGACACCGCCGGGTTTTTGTCAAGCCCTTTCGTTTTCGTCAAAGTCAAGCGCACAGCTGGCGTGGAGTCAGAGAGAAAAAGACGCCGCACAACACCTCCTGGATAACAAAGTCATAGTGCTGAATGAGATTTTGTCATAAAAGAAGTCCAACGCTGGACACAAATCGGAGACGCTTCAAGTCAAACTTTAGCCAAACGTTCACGCAATCTTCGTGTCCAATCTGTGCCCAGCATTGGCCTTCTCTGATAACTCCATCTTATTCAGCACTACGGATTTGTTGTCTAAGAGGTGTTGCGCCGCGGCGCGGTAGAACGCGGGCGTTGACACTCTGCCGTCGGCGGTTGTTCTTCGCTCTGGGTTTCCGTAGCAGCGGTGAGTGATCTGCGATGTGTGTGTGTAGTTAAAACGATGGATGCGGTTCACTTCATGAGTGATATGGACGCGGTTGCTTCCACGAGTGGTATGGATGTGGTTCTCTCCACGAGTGATATGGATGACCGTACCCAAGGGCGTCGACGTACTTGACCAGACGGAGTACAGAAAAGGGGCGTAAAACATTACAGGAAGGTGCACTGGTAGATTCTTAGGGAATGCTTTAGCATGACTCTTGAAGAAACGCCACACACGTCCCCCTCTGGGAAACGCTGGAGGCCCATACTCGCATTCACGTTCGTACGCGTTTGAGTGCTTTGCGGCGTCCTTGCGGCCAGGAGCGGTCGCTTGTGGTACGACGCGCGCCGTCCCGTAACGCTCGATAGCGCGACGCAAGTGAGTACAGATTAGCTCAACTTTCCAAAGCGTCGCGGTGCACTCGACCAATCAGAAGCCGAGAAAGAAGAGGAGGGTCACGTGCTCGATGGCGCCACTGGGCGAGACGTATGCGGTTCTGCGCTGGCAGGAGTTGTTTTTTCGTTTTGTGGAGCAGTGGGGACTATGTTTTCCAAGGCTGCGATGGTTCAAGCTTGACAGATGTCGGGGATGACAGCGGGATTGTCCCTAGATCGAGCACATCTACGCTCTCGCTCGGGCGCCGCCATGTTGCTGTGAATTTCGCTTACTATTGGAGAGCCGCTAGCGACGATAGCTCGTTCTTATTAGTACTTGACTACGGTTCACGGCGTGTCAACGCAGATGGGCACTGTAAAAAGCAACGTTTTTTTTTACGGCAGGTATGCCGTAAAATATGCCATATTTATAGCGTAAATTCAAAAGGGCGCAACCACCGTTAAAAAAGCTTGGAGAGCTGGCGAGGGAGAGGAGTTTAGAAAGAAGGACGAGCTGCGCTGATCTTCATTGGCGTGTTCGGCCGTTCGGCGTTCGGCGCGCGAAACGCGCATGCGCTGTAGAAGCGGTAAGGCAACAACGGCGCGAGCACCCCGGTAACGTCGGCCGCCCCGGCGCCTCGGCTTTGGAACCGAGGGGAAATCAAGCTTGCGGCGTGAAAGTGCACATGAAAAAGGACGGTCGATCGTCTTGGAAGTACAGGTGGATGTCACTGATGTTCTGTGAAGCGTCTGCGATCTCTTTTGAGTGCTGAACGTGCTGAGTCCGCGGTGTCGACCGCGGAACGCTTCCGCACCACTTGCGGCTGCGCTATGTCTGCTTTCTGCCGCCTTTGATTTAAACGGGTTTGGCACGTTCGTTGACGTGCGCACGCGGCAGTACTGTTGCGAATTGTTCCCTATCAAGTCTGAGCGCTACACGTATTGCAGTGCACTTGGGGCGCTGAACTTTGGCATGCTTTCATGCGCCCGCAGCCGCCTTTGTTTGAAATGAGCGTTGTGGCCTTGTGCGCAGCTTGCTTGCGGCGGCGGCGGCGGCGCTGCTGGCAGCGGCGATCGGGAAGTCGAGGTGGTTCACGTTGCGGCTTCCTGAGAGTTTGTTTCTCTTCCCCGCCCGTGAGCGCAGGAACTCGGGACGTTCTCTTTTCGCTGTGCTCGCATGCCACGGACGATTTATGACGCATTTGCAGCCATGTCCCATTGTAAAACAGATTGATTTTGGCGACGCACGCAAATCACTTTACCGTGTTTCCCCGCGCTTTGGTTGCTCGCCGATGCATTTGATTGATGTTAGCGCAGAGGTTGCAAGGTGGCGTGTATTCTCTGTATGCTGTGTTTTGTTTGGAACGAGAAATTGTAAATTACTTCGGCTTCATTTCCTCGTGGTAGGTTGCTTTCGTGTGTATTTAGTGCGCGCTCCAGAGACAGGGTGCAGGCATTCTTGTCATACTGCGCTATGTACAGTGCTGGAAATGTGAAAGCTTTTTTTTGTAAGTAAGGTTAGGGTATACGGAAACGCGAACACGAAAATATTAACCCAAACATAAATTGCAGGATATCAACTCACACGAAAAAAAATGGCGTCGTTTGAATACACTTGCGAAAAATGGTCTTTGCTTCTCGTGTCTATAAATCAGTCGTAGGTTTATTAGATAAAAACAAAATGGTGTACTTTGTGTGCTCGTGTTACTATTGTCGCGTTCGAGTTTCATTTTATCTTGACTCTACATAAGCAGCACTATGTTTTCATGCAACAGTTGTGAATTTAAGTCGGAGACACTTATGGTATATTGTCGTCATTTTGGCGACGCAAGCTTTTGTTCTCGAACTATTCCTTGTGCACATGTTTGTTGTTTTCACCAATTTGTGACGTACGCCGCGCTGAGATGTCACATTTTCCGGAAGCATCCAAACAAGTCACCATTGTGACGAACTAGCCTCGAGCTTTGAGATGATTTCGTTTTGCTTTGTAGTGCAGCGGGTTGCGTAAAAAATTTTCAAAGCAGGGCAGCCTTATTGAAACATTTATATCAACATTTAAGGGGTATTCACACGAGGAAGAAATCCCCGAGGATGTTACTCCCGTTCACGATACTGGGGAATTGATGGACACTGCAGGGCCTAGCAATGAGCCAGCACACTGAAACTGAGAGAGTGTGCCGAGCATGAACTCGCTCTTTTTTATCTTAAGCTTAAAACGAAGCTGATGGTCCCTTCTAGCACAGTGCAAGTAATACTGGAGAGCATCCTCTAAGTTCACAATATAAATAGGCAATTTACCTTGTTAAAGTTGCGCGAACAGTTGGAAAAGAAAATGGCCATGTGTGATGCGTTAGAAATTGCGAGCGAAGTTGACACAGAGCATGTCTTCAAGGCAACGTGTTCATTATTCAGCACTGAGTATAAGCGAAAAGCATACTTTAAAGAAAAACTTGCATATGTTGCACCTAAAAACATCAGGCTTGGTCGTGACGAATACCAGAGTGAAAGAAGTTTTCAATACATTTCGATCTTGGAGACCTTCGCAAAGCTTTTGACCAGCAAAGACGTAGCACAGTGTTTGTACGTCCCGCAGCATCCAGGTGTTGGAGGGAATTTTGGCGGATATAACTGATGGCCTAATTTGCAAGAGCAACAGATTTCTCTCCTCTAAAATGCTCTTCAAATCGTGCTATACCAGGATGCTTTCGAGCTGGCCAACCCACTTGGGTCTGCCCGAAAAAAAAATACAACAAAGCTTGTAGGGGTGTACTATACCCTCGCCAACTTCAGGATCCACAATCAATCAAGCAGGGATTACATTCAGTTAGCGATTTTGTATCTGGATTCCAATCTGAAACAGTTTGGTCAGGAGAAAATTTTTGAACCGCTGCTCCATGAAAAGGATGCAATTCGCCTTGGTGACAGTCGTGTCAAAGGAACAGTAATATCAATACTGGGTGACAATGTGGGATCGCACTTGATTGGCGGCTTTCAAGAAAACTTTATCTCGCTAACTACTTCTGCCGCTGCTGCCTAATCACGCGTCTGAAATTTCAAGACAAACCTTACTTGACTGGGGAGGAAAAGAACTCCAGCTAACTATAACCAGGCTGTTTGTCAGGCTGAGAACAGTGGGTTGCCATTCAAAGGTGTAAAATGTGCTAGTGTTTTAACAAGCTAGAGCACTTCCATATTTGTAACCCAGGCCTCCCACCCTGCATTGGTCACAATCTTTTTGAGGGCGTAGATTCTTATGACATGTTGCTGTTTCTAATGTACTTTGCCGAAAACAAATGCTGGCTTACTTTTGAGTACTTCAACTACCGTATAATGAATTTCAAATACAAAGGAGCAGATGCGCACAGGAAGCCCTATGAAGTGAACGCACGCTGCAATTAGTTCGTTGGCGAAGCTGTAAGAACATGGGTGTTGTTTCGTTTACTGCCTGCCCAATGATTGGCCATAAGATTCAAAACTTCAACGATCCAGTGTTGAGATTTTATTTGAATTTGAGGAAAATAGTGGATCTTGTGTGTGCACCTGTAATCACAGAAGGGGAATCAGCGTACTTGAGTATTATTATTCAGTAGTACTTGGAGGACAGATGGGAACTCTTTCCTTCGGAGTCCTTGAAGCCGAAGCACCACTAAATGCTTCACAATGCGAGAATGAAGATTTAATTTGGGCTTTTGATAAACATGTGGACCCTTAGATTTGAGACTAAACACTCCTTTTCAAAACCTGTGTGCGATCCTCGAACTCTTGCTGAGAAACACCAAATGTTGCAAGCATTCTTGTATAGTGACACATTTTTGGGACCAGATATCCATTTTAAATATGCTATTCCATTTTGTGCTGGAGACTATAGTGTCAATGTTCAGCTTGCCTTGCTCAGTTAGACCTGGAGCCTGGTAGTTCTGTAGCAACTCGGTTAATTGTGTGGAAGGGCACGGACTACACTGTTGGTGAGTTTGTAGCAGTGAATTTATCCAAAGAGATATGCTTTGGAAAAATCTCCCTATTTGTCGTGAAAAACAGAGCTAGCGTTTTTGTTGCTGTCAAGGTGTTTGAAGCCAACTTATTTGCCGCATCTTCGTTACTATGCTCTGCGAGAGACAAACACTTGCAGTGCATTACCCATGAATGACCTTGCTGACTATTCTCCACTTTCTGCTTATGATATCCGCGCACAGATCATCGTGTTAAAGCACACGATTCACGGTCACCATGGAGGAAGTGCATCTGCAAGTGGCGAATGCTCTTGCGAACTTGAATGCTGAGTTCTGCAGAATGTCATGAGCAAGCTGTTGGTCCTCGGTGTAGAGTCGTGTGGTGACCTTTGCTGAGTGAATACTTGTGTGACGTGATGAAACCTATACAAGCACGGAAGGTCATCACCTACTTCAAAAATAAAAGTAAGTCACATTAATCTTGTGTATTCCTGCATCGAAAACGAGGTCAAATATCAGAATGAAAATTGTAGGCAAGTTTATTAGGCTCGCCTAAGGTATGCCTGCAGTTTAATCGTGTGATTAACATCTACAAATACTTAAAGTAGTAAACCGTCTCTTTATTCATCTGCTGATGAATAAAGGGGTTTTTGTTGGCTTCAAATACTGGCTTTTATACCTGTTGCAGAACATTGTGCACTGAGATAATAAAGTTAATGAGCTTCTGCGTTGGAGCAGGAGCTGTGGCGTTCTACTACTCATCCGGAGCTTGCGGGTTTCGTTTCCGACTACGAAGACCGTACATCTGATTCAGGCGAAATACGAGAATATTCGTGTCCGCAATATATCGCTGTATGTTGAAGAACCCTAGTTGGTCTGAAATAATTTGCAGCCCAGCGCTACAGTGTGCCTCATCGTCTGTACCGTTCCGGTGTGTGTTTGACTTTCTTTACAATATATCTTTCTAAACAGTGTGGCATTTAAAAACATTTCATATTTTTCTGAGTTTAAGTTTCTACTCCAATAAATTTGAATGAAATTATACTTTAGTTTTAATGTGTGTTTTATTCTTTTTACAGGCACTGTGGATCAAACTGAAACAGCCGAAAGTGAACCTGCAACATCGTCGGGAGCCCACGGCGGGTTGGATCAAACTAAACAAGGCTGTTCTTTCCTGAATCCCAACGGGGCAGAATCGTTCGAGATACCTTGGGACAGCATGCCAAAAACACTGCTGGAGGCTTTGCAGAAAAGTAAGCGTCCGACACCAAGGGAGCGTAGGAAGATTTTCGAGTAATCATAGGCAATGTCAAGAATGTCTGCCCAACACCTCTACGGAAACACCTGGCCGTTGTTTCCGGGAAGATCGTCGACCTGCACCCTTCTTCGTTCAAAGTTGTCTTTGATGGCTCTCTAATTGGAGCCGGCTATGACTCTTTGCTTAACCAACTCGTGTGTCGGTTTGAAAATGTAAGCAGGGAGGATGTGCACCAAGCAAAAGTTCCCGAGGTGCGGTGTGCTAAAAAGGGTCAAGTTTCATACCATACCCAGAACAAGAAACGTCGAGAAAGGACAACGCTGAAATGCAAGGGGAGCAGGAAGCACTCTAAACAATGTTTAAGGCTGATTCTTCGTACACGGAAGACGTACATGTGCTAATGACGTCAACCCACCGGCTTCAACAAATGGACATAAAGCTTGGTACTTCTATTATGGAGCTGAAGGAAGCATGGCCATTTTTGTTTACGCCCTGCGGCCTCAAGAGTCACTTTGAAGTTCTTCTTGGTGTAAAGGTTGCAGAAAAATAGGATCTTTCACCCAGAAACAAGAAAAGGGTGATCCTAGACTTCTTCGACAAGGAAAAACATGGCATACCAAACATCATGGGTGCGTGGAAAGAAGCGCCTTGTTCAACGCAGGACGAAGCTGAATTCCTTCGCATTGTGTTGCTCACCATGATATGGTTTGGAGAAGAACGAGATGGACTCATAGAGTAAGGAGGTATGTTTGCCCCCCAAAATTAATGTAAGTGCGCGGTGGCCAGCTCAATGAAAGTTCGGATTCCATGGGTGCAACATTTATATCGCATTCATTGTGTCTCTTTCCAGGCCCACTTGAGTTCAGAGGAGATAGAAAGGTGCCCGGACACCTTGCTTTCTCCCTGCATAATCGCAGTAGGTATGTGCATTCAAACTATTTGGCGTTTAGGAGAGTATAAATGGTATCAAAATAGCTTCCATTTATATTCGACAAGTGCTTCCTAAAGAAGTTAGTCGAGCGACCGAATTATCAACAGTGTTTTAATGATTTGCCTTAAGGAATTACGTGGTTCACTTTCAGTTATGGGCTGTTGTATTACACTCCTATGCAGTGCAAAAGCAGGCACTAGTGATAATTTTATTGTTATATAAGCTTTTTATTTACAGAACTGCGGACTATTGAAATTTGGTCTTTACAGTCGAGTTATTAAGCCCAGGGGACAATAGAATGCGAAATTCACATTAAGACCGTGTAATAAACTAAAATATGTAACCTTAGTTTCGTGCTTTAGGCCAAGTATAGCAGTCAGAGAATTGGTGCCAGGGATTGTTTTAGGCTAGCCCATTTTTGGAAATATCCAAAGCAAGCACCTATACTTCGTTCCAGCTTCCGTCCGAGCGCAGCCAAAGGCTAAGGGACGGTTGGCAACTTTGAGAAGAGCATTCCTACGCCCCACAAAGTAGTCAGCAAACTTTTAATAACTTTTTTGTCCGTAAACATTGCACAATATTCCAGATGTGTACTGCTGAGAATGACTTGAAACTAAATGAATTAAATATCTGAAGTTAATTTTTTTATTAATATGTGTAAACGCATGTGGTTAGGTGAAAACACGTACATCCGCTGGCAACACGGCTGCAGCGCTCGGTTTTTCTGTTGATTTCGTTCCCGTAATGGCCGAATCATGTGCTTCGCTGCTTTCCTCACTGTGTCACTTTAGAACGTCCTTTCGCAAAGGCACGTTTGGCCGTCAGCAGATTCGGCAGGGAGATCATAGAGTCGTTCGCCATGACCACTGCAAAAAAACAACGTGTCAAGCCCTTCCCTCCTGCTGACAAAAACTGAGGTTGAATTTCTAAAATCCGAGATAATCACACCACTCTGATTTACACTTCGCGTTTTTTATCTCCCGTTCTCTCCCCTTCTCCCCCCTTTCCCTCCTGGGTATAGTCGGATGCTCGCTGTTGAAAGTTTACTCGTCTGTTGCTAGTTGAAAGATATGGTTGTGTTGTCCCTGTTTTAATTGTTTTATTCTTTCTTCACCCATCACTACTTCTACTCGCTTTCACTTTTCTTGTGCGCATCATACCGATTGGCCATGTCCAATAGTCTTAACATGCATTGGACACTAGGGCATCCTCAGCGTTCGTCGAGAACTCGGCTCAGCTCGTATTAAAAAAAAAAAAAAAAAAAAAAAAAACGAGTATGACGTCAGCGTTCGGCGACGACCCGGATCCAATCCCGCGCTTCGTGTTCAAGCAATGGCGACCGCCAAGGTTGCTTGATGAATTCTTGAAAAGGATCTTTTGTTTTACGGGAATCGCTACGCCGTGTGTTTCTTGAGTCAGCAACTCTAAGTGGAGCGCGTACGTCCGCTTCTTGAGCAGGGTCTGCGGTGACGTCAAAATACCGAGCTCTAATTGGCTGATTGGAAGGATAGTGCTCAAGGCAGCTAGCCTTGAGGTCTACCCCCTATCCCTCTGTCAGGGCCAATCAGAGCGTGGCGTTCTGTGGTCGGTACAACCTAGGGTGGCCACCCCTCCCGCGACTCGCGGGATTGCCCCGCATTGAGGGTTCGTGTCCCGCCGTCCCGCGAGAAATTCCCGAATCTTCAAAATGTCCCGTCTCTCACGCTGTGATAAAATTCACTCTGCAACTCATCAGCTGCCGAACAACGGGGCACGGGGAAGCGCGGAGCTCACTGGTAATCGCGTGGATCGCAATGGTACGACATTTTGTATACAAGCATTGCGGGAAGCGACTGTCGTTCTTGCAGGAGAACCGACGCGCATGCGCCGTTGTGCCTCTAGCTTCCCTTGGTGGAAAATATTGTAAGAAAAAATTGTTCGTCAAAAGTTGAAATATAAATTATTGTAATTCTCTTTAAATCGCTTTGTCAAGGCGAAAGGGTTGCTGTGGAATTTGTTTTAGTGAAGACAGCCGTACAAGGCAAAAACGCCTGAAACCCACAATGGTCGAAAAAGAACATAATGTTAAAATTTTTTTGTAGGACCACGTTGATAAAAGTAGCGTTTACAGGAAACAATAACCCGAAAACAGATTTACTGTTTCTTATTTCCCTTTGATGCATTGCGTTCTGCTGCAGTCAATTTTTATGTTTTCAACTTCGACACATTTAATAACGTATATAGCATAAAAAATACATCACTGGGAGTGAACACTATTTGAACTTAATTGCTGCTGTACAATTTGCAGGTGTGTAAACAGTACAGGATAATAAATGTTTTAAAAAAACCTCGGTTCGTGGTGTGCTCGTTAATAAATTTCGCATCCCTAACCCTCCCCCCCCCCCCCCCCCAAACCCCCCTCCCGCGTGTCCCGGTGAGCTTTGGGTTCTTCAATTTCTGCAAAAGTTGAGCGTATGACGGCGCTCAACTAGAGACGAGAGGTGTCTGACAGAGCTTCAGTGCCCTGTCGAAGGAGCCGTATATTTTATGATTCGTTTTCTTTCTTTGAGGATTCGACTGCTGGGCGGAGCAGGAAAAAGGAATTTGAGTTTGATGCTAAAACTCGTAAAAAACAACAACAACATTTATATATGCGTGCCAATGATACGAAGGAGTCTATTCCAAGTGTCATTAAATATTAAAAAAAAAAGAAAAGGTGTACAAAGGCGTTATTCTTGGAGCTTGAGTAAAATAACTCGGACTTTTTTTTTATTTAGTGTGAAAACGTTTGTTACAAACTTACGATCTTACAATTAATGTTGGCTCACGAGGCTTGCTTGAACGTTTACAGTTTGGACAGATATTGCAAGGAGAATCCTTACTGTCCAACGTGTGCTAATCCCGTAAAACGTTACTCATTTACCACTCCTCAGCTCGACTCATGACCATCAACCGAATGCTGCAGCTACCATGCTGCATCAGACGACTAGAACCGGCTTGCCAGGAGCAGTAGCTAAGGATTTGTGAAAAAAAAAAGCTCCTCCAAAGGCTGTGCCAGCGCCGTGAGAGGAAATTCAAATGGTACTCAGCTCGTGGGCTATCTCTGGAGGTGCTTTCTTTCACGCAGTCTTAGCTCAGACGCAACTTCTAGCAATACATGAGCGTTTCAATCCTTAACGAAGGACGGCGAATGGCAATATCAAACTTACGTGCCCATAGCCTAGCCGCTCAGCGTCTCTTTTTGACATCAGCCTGTAGATTATAAAGGAGACCAGCAGAAAAAGATGGAGAGGAGAAGTTAGGTTACCTCATTACCTCATTACCAATGAGGTAATGAGCATGCAGAACGAAAATGGAAGAACATATCAGATATGGCGCCATGGGCGAAGTTATATGGCTTCTTCTAGTTGAGTGCACAGGCGACCAGAAGAGTACCAACGAATCTAGACATACAGAGTGCTAAAGAACGTCAAGGTAACGCGAAAAGAAAATTCGACTCAAGGGTACATGGACGCACCACAGACACTATCATCTTTTGTGTGTGTGCGTGTAAGTGTTTGGCGGTTTTAATTGAGTACTGGTTGCGGACGTCACCTATCGTCTGCTAACCCGATCTTCGAATGCTATCGAAGCCCGCCCAGTGCTTGAGTACCCCATCCGCAATTCGTTCTCATCTTGTACCCTTCGTCTGTCGTCTTATATAATCGCGTAATCTGCTTTTTTTTCGTCTCATGTTTAGTCGAAGTGAGCTGGGTGTAGTGGTTTCGAGTAGTAAACGGTAACGATAAGGATAACGGTTTCTGCGAAAGTCGGTTACCATTACATATGCATCGAGGATGCGCCGCGACGAATGCCGACATTGCGGCCCCAGCGGGGCCGTAAACTTCTTCAGCTTCTGCTCTCGTAAACCCCTTGACGCTATCGCGAAAGCCGGAATTCGCAGAAAGACCGAGAAACAAATCATCCGGTTGTCGCCGACGGCAGTAACGAAATTGACCTAGAAATACGCGGGCAACATGCTTCGCGTTCGAGGTGGAAAGAAAGAAGGTGGGTTGGATTGAGAAATAGGCTGGACTGGAGAGTCTCGTTTATCCTCCGTCTCTCCTTAAGTGTGACCGCAGCCGACGCCACGATTGGACAGAGCCAATCAGACACAGCCAACCAAGCAACACCAAAACTGCACCGTCAAGGTGCTCGTCGTCTTTTGACGCTTGTAATAACCGATAAAGCGATCGGGCACAAAAAAAAAAAAAAAAAGGAGCGCAAGATCACGCCACATTCAGCGTCCGTGATTGGCCGAGCCGGTGGTATACGGGAAGCGCACAAAAACGACGAGTGCTGCGACGATATACTTTTGGTGCTCCTCGATTGGCTACATTGGGTTGAAGCTTCGGGCGTGGTCAGAGCTTATTGTGAAAGGGAGTCCAGTGTATAGACCAACTGAACTCACTGACGTCACGCCAATGAGGTGGCGCTGCGGTCGGTACTGCGCAGACGCTTCACTCTTCCCGAATTTGGTTTCTGCGCACGCGCAGTACCCACCAAAGCGGGCTTGTTTTGTAAACACTGTCTTGGTATATATCTGTGTTTGCGAGGAATGCTCCAAGCGGTCGGACGATTTAAACGTTCTAAAAAAGAGGTGGTCGGTCGTTGCCGGTTCATTCTATGCCAAAGGAGACGGCAATTTTTGTCATATTTTGGATATGCTTGAAAACAATAATATGAGTAAAGACACGTCTGAAAGTAAGGGTAGCTAAGTGTGAGGGTTGAATTACGCTTGTTTTTGCTGACGTCATGCTCCAAAGTGCGGGGAGCCGCAGAAACCCTTCTGTACTTCGAAAACTTCCTAAAAAAAAGCTATTTTTACCACATAATTTTAAGTTTGCATGCAATTGAACACTAATATATTCTATCTTATAATGAAAGGAAAATGCCTTACGCCGCCAGTTTGGGTCCAGACAGGCACTCCAAACCTAAGCAAAATTTTCAGTTTTCTTTATTTTTCTTAGTCAAATTTGAAATTATAATCACCCGAAGAAAATTTTTTCACTTATCTTTTTGAACCTTATGCTCGATTACGTTGCATTGCAATTGTAAAAAAATATTCGAACAATTTCATTTAAATTGTGAATATGCCACTTTCTTCAAAAATGGCCATATAGAGGGTAAAAAAAAAGCCATGTGGGCAACGGTGCTCGCATTTTCTGAAACAGTCTAAAGTTCAACCGACCTCATCTGTTCAATATATAAAAAATTGGAAAAACACTTTCTATTATTTTGGAGAAATTATTGTTTAAATAAGAGGCAGAACGGCCTCGCCTCCAGGCGTCACCTCGTCGGCAACGCACGCGGTCGTCTGCTACGGTCGAGTGAAACACTGCAGCGGGTATTTAATTTCGTTAGTCATATCTGGATAGCTAATGTTGAGAATCGTGACATTATGGCATGTCTATTTATACTGACCAGAGACTACATATTTTTTTTGCACTAAACAATATCTTCGGGTTCACTTGCAAGTTGAACAGCGACAACTCGAAATATTGTTTGGGACACTTTTTTTCAAAGGCAAAATAAAGCACATTTGTAGCCCACCGATATTTCTTTTTCTTATGTACATAAATATAATATAGTCCAGAAATACTATATCACATTTAGAATATCAGTGTTTCGTTGGCTTACAGTTCACCTAATAGTCTTGAACACTGCACACGTCTGGAACATCACCGGTATGGTCCGTCTGTTGCAATGTCTTCAGCGTCGCATGGAGAACTTTTCCTGCACGTCTGATGTGGACGTTATTTTAACTACCAACTGCCAGTGTCTTGTAGGCGCCACATAATGGTATTGCCGTGTTTTTGGTATGGCTTTTGGTTGCTCATAGCAGTTGCTGAGTCTTTTTCTCTCAGCTGTGACGATGCTATCTGGAACCCATATGACGCTCACAGTTTTCATTGAAGCCTTCGCCCATTCATCAAGATCTTGTGCTGTTATGATCTGATTGTCAAATGGCCTTTCAATGCTAGCTTTGCTAGCCAACCTTTTTATAGTGCCGCCTAAGCTATCACAAGAGCTTTTTTCATGAGATGGGGCGAAAACGTGCCACGTCGCTTCCAACTCAAAATCTTCCTTGTGAAAGCAGAGGTTAAGGAAGTTTTTCCTGTTTTTATACTGAGAAGCAGCGCCATTCGTAAAATAATAAACTTTTGCGAGGTCTGCTTTTTGTTTTTTCAGTTCATGCAGTAAGTGGTGTTGAAATGCATGCACTGCCGCGTTCCCATGTTGAAGGGAGTCGGACACAACCACGAAGGAATGAGTAATGTTCGACTCAATTTCTTTTTTCATGCTTCGAGTGTAGACAACAACAGGATTAAGTGTTGCTCGCGTGCTGTTCCAATGGAAGGACGGCGCAGCGTCCTGAACGATGAAGTTGTAGTTCTCTGCAAAGTCCATGATGACAATTGCCTCGGTTGGTGCAGGTGTCGATTTCCGAATCCTAAACTAATTTGACTGAACTCTGCTCACATAGTGATGGCATTGCAAGTTTTCCAGCTTTTCGAGGAGTTCTCGCACTACAGGGTGAAACAAGGAGACGGCAGGCTCTTTAAATCGACCGCAAAATTCGGTTTCTTAACCTATCACGCTACGACTTTGTGCAGCGTTACCCACAGACGGTGCATTTTTTTTCGTAAAATTTGCAAAGAGCGAATTTACGTGAGAAAAAAGTAAAGGAAGAAAAAGGCTTAGCTCCTATGGAAACGCAGCGAAGCCACCGGTCTGCAAACAACACGGCGCCGTTTCGCACGGGAGACGAGAGATGGCGCAAGCGGTGGCGACGCCAACTGCCGCCAGCGAACGAGCAGACGACGACCGACGTATTTAGCAGACAAGGAACTGCAGTTCCTTGTTACCGCGCCTGTTTTTGTTTCTGCTACTGTCGCCGCCTGCGGAACGCGCCGCTTTTGAGTCGAAAAGATTGTCTGCTAAAGACGCTGGCTCTCGGCGCCGTATGCGCCGAGCGCCGTTGGCGGCGTTCGTTGCACCATCTCTTGTCTCCCGTGCGAAACGGCGCCGTGTTGTTTGCATACCGGTGGCGTCGCTGCGTTTCCATAGGAGCTAAGCCTTTTTCTTTCTTTACTTTTTCCTCCAGTAAATTCGCTCTTTGCAAATTTTACAAAAAAAAAAAAAAAGCACCATCTGTAGGCAACGCTGCGCAAAGTCGTAGCGTGATAGGTTAAGAAACCGAATTTTGCTGTCGATTTAAAGAGCCTACCGTCTCCTTGTTTCACCCTGTACTTCCGTGGTACTCAATACAACTGTCATGAGCAGGCACTTCCCCAAGTAAACACACCATTTGTACTTTATTTCTTTGTCTTTGGGAGTCTTGCTTTGGAGAAAGGTTTTAAGAGGTTCCGGTCCTGCGCATCTCGATCAGGTGTCCATCATGCAGCTTTCTTCTTCGATTGAACACACGGTTAAAGCCATGAGCTCGCCGCAGTTTTTTTTATTCCCAATGCATGCAGCATACGCTTGACGTTTTGATGGTACTCGCACACACAAACAGTGTGAGTGCCACTGAGCCTGCTACCACACACCAGGGGGGACGCAGAGATGCGAAGTTTGAAAAAGAGGCTGGCAAGTCTGGGTTTTCTTCTTTCCATTGAATGAAACTTCCATTAGGTTCAACAAAAGAAGCCGCTTTTGATTTCCTCTGAGGACGCCTTTCATCCCAGGAAGACAGTGCAATATCCTCTCACCTTGGTAAAAGGCCTCGATTGAGGTTTTCACCTCGGACGACACTGTGCAATTTTTAGTGGATAGGGTTTTTCGAGAATTCCTCTCGTGTCTCAGAGTCGTCTGGCAGATCGAACTATCTTCTTGCCGCAACCAAGATATCCACAAGTTTCGGATATTGTCCAAGATGGCGGGCATAGTGCTAAAATTAACAGCTTTTCTTCTCTGGACTTTGAGCTTTGAAATTTTTCTCGGGGGCTACGCACAAAGGACTTATAATCGCGCAGCAATGATTTGTCATCTCCAGAAATTTTAGTTAGTGATCCTATACTGATAGACACTGGCACTGACGTTCCCGCATTAATTAGTATCCCCATTTCTGCACCTGGATGGCTAAGGGCTTTCGCGGTCCTTTGCGGGGCCTGTCTCCTCTGCTGTGGGGCTGTAAGGTGTATCCGGAACATCCTCCCCGGGTGGCATTTGAGCTGCTTTGTCGCCGTCAAGCTTGGATGCGTCTTTGAGACTTGCACACTCCATATAACATTGGGAAAACAACCAGTCACCAGAAACTAAGCCGAGAGACATCAACCTTTGCGCCAAAGTGTTAAAAATAACAGAGGTTCCGCGGCACGGTCTTCTGTTTTTCGTGAAGGGGTCCACCCACAGCTTGGAAGTGGTGTGGGTCGTGTGCTTAGAAAGGTAAATGTAAAAATGGTGTGCGTATATGTCCATGACAGTAGACTTGAGTCTTTTTCCACGACGACAAATAACAGCCTGTTCGTTGTGTGGCAAGTCTAAAAACAGCTTGACCTATGTTGTTCGTACATAGTGCTGGAGATGGCAACTTCCTGGGCCGAACGAACAATCCGCTGCGGAATCAACGGCACTGCAAATAAAAAAAAAAAATGTTGGCATATGGGAACACTCTGTTCTAAAATGCGCCTCCTTTCTTAGGCACTATCAGCTATGACATTGTTTTTGGGCAACTCCGGTCCAACATGTTTACAGCGGTGCTGTTCCGAGGCATAAATTGGGTACAAATGTCACTCAGATAAGGCCTCAATATACCAGGAAGGGTAAGCAAATACCTATATATAGGGGTTTTAGATAGGAGCACAACACGGAATTTTTTTTTTTTATAGGGTAGACATATATTTTACAAGCGGTTAGCACGCAACATGCTTCTGTCGTGCCGTAACCGTCTAATGTTCGTTGGCCTGAAATATCCATTTTTAATGTTCTGCTTCTTCCAATGTTTTACTCTCTATTTTTCAGTTGCACTACCTATTTGCACCACAATACCTTTTCGTTGAAGAGGAAGCCAAATCATCGTTAGCGCTCGGCATCGTTAACGATCTCCCGCGTCTACTATTTCGTGTTTTTTTTTCACAAGCAAACGCAGTATGACCGAAAAGTGAAGACGCGCCGTCCGTTACTTAATTCGGACGAACCGTCTGCATTCACAAATTCGGTTAGCAGACGATGACTTTGTCTCCCGTCACCTGAGCACATTTAAAGTGAAATAAAAGCCTTTAAATTAGCGTGCCAAAATAATATATATATACGTGTTAGCTAAGATAATAGTCACATTCAACGTACAGGAAGAGTTTTGCGTGCGGATTTAAAGACATTGCAGGAGACGGATCATACCGGTGACGTTCCAGACGTGCGCAGTGCTTAGCCTATGACATGAACTGAAAGCTAATGAAACACTAATATTCTGAATGTGATATAGTATTTCTGGACTATGTATTACATTTATGTACATAAGAAGAAGAAATGCCGGTGAGCTGCACATGTGCTTTGTTTTGCCTTTGATGAAAAGTGTCCCAAGCAATATTTCGAGTTGTCGCTATTCAAATTGCAAGCGCACCCCGGCATAATGTTTAGTGAAAAAAAAAAAAGTGCACTCTCTTGTCACTATAAATAGACATGTCATAATGTCAAGAATGTCAGCTTTAGCGATCAAAACATAATTAACGAAATTAAGTACTACGTGCAGTGTTTCACTCGACCGTAGCAGACGACGGCGCGCGTTGCTGACGAGGCCGACGCCTGGAGGCGATGCCGCTCTCCCTCCTATTTAAGAAAATAATTTCTCCAAAATAATAAAGAGTACTTTTCCAATTTTTAGATATGTTGAGACGAAGGGGTCGTTTGAACTTTCGGGCATTTCAGAAAATGCGAGCACCGTTGCCCATGCGACTTTTTTTTACCCTCTATATGGCCGTTTTTGAAGAAAATGTCATATTAACATTTTATCTAAAAACATATCCGAATAAATTTTACAATTGTAATGCAACCTATTAGAAAAAATCGTAAGGGTGCAGGCGAGTTGGTGAATATTAACCATGTTGAAATAACCTGAGACTGGGGTAGAGAAGAAACATCAAAACGTAGAAGGGAAAGAAAATAGACAGGACGACGTCTCAATTAGATGTCGTCCTGTCTATTTTCTGTCCCTTCTACGTTTTGATGTTTCTTCTCTACCCCAGTCTCAGGTCAATTCAACATGGTTAACCTACTAGAGCATAGGGTTTAGAAAAACAAGTAAAAAAAAGTTTCTTAATGAAATTTTAATTTCAAGATGACTAAAAAAAATCAAAAATTCTTAAACATTTGTTTCGGTTTGGAGTGCCTCTCTGGACCCAAAATGGCGGTGTAAGGTGTTTTCCTTTCATCGTAAGATAGAATATATTAGTGCTCGATTGCATGCAAGCTTAAAATTATCTGCTAAAGATAAGCTTTTCCTCAGCAATTTTTCGAAATACAGAAGGTTTTCTCCGATTCCCCGCATTTCGGAGCATGACGTCAGCAAAAATAAACATAATTCAGGCCTCAAACTTAGCCATCCTTACTTTTAGACGTGTCTTTAGTCATATTATTTTTTTCAAGCATATCCAAGATATGACGAAAATTGCCGTCTCCTTTGGCATGGAGACGCTAAAGACTAATTGTCAGTGGATCTGTCGGTGTGGACCAAGCACCAACAGATTTTAGCGTAGAACTTTCACACGTGAAAGTGCAACACGAGAATTTGATAGGAGCGTTGGTGCTCACATGAAATTATAAATTGTTCAGCGCAACACTATAGATATCCAAATCCTAGAAAAAAGTTCCTCACATAAAATGATTCCAAAAGCTTCACAAAAGGTGTGCTGTGCCTTACATTTTTTTTGGTTCGCACATAAGCCCTTCCTAATGTTTGTCACCAAAGAATTAATAGGTTAAGTATATAATTATATGACTTATTTAATCTGTACCGGAGATATTTTGATTAGAACTGTGTAGGTGAATAGCCTGCACAAAAAATCACTGCACTTAAAAAAAAAGTCACACTAGAATTAGTTTTAGCTTTTAATGAGCATGCCCGATCTTCCTCCACTACAAAACGCACTTCCCGTGGCATTTCAGAAGGGGTGAGTGCGTGCGGAAAGCAGCTGATTGGCGCTCAAGATGTGCTAGCGCACGGGCGCCCACATATTAGACCTTATTGCCACAGAAAATAGAGACTAATTGAAATTTTATGTGTTGAGAGCTGGACAGGTAAATTTGGATAATTATTTTGTATTCTATTCAGCACGCTGAGTTTATTTTGCACCCTCCCAGGCATTGAAACAGTAGGTCTTTAGCTTATTAATTTTTATTATTGAGGTCTTCAGGTATTGTTATTTTACAAGAACAGCCTACGGATGAAAAAATCTTTGAGAGGAAATTATGTATCTCAGATTAATTTATTAACCGTGTACATAACTTCTTATAAAAATTGAGTTTTTATTCAATATGTTGCCTTGTTTATGGTTCTTCAATTGACTCTCTGAACCAGGAAAACTGTAAAGTATAAATTGCTCTATACTCTTTTTGAACACGTTGCCCTGCTTAGGTTAATGCAGTGATTAGTTTGCGCAAAGTTATATCTTTTTATTTTTAGGTAAACACCTGTCTTTTTGTTTTTTATTATTTTAAAGACACAAAAGGCTGCTGAACTCAAATGTTTAAAGGGGTCATGAAACGATTTTCGACTTCTTCCTCCTTGGTTTTAATCCTCAACTCAAGGGCGAATTGTGAAATCGCGTCGTCGTGACATGCTTGGGCACCGATGCGATGACTCCAAGCTTCCACCGTGCTTTTTATGCACACCATAGAACTTGGCATTCGCAAGTGACGGTAAGTTCCGTCAGGGCACTCCTTGGCCACGAACACAGACCCAAATATTCGTCAGCGGATTGATTGTTGACAAGCGCATACGTCCGAATGACGCAGTTCTCGTGTCCAATGCCTGAGCTGGGCTCGGCTGACGTCATTTTGGCACCGCTGACGTGCTTTGGGAACCGCGGATGTATTATAGTGAAAAGTTGGAGAGCTTTCGAAGGAGGTACGAAATAGTGCGCTATATTTTCAAATGTTAGTACCGAAATGCTGGCTTTTGACTTTCCACCCTTTTTCTTTTGGCCCACTAAACGATATGCGATTAGTAAAATTCTATTTTAAAATAATTTATTCCGGCCAAAAATTCGTTTCATGGCCCCTTTAAATAGGCTTCTGAATGATGTGTTTGAATAGGTTTCTTCACGACATTATGTTAAAAAATAATCTAGTATCTATAAAAATAAATTACTTTAGTCGGTTACGACTAACTTGAATAATTTGCTTTCAAAAGCGCGTATATTCAAATGAACTACTGAGCTTATTTGAATGTCATAATCTCATCCGCCAATTTCAGTTGCGAATTCCAGTGCTTTCCTCTTGTTATAACATATTACTTTGTGAAAACATAATCGTGGGCAAACTGCCTATTTCTTTTTCAGTCAACGTGGTACGTTCCTTTGTAGTCGAAAAAGGTACCTCACGGGTAGAATCATTTTACAATGTAATAACGTCGACTGGACCACGAGACACTGTTTTCTTTATGATAATCAAAAAATCAAATCACAATGATGACCCTCAACTAGCTTAAGAAACACTGGTTGTGTCGAGTCCTGAGAATTTAATCATCGCTCCGTAGCATAAGATTGAGGCATGAGACGATAAGAACACTGAAGAACAAATCACAAAGCAAGAAGCGTGGCCATAATGAACCGCACACCGCGTCTCTGAAGCTGTCTTTGACCGTTGTGATGCATCCGCTGTCGCCCAGCTAAACAATTCACTTTCAAACAGAGAAAGCCGAAACAACTAAAGACCGAGCATAAGCCAAATCAAAGCCGTGAATTGCAATTGAACAAGAGAGCACTGGCCCGAGGGCCCTGTCGAGAAAGACCACAAACCCCACAAGAGCCCTGCGGCCCAGCCCGCCTTCAGCCACCGCCGGTCCGCCAGCTGTCTCGATCGCGGCTTTCGACAAGGGTACGAAAAGGAGTCCGTGGGCGATCGGCGCGGAGAAAAAAAGCGAGCGTTTGTTTTTCTCGGCCATCGGCGACACAGCGCTTAATTACGCCCGAGGGTGGGAGCCGACTTTCGCAAGCAGATTGGAGACCGTTCGAAGAACGAGGCAGTCGGCAAGGGGGGGCCTTCGGGGGACAAAACTTCCGACCGCACCCTGGCTCCAGAAGTCGTCCTTGCTCTCCTAAACAGAGAGTGCCGGCGGACAGGTATGCATGCCTCGCTCATTCGCTCTGGGAGACCGGGGCGTTTGTTACCGGCTGGGTCTTGTTCTCCTGGAAGGAGGGGTGTCTTGCCGAACGAGGTGAGAGGCTGGCCCGGTATAAAAACGTGGGCCTTTCGGGGAACACAATTACTCGCTGGTCTGTTATCGTCGACGGAACGCAAGCCTTTGGAAAAATGAACGCTCTGGTGGGTATTTGGATGTGGATTACGGCGCGGGACGATTCGTCGTGGTAGGGAAGCGCAGCTATGGTTTGTATGGTGCGTGGGATGACCGGGGCACGGCTCTGATGGGAGCGTCTTCGAGGAGCAGACGGTCTTGGAGGAATTTCATGGAGATTTTCGGGAAGCTGCTTTGAAGAAGTACTGTGGATGTGTTCGTTTCCTAAATATCTGGAAGGACTTTCATGGACTTACTTTGGTTCTGGAGGATCTGAGGACTGTGGGAAAAAAGAAGGCGGGCTCAGACAGGTACCTTCGAAGTGTACAGGATAGGGATATCTGACAACACGTATTTGGGGGTATCGGGAAAAAATTGAGAAGTTCTAGGTTTTTTCTGAAAGAATATAGACGAAGTCTTCTGAAGTCGTACGCCCGCTTTTAGGGGGTTCGGCGGATATCAAGAAATCACTGCTATTACAAAAGCAACTACAACATAACTTGAATGGAATATCATGTCACAGGGAGGACGTTAGAAAGGAACCTGATGAGCTGATGACTGCTGGATGCTTGAGAATTAATTTGACTTTTCAAGGCGTTTTTTAGGGTACCTTACAAATAAATTCAAGTCAAACAGTTAACACGGACCTTTAAATTGAGTGAGTAAAATGTTTAAGATTTCCGTAAATTAGTTATCATTCCAGAATTTACGAGAGAGATCACGGGAAGGCATGGTTGATCCCAGACGGTAGTGCAAGATTCAAACATTTGTTTTCTTGCTCATATGTTCCCGGAGTTGGGAGTACTTAAATTCTCGCGTATATTTGTGAGGCATTCAGGGAAGCTATAAACCCTAAGTGAAGTGCCTTTGAAATCTCACCAGCACACTGACGAGGTACGCCAGTTTTATATCGGTCATCAGTCGTCAAGTGGTGCAATAGTTGTACGGGATGAGCTTGATGGCAGCCTTTTTTTTTTTTTTTTTGTGAGCAGGTATTGTTCTAATTTAGCTTGCAATTGCAGGGACGTTTGAAGGAAGCATAACTGGGGTTTCGTATAACAGACTCCTAGGGAAGTTAGGAAGAGAGAGGTGTGCTCGGGATGACCTTGAAATATGTTGTGAGGAGTACAAATGAATTCGATTTTCTAAAATTTATTAATTAATGCCTGATTTATAAACAAAAGTAATAATAACATTCTTAATGAAATTAAGGCATCTGCAGCATATTGCACGGGAAGGCAATAAGCTTAGGAACGATAAGGTTACTGAGGTTACATATTCCCCTTTATTGTCGACATATTTAGCACCTCTCCTAATTTAGTTGAGTCGCTCGATTTATTAAAATTTCCCCGTATGTACAGCTAGGTAAAATATGAAAAAAAAGAAATAATATACACTGCTAATTCTAGGATGGCATTACGTATTTTAGACATCCACTGAATAGTACTAATGTTTAGACCCTTACACATATCAGCGGCGCCAGTGTACGCGTCATGTTTAAACATGCCACGTGCGTCCACAGGCGTCTGTTGCAACTGAACCGAACTGATCAACGTGCGCTTTTTTAGCTCTGAAAGTTGCTTGGGTAGCTGCATGCTCGATTTTGCATCATAAATGGGTTGCAAAAACTTCTCACGTACACTATGACTAATAGCCAAGCGAAACATTGACCTTGACCGATATTTCAACTCTAATGGTTTATTGTCTTTCGTCTCAATACACAATTATCAGAGGGAGGGTATATTCTAAGGAGTCAATATTTACATAACTAATGATCTCTATCTTTTTTTTTTTTAGTTTCTCTTAGCGAAAAATTTTCTTTTCACGCTGTTAAGCTGACAGAGCAAATGCGTTGACCGGTGATGTCTTATCTTGAAAGTTGGCACTATGAGCCATAGGTTGCCCTTAGTTGATATGACAACAATATTGACGACGCATAGTTAGGCAATCTTAAAGGGTTTAGATTCCAGATTATTTACAGAGATAACCTGAGCTGGCCTTCAATGACCGCTATATTCTGGGTAACAGCAAAAAAGGCAGTTTTCCCACAAAAAAGCAGCAGATAGTATACTAATGATTGCTTATCGTATTTAGAATTTAAGATAAAGTTTTGCGATATCTCCATCAAGTCAAAGAGGGATAATAAATATATTTTTTGATCACTATAGGGATATCTCTACTAAAAAAAGCACACTGTTCTTCCAACTGGGAGCCGTTTTTGATAGAGTACGTTTTCATGACAGTTTTAAATGCGGTAAGTGCCGCTAAACGCAGATTTCTACGCTGTGGTTCGCATCTGTGTTGAGTCAAATGAAGCCGCAGGTTCCACCCTTGGTGGTGCCCTTCCTCAATTCCTTTAAAAAAACATATAAAACAATAAGATCTGAGAATCGAAAATTTTGAAATCTAATCTGCCTACTGGCTTCGTTTGTTCTTCTAGAAACATCCCACATAGTCTGCGAACGATGCATTACCGCCCAAACATATAACCATCTTTATTTTGTTAGCAATTTTCTGCCTGTATTAATATTATACTCCAAGCTTTACCCAAATTATTTATTGCGGTAGCTCCCTCGCATTTTATTGCGTGCACGTTAAACGTTAATCAGTGCCTTCTTCTATCTGAACTTACACACATACCAGTTAAGTTGCATTCTTATCGTCTTCCTATAGATTGTCTGTTGCCTTCAATCACCTCTTGAGACTCAAACTAAAGTGACATATGAATGTTTACCCCTAAGTGTTTCCCTTGATGCCTCTGCAGGTAGCAGCCGTCTTTCTCGGCCTGGTGGCCGCCGTCTCCGCCGCCGGCTTCACCGCCCCGTCCGCCTACAGCGCTAGCGTGTACGGCCCGTCCATCGGCTCCTACGGCCACGGCCACCGCGGCTACCTTCCCCAGGCCTACAACCTCCAGGTGCGCTTCGGAGGCGGCGTCCAGGGACACGGAGGACACGGAGTTGCCGTCGTCGGTCACGGAGGCTACGGAGGCTACGGAGGATACGGAGGATACGGCCACGGAGGCTACGGCGGATTCGGACATGGTGGATACGGTCTTGCCCTCGGCGGACATGGCGGTTACGGCTACGGCGGATACGGCCACGGAGGATACGGTCTGGCTCTCGGCGGTTACGGCCTCGGACACGGCTACGGCTTCGGGCATGGCAAGCTTTACGGCTAAATGGTAGGTTGAATTCGTAGTGTTGGTCGACGTTTAGTGCTTGACTATAGTCAATGGCAGCGTAAGAATTCGTAAAAGCTCCGTCTCTAAGTGTGTTGCTTTTTAGCAAAGGTTTGACCGCACGTGCAACAAAATGTCATATCAGAGATAGGAAGCTCTCCGTCACTGACTATAGGTTAATACAATTAGTGGCAGGGACTGTGCGATGAGTGGCTACGCATTTATTTTATGGTGTGTGTGTACGTGAGTGTGCTTTCTTGGTGAGGACTAGTGGTGTGAGCTAGGCCGTGCGCAGACTTTTATGTGCGATGCATTTGCGATCGTTTATTGGTTGTGGAATTCGCTATTTTATATTGCGCTTGGACATAAGTGCGAACAAAGAAGCTACAAGACAGAGCGCAACGCCTTCAGCAAGTTTCCGTGGACATCCCTGAACATCGGAGTCTGGTCCTTGTAGCATCGCCTTCGCTCGAACTTACTGCGAAATAGGGTGCCTCCGTGTACGCTTTGCTTGGGTAGATGACATCTGGTCATTTTGTTTCAAACGCTTATTTTTATTTTTTTCTTGTTCTGAAGGGCGTGAAAGAGCGCGTCCCTGCACGTGTTCGTGGCGCTGACTGTGCTACGGCGACATTTTGTTTCCTGCGTTTTTTTTGTATTTTTCCTGTGAGCGCGTGCTGTCGGCATCGGGTACTACAAACGATGGCATCACCCTAAACAGAAGGACATTGAGGCACCCTACTGCGAAACAGAGTCTAGACGCTTGCACGCTAGAAGCTGCTTATTAAGATGTGCGGTGAGGAAAACGAGAGCAATCAATAAAATTGGCATCTTATTCAACAAGTCTGATCGTCGATTTAAGACACGCTTACATTTGCTGTCTCGTTTTCTACGGGTTTATTTTTACGAGGCTTTTTGAGTGCGCGCGATCTTTGTTGAGTTGGTCCCGAAGCACAATCGGGTCGAGCCAATAAGTAAACATTCCTTAACCACGACGACACAAACAAATGTTGTTCATAGTGGGACCTAAAATAAAATAAGTCCCCTCAGGATTTGGAGCCGGTGGTTTTGACGGTGAGGTACACATAGCCACTGACAACTCAAGAAATGCAGGATGTGGGTTGTTCCGAGCCTCTTATTTCCGTTCCGCAGCCAATGAGAGTGCCTACATTAGCCGATAAGAACACCGGAAAACAAATTACAAAGCATAAAGCGTGAACATTAGGGGCCATACCCAGCATGCCTTGCATGTGACGTCATATGGAACCGTAGCAGCCCGTGTTTCATGCAGCAAATATTTGGCACCCTCGAATCGGTTCTCCCCGGCAAGGCCTGCCGAGAAGAACAAATTCGATGGTGCGAAATGTACGCTGCAGAAGGTACGGGCAGAGGTGCATGGTACGGAGCGATGGTGGCCGATGTGCGAGCCATGTGTAGATCATACACCTAATCTCCCTAGAAACATGCTTCCGACCGCGCATGGGCATCATCGTAATCATTGGTGTCACACACTTTATCGACGTGAATAAACGAGTGGATGAAGGAATAGACGCCAGTTGCTATACCCTTTGACTAAAGCGGCAGTGTGCGCCGCGTAGTCTGATGAAGCATCAGTGAAACATAACGGTGATGGTGATGCTGCTAGTACGGAGTTGCGAAAAGGTCTTTCCGAGAACGCGCGCCAAGTAGAGCGACCCTTAAACATAGGAAAAGAAAAGTCCGTTCGCCGGACATGGGCGGGACCAGAGAAGGGGGCCGCATTGTTCGACAAACAACGACCTTCTTGAGAAAGCCCGGGAAGGATTACGGTTGCTTTGTAGTTCCTTTCTGGTACGCACGCTCAGGCGGCTGCGTTACGATATCTCCATATTCCATCTCGTTTCCTGACATCATTACGTGAACGTATATTGCACATTCGTGCCTGTTTTTCTTCTTTTGCAAAAGGGTTTTCAAGTCTTGTTTTTTCCCCCTCTCTGGCACAGTTGCAACCAGAAGACACGCCTTCAATGTAAATTAAATCAGTGCCAGAAAAACTAACGAAGAAAGAAAAAAAAAGAACAAGGTATCGACGATGACGGTGACCACGAGACTGACCTGAGAACGAAAGGCACTTTGACCAAGAAAGAGCCACTGTGAGAAAGTACAAACTGGAAGAGACCGTCGCGAGTTGAAATAAAGCGTTATTTATGCGCCGTTGACTCGAATATTTATTCGCGAATTACCTCCGGGAGCACACAAACTCAACTCTTCGACGTCACTCCACTGCGGTGGCGCTGCTGTCTGAACTGCGCATGCGCAGATGCTTTATAACGGGGGTAATCTGGTTTCCGCGCACGCGGAGTGTGCGCACCTGGTGGGGGGCAAACGCGGCGCCCCTTCGTAAGCAGCATGTTGATGAATGTAGTGGTTGACAGCTGCGGGAACCATGGGCCTGGCTTATGTTAATTCTAGCTTCATGATTGGTCCTTCACCACGTTCTTATCGGCAAATTCTGCAATTCCATTGGCGGCAGAGCGATAATGATATGGTCGGGCTCCGCCACGCCCTATACGTTTCTTAACTTGTCGGTGACGGTAGGGGCTTCATTAAATTCTGTTTGGTTTTATTGATGATGCGACTTGCCGTTCAAGATCAATGGCTAATGCTATGGGTGGTTGGCATAACTACACTCGTATTCCAACCGTAGTTGTAGAAAGGTGCTTCTGGAAATTGTTCTGGAACGTATGAAAGGACACGGTTTTGCAGGGAAATGCCTCTGATGGCATTTTTCTGCGAAACGACGAACCCACGCACGGTGTGCCGAATATTTCCATATATTGCCACGAGAGCTACAAACCGAAAGACAAACAGTATATATATATATATTGATATTTTTCAAGGTGTGCTCCCTGTCGGTTAGCATGTGAACTAAAACAAGAAATAAGCTTGCAGTACTACTGGGCCGTTACCAATACGTGTGTCTGTTTACAAACAATGCAGATATTTTACATGTATCGTAGAAGAAATCATAAAACAATAATATTTCCTCTTTTAGTTTTGTCGTTTTATTTATTTCTGACTGTTACTTTCAGCGGTTAACATTCTTTGATTTATTGAAAGCGCATCAAAACGATTATATATTTGTTTAATCAGTTGCTCAATAATGCACTGCGATGATACAGTGATGTCTTGTTAGTATGGACACCTCCGTTTTCGTAAAAAAGCGTCCATATTGTGAGTTGTCCATAATAACGAGCGAAAAATGCATGCATTTTCCCAGTTTGTCCCCGAAAGTGGGGTACACATACTCTCGGTCACCATAGTAACGAGACATGACTGTACACCACTTCTGCAAGTGATTGCTGAAGAGTGAAATCCGATGACATTCTTCTAAAAGCAGTTGCTTAACCAAACACAGCCTGATCACGGTTAAATAAAACTAAACTGTGATTATAAAAAAAAAAAAAAAACGGTTGCTTAAAAATACACTGCGATCAAACATTCGTGCAAGCCGTTGCAAAACAATACAGTTCTGAGCAACCTTTTTGCAGACGATAGTTAAAAACAAACCTTGACTATGAGCCTCCGCACACAACTCCTAAAATAAAGCACTCATGTAGACATCTACTCAATAGTTCACTGTAATTATACAGTACTGTTGCAAGGAGTACTGTTACAAACAGTAAACTCTGACAATATCTTTCCAACAGAAGTTGGTCTGTACACGATCTCTCAGCGTTTCAGTGTGAACATCAACTTTTGAAAACGGATGCTCAAAAATATACCACGGTCGTACACTTCTGCAAGTATTGACGCAACCATGCCTTTTGAGCAGCACTTCTGCAGACGGTTTTTCAACCGCATAGAATGTACTTCCGCAAACAATTCGTCCAAAGCAGATTGTGATCATGCACTTCTTTAAGCTGTTGCTCATAGAACACATGTGCACTGCGGTCATACAGTTTTCCAAACGTTTGTTCACCAAATTATGTACAATCATATACTTTTGCAATCAGTTGTTTAACAACCTGATATGACCACACACTTCTGCAAATAGTCGCTCGAAACTACACTACGGACATACAATTTTGCAAAGAGTTGGTAAACAAAAAACTTTCCTAGCTCTTTTCCTTCATACTTTGCAGAAAGACATTAACCTCGCGGACTGTATATACATATTTATATATTGTTAGGGTGATGCTGTCGGCAGCAGAAAGGACAGGACAGTACGCGATGATAGAACAGACAAAGGATTTATGGAGGCCGCGCCGGCCCGTGGGACCTGGCGCGAGATGGTCGTGCGCGCCACTGCCCCGTCGTCGT
Source organism: Ixodes scapularis (assembly GCF_016920785.2). NCBI lineage: Eukaryota > Metazoa > Arthropoda > Arachnida > Ixodida > Ixodidae > Ixodes > Ixodes scapularis. The sequence goes on from NW_024609881.1 coordinate 85,260,441, forward strand.
CTTCACCTTCCTGACAATATATATATATATATATATATATATATATATGAAAATGAAGTTGACAAGCACTCAAGCAACTTCAACTCATCGCGGCAAACCGAACACGCCTGACATTTCGTCTGTTTTTTTTCTCCGCTCTTCTGTCACTCTCTTTCTTGTTCTTTTTCTCGCCGATCTCAGCGTTGACCAGCGTTGACGATTTGCCGCTTTCCGCTCCCACCTTTAACATCCCCCCCCCCCCCCCCCCGCCTCCCCCCGGTTTCGGAAGGCGTAAAGTAACATTTCATCGCATGCTTTAGTTATTGTGTCATAATTCCTCTTCTTATCGATATCTATTCTCTGATTTGGATATGCGAATGGGAAAATAAGATTGGCATCAAGAACCGTTCTCCCAGAATGTTCTAACGCATGGAGAGATGATTGTGGTTTTCGTACATCGCTCACAATACAATACGCGAAGTTCCGAAACTCGACATCGTAATCGAGCATGTAGTGTTTCATGCACTCCCAAGAAGCGGTTATAATTCCAGTAATGTAAAGTAAAGGCCTATTCACACAGTAGCGTATGACTAGGTTTGGCTATATTGCTGGGGTTTACGTCGAGATTTGAATACCGGTTACCATGGCAACGAGCTTTGTTTACCCAGTTACTTACACTCGTATCTCGTCACAAGCCGCCTTATCGTGACACGTAGCCAAATGCCGCGCTGAGATACTGTCATCTACAATTGTGCAAGCGGGACATTTGGGTACAATGAAGGAATTAAAATAAAGCCAATTACAGACATTCGGTTCTATCACAATTGAGAGCACAATGAAAGAAAGATGGCATACACACACGCAAACACAGACTAACAGATTATGTCATAATTGAGTATCTTTCATTTGCATGCGGAGAACAAGTTCGTCTGCTTCTTGCACAGGGGTTGCGATGATGTCAGAAAGCCGAGCTCTTATTGGCTGACTGAACAACATGGTGGGTAGACCTCAATGCATCTAGCATTGAGGCCTACCTATTATCCTTTCAATCAAAGCCAATCAAAGCTAGGTGTCGTTCTGACGTCGCCGCAACTCTTGCACAAGAAGCAGACGACTTGCTGTCCGCACTTAATGTACCAGAGATAGCGAACTTGCAAAACAAACAGCCGCCACGCCGTCCACCGACCTTGTTTTGTTGGGTAAACACCGATTTCTGTGAAAAAACGAGTTAATAGTGACAATGTAAAGAGAGAAGCCGCGTTATACGAAAACATTCCTAGTACGCGCGGAGCTTCCAGGTCATCGCAGTTGTCCCTCTTTTCGACAGGTGGCAGCACACGTCGCTGATACCGGCAAGAACTCGTTTCTGTTTACGAGCGAGCGATGCCGCAACCAGCCCTCGAAGTCAAAACGTGTCAGGAAGAAACGGAAGCAGAGAACTTCGTGCCCGGCGGATTACACCATAGGGTGGTTTATCGCCGTGGCCTATTGCCCAACACTCGAAGTAACTGTCCGCTGGATATGTATCGAGCAACTGAAATTTCCCTGACAGTACCTGAGAAGCGAAAGACCTGCTAGGATGGAAATCCTTTCAGCAAGGGCATGAATGTGTACGCCTAAAGTGTTCAAAAGAATTTTGTGACGGACGTATCCGAACGATTTTTGTCCGGATAAATTAATATATAAACGCGGAATTAATAGTACTAAAAAAGTCAAACAGATTTCTGCACGGGCACAAAGTGTTCTTGAGAAAAAAGTGCCACATTCTTTGGCCCGTGTAAATAAACTACGCATCGCAGGGAAGCTGAAACTTCGGGAGAATGTGACGCTAGCGGTTGAGTTAGAACTAAAAAGTTTGAGAGCATGACGTTGCCTGGTTCAGAAAATACAAGAGAAAGGCCAAGTATAGTTATGAGCCAATACCAATTTAAGGAGAAAAGAGTAAAAAAAAAAAAAAAACCCAGTCTCAGGGTAAACGACGAAATGGTTGACCAATCTAAGCTTTGTATTGTAAAAAAAGAAGGAATGAAATTGTAAGTGCCCTTAGGATTTATTTTATAATAGAGTTTTGTTAGCAAGAAAGAAAGCTTTCTTCTCTTCATCGCTACCAAGTGCTTTTCACTAATATAAATGTCCCAAGTGTCCACAACGCCAGTCCAACTGTTTGGCGATATTAGAGTTAGGTGGATGTAGGCTCATAAAACAAATTAGTTTTTCTCTTTTATCTTTTGATTCAGGTAACTACAAGCTCTCAGAATTTTGCGTTCAATTGCAACGGCTAGTGTCACATTCTCACGGAGTTTAAGCTTTATTCAATGCGCAGTTTATTTACGCGGGCGGAAAAAACACAATGAATTCTTTTTCTCAAGAACATCTGGTACTTAGCTACTAAACCGTCGGCTACCCCCCTGATGTTTCCAGGAGGTTCCTCTTCAAGTCAGAACGATATGTCGCGCTCGTACAAACCTTCGCACTGTCACTGGCATGGCTCAACGGTGAAAGCCTTCGCTACTGCGTCAGATTTCTCAAAAATAGTATAGGGCTCTTGCACTTGACCCTCAGTTCCGGTAACCGTGTTTTTTGAAAGCTACGAAATCTGACGCCAACAAGCTGTGAGCGACCTTCCCGGTATCACTTTCCGCTACTTTTATTTTATTCTTGAAACGCAGAAACCAGCAGATAATTCCGTCAACGACAGAACTCGAGAAGTACGATTGGGGATATACGTATTTGGGACGCTCAAACCCAAATTATATCAGTTTTTTCCTTTCTTCGTAGTCACCTCAGTAGGCTGAACCCAGCCACGTACACGATATCTGAAAAAAAAAAAAATAGTAAGGAATAAAAACTACAACTACTCTTGGTTAAAAGGTATTGAATTAAAATAATTTTCCGGTGACTTCAGATTTTGAAAAAGACAGATTTTCCCGTCGGTTTGAGAACCGACGGGAAAATTTGTCGGTTTTCGAGCTGTCCTTCATTCGGTTCGAGTCACCGAAATATAAACTCCTTATATTCTTAATTCACCAATTTTGGTAAACCATGCATCCTCTTCTGCGAGACGTAGTTCCAGCCTTGTATGGCACTCATTACAAGTAATCAAATTACTTGAAATCAATTACCCTTTTTTGGAATATTGTACTCATTTGATTACATTTATTATATATCGTTTCAGCTTCCGTCCGAGCGCAGCCAAAGGCTGAGGGAACGTTTGCAACTTCGGGAAGAACATTCCTACGCACCACAAAGTAGTCCGCAAAAGTAATTCCTTTAAAATAACTGTTTTCTGGCGTAATCATTGCAAAATATTCAAGATATGTACTATTGAGAATGATTGGCAACTAAAGGAATTAAATGTCTGAAGTTTTTGTTTTTATTAATATATGTAAATGCATGTGGTTTGGTGAAAACACATATATCCGCTGGGAACACGGCTGGAGCGCTCGGTTTTTCTGTGTGATTTCGTTCCCGTAATGGCCGAATCGTATGCGATTTTGTTCCCGTAATGGCCGAATCGTGTGCTTCGCTGCTTTCCTCGCCGAGTTGCTTCAAAACGTCCTTTCGCAAAGGCATGATTTGGGCGTCAGGCGCGAGAGGTCGTGATGAATGTCTACTTTCCATTTCGGCAGGAGACTCGGGCCGCGTCGTACCGCGAATGCGTTGTAAACATGAAAAGTGTTCGGGTCACTACAATTCACCGATACACGGCTAAATCAGGGATCCCCTTTACCTGCCAATCACATTGAACGCCGAGAAGCTGGTGGAAAGGACTGTGCCTCGAGCCCTGGTATATCTAGACGATACACCTTGCAATGTGTACTTATAGTTCAAACCTACGCCGAAATGCCGAACAGGTGGAAAGCTCGAACACAGACGCCAGCGGCCAGCCTACGCACTGGCATCCCTTGTGACAAAATTTCAGAACGTAAAGGGGCACTTTTTAGACCTGTAGCAGACGATACCCTTGATACACCCGTATAGCAGACAAAATACTCGGCGGGCGCAAACGACCAGCGGCGCAGCGGAGCGATACCAAAGGGACAGGCGAGATCGCGTGACATCATTCCAGCGTGTGATTGGCCCCGGTCACAAGTAGGTTTGGCTGCGCTCGGACGGAAGCTGACGCGAAGTATAGGAAGTAATCACCGCCAGGGGCAAAATAAAAATTGTCGTTCTAAAAATCTGAAAAGTAATGGTTACTTTTTCAAGTAGAGACCGATTTCTTTATCCTCAAGTAATCAAGTAATCTAATTGAATACTTTTTAACCAAGAGTAATGATAATTATCGTCGATTAAGTTTTACGAGTCACATGCACAAGACTGCTTTTTATACCCATAGCTTTGACTTCATTGTCGGAACAAAAACTCTTCCCCAATTATAATCTGTGCAGTGATCGCCGTTTTAGATCAACGACTTGATTTACACAATTCGCTCACGGCGGCGGGTCAGGGCGGGGAACGGGGAAACCCTATTCAAAGTGCTTCTTCTTTTTGAGTTTCTTGACAGCGTAGTGGTCAAAGGACGAGTCCCTCCAGGAGACCCAAGCCCCGTTGAACGTCCCGGGGTCGCAGTCCTCGTCGGCCCCCCAGTCCTTCTCCCGGGGGACGTAGCTGGCGGAGGACCGTAGCTTCCCGGTCAGCCGGGTCACCACCTTGACGTTGCCCATGAAAGAGAGGCGAAGGGGCGATGTGTACAAGATACTGAACTCTGATTTACAGATTTGCGTCTGCTTACGATGGACTGCCTTGAAGCCTCTTGGGATCTCTTATGGTGAGACCACGGCTCTGGGTGAGACAACACATTGGCACCATCTATCGGGTCGCCGTGAAGTGTTTGGCCTTTCCTTATATTTTTTATCGTCTTCGGGAATCATTCTTTTTCGTCTTGAAAGAAAAAATTATTTTGACGCTGTTATAAACGATTATTTGTCATAAATAGTATACGCGCATTCGATCTCGTAATTACCCCTAAAAACCTTCGCCCTAGGGAAATTCTGTTCCAGGGTCATCCTATAGAGGGTGCCAGGGTTACAGTGTGTTCTCTCGCCCTAAGAAATCACAAGAACTCGCTCGCAAGCAAACGCAGGTGAGCGAACGGACTTGTAGATGACGTACGCGAGCAAAAGCATCACTGTTGTTGGCTTTCCACAATTGGTCAGACCAGGGATTGCCAACTTCGACGGTGGTTGATTAAGAACGAAATGGTGACCGACTTCCACCATGATTTTTACACGCACCATCGAACTTGCAGCTTCTGATGATAAGAAGCCAGGGTCGCGGCTCGTGACGTCACGGCGAGCCAAATGCTGGTCGTGACGTCACGAATGGAAACCACTAGGGTGCGCCACCGAAACATCTCTGTCAGAATGAGAACGGCAGGGCGGGTCCTTCCAACGCCCGGCCGCCAGCACGCGTTCCACGCTTTCCGCCGTGCCTTGGCTGCGCGAGCGTGCTCTAAGTGCACGGGACGCAAAAACATCGTCGAAGGTAGGAGTTAGCTCGCGCTGGAAGCGGAGCAACCGGAGCTCCTCCCTGCAGTTCTCATCTTGTGGGCGACTATTGAGTAGCCCTCGTGTACCTCGGGGTGACTGGCAGCGATGTTGTTCTGCTCGCAGGGATCCTTGTCCAGGTCGAAGAGGCAAAGTCCTTCGGACAGGAGACACATCGTGGCGTTTTTCATGACCGGACACGTGAGGACGGACCCGCGTCTTTCCAGGTCGGCTGGCTCCCAGTTGTCGCCGTACAATTTTTGGAATACCTGCAGAGAAGTTTTTGTTGTATTTGAAGTGTGGGATTAGAAGGCTGGTTGAGAGATTCGTATCGGTGGAATTTGAAGCACCTCAAACGCCATTTAACGACAGCGCCGTCGGGACAAACCTCGTTTCATATACTTTTGGCGTCTGGCTCAGACCGCTAGCGCTACATTTGAGCGAGCGTTCGGCAATACGTGGTTTATTTTTGAAATGAAAAAGAAAAACAAACTGTAATTTTTGAAAGGGTGACACTCTGCACATAATTGCGTCATATCTGTTGCGGCCAACGACTCACAGGTGGCGGAGAATACGGACGCGCGTCTTTTTGACCGGTAATTGGTTAGGTTAGGTTAGGTTAGGTTACGTTAGGTTAGGTTAGGTTAGGCGTCAGCGTCCGAATGTGTTAACACATGGGAGCTCGGAGCACGTGGAGTGAAAGCTCGCGCGCTACTAAACCCACAGATCCTTGGTTCAATCTCCACCGTTGCCCGTTTCGATATGAATGAGCACAGTACCGAAAGTGCAGGCGTGATTCACCAGTGCGAGTAATGCACGCTAAAGAGCCCAGTGTAGCAGATGTAGTGCAATGGCAACATTTCTAATCTACAGCAGAGACGCGCCAGACGCACATTAGAGCTGTCTTCTCTTGCTGCCTAAACATACGCACAACACAGTTACAGCTGCTCGTGATCGGTCGTTACAGCTCAATTGTTTACATGCTGTACACAGAGCAGGGTTGTCCCGGTGACTTTTTCAATGCGGTCTTGTCAGATGCTGGGAGCGCCATCACGGAAAATGTCTCAACCACGCAGTAATCAGCAGGGCGACACTTCGTCCGCGTCTCCTCGTATAGTCGCGAATGCGACGAGATACCCCTCTTGGGACAGTGCTGTGTAGGTAGTACGTGACAGCAGCTATGACTATGAGTAATAGAACTGAGTTAAAGATTTTGCAAGCTGCGCCCAATATAGGTAAGAGGCACCTTTAAAAGTACAGCTTTGAAATTTTCACTGGTATAAGTCGCAGGTTCGCAGCGAACTGGCCTTGTGCTATCTGAAGATTTCGAGCGGTTCTGCCTTTCTATGGTACATGAGCAGGTGACCCGATGCGGTCTTCGCTCAAAATGCCCTCCAAAGAAGTCGATCCATATAAAACCCGCAAGTAAAGAACAAGCTTACCCAACGGGAATGTTTTGCTTTTGAGCGAATCGTAGAAAACGGACTTGTTTTGACTAAGTTGCTCCGAGAATAGATAGTGATATGTTCAGGCTCCTGGAAGACCATCTGCTGTTAACAAATTTATATCTTAAGACTCATTCATGTTATGGCGGTGCATTTGATTTCTTTGCGGAGGCTTATATTGAAGTGCGTTTGAAAGTTTGTAAGACGGCTCTTAACTTCTAAGCGATGCAATGCACGGCTTGAACGACGGCTTGGTATCTTATGTAGACGTGAGGCTCCTTATCAATGTATCAGAACGTTGAAAGCTTCTACCTTGGTTATCTGAATGAACAGTGCATCTCTGTGTTAACTTTTATCGAATATGCTAGAATATGTCGCCACACCTCTCTACGACACGTACTATACTCTGACATTTATCGAAATAGTTACAGTGGTATCACTGCTAGAAAGCAACAGTGAGTGCGGTCGCGCGAAGGGAGATATCCATAAAATAATTCATATGTGTATATATATAAGCGGTTGCACCTTGTAAGCGGTGCCATGGACGTTCTCCCAGGAAGGAAATCCTGGCGTGTGTCTAGGGTTCGGGTGCCATCCGCTTCGCGAGAGAACGGCGTCCAGGTTCTTTGCGACGGCAATGACCTTGTAGTTCCTCTCTTGTAGTGCGAAATTGTGGCCTGCCAAGTCGATGTTGTGGATGATCTCCGTGCGGGGAGACTGGAGGTCTCCGCTGAGGGCCTCCCACATGTTGACGGAATCCAGGTCAAACACGGCGCCCAACTTCTTGATGTCGCCTCCTGGAGTGAAAGGTGGTCGAGCGGAGTCAAGTTTATTATAAAAAAAAGAGAAGCTATAATGTCAGTGAAACTCAATCTACAAAATATTATTTATTAATGAACGATGATGCCAGGGTGAGGCTTTGTTGACCCCCGAACTTGGTCCGAGCCAAGATATTCGTTATGGCCTTTGACGTGTCTCTGTCCTCGTGCAGGTCATGTTTTTGAGCTAAAGCTATACGCTTTAGGAAAAAAAAGTGTAGTACATCTTTTCTAAGAGGAGGAACAGAAATGTCCAATATATTTGTCCACAAAAGGAGCAAATGTCCTTATTTCAAAAGGGAGAAAATTTTATCCTCCCGCGGGGGATAAAAGTTTTTACCTTTCTCCTTCTAAGGGACGTCTTTAAAGTAACATTGCACCCCGCAAGCGAGACGCAATCGGGTCGAAAGGCTGAGGCAGCTACACGGCTTTTCACCAGAGTTACAGTAGTGCACGGCGTATATGCCTTTCGACGTTTTTTTGCGTGCGCTAAGACATTCCAAACATGGTTAGAAACTTGCACGAAAGAGGGCGCCATCAGAAAGAGGAGGGAAAGGACAGTAACGATTACGAATGATTTTAGTACTTGCAGAAGTAACGTGATTACTCTCTCGATTCGTTCCTTATAAATGGATTCACATGATCACAAATTTACCCCAAAAAGTAATTGATTACAAGTGGTATGAGTACTTGGAATGAGTACCGTACCGAGCGAAACCAATCGAGCGCACTCCTCTAGGAATGCCAACTTCACCCGATCGGCATATGTGGCAGACCTATTTTGAATTCGAATTGGCCGGCTAGTGCCCCATTTGTTGCATAGACACGTTCAGGCTGAACAAATGTTACTCCCGCTAAATATTTCTTTGAAATTAACTCTTACCTATCTCTTACCCATGTCATGTCTCTTATTCTAACGCATTCAGAGAAGCAACAGTAGACTATTAGTCCAATTAAATAAAATCGATTAGTTAACTTTTTATATTGGTTTCATTGAATCATGATAAAAATTCAGTATTTCTGGGGATTCCTATTAGAGGCTAAACCAATTATTATATTTTAGTTCATTACTCAATTACTGCGACGTTTATTCCCCGATCTAACGCCCGCTGACCCCGAAAACACACGGAGAAGTAACCGCCACGATCTTTTTATCATAACATGGTCTATTTAAAATAAAACTAGTAGTATACTGCCGTAAAATAAAATTACGAAAATACCACAAAAGTAGAAGTTATGCTCACATTTCTGTACGTGTTGAAGAGCTACATCTGCATCCAATTATCTTAAACTGTGGAAGCAAAATTATTTGTCATCCGAAAGTCACTTTTTATTGTGACAAAGTTAGGGACTGCGGAATTCGATGGCGTGTGCAAGTCTTCTCCGCTCCTTTTGAAATTTGTAAATAGCACAAAAGGTTAGGCCTTTAAAACATTGGGGCATTTTATACGTTCATAACTTTACACTAACTTAAACATATCAGTTTTAAGGTAGAGTCCAAATCAGGATTAGTTCCGCACAAGGCATGACACACAGTACACACGCCGCGACGCAGCACAACACACCGAACTGGTGAAACAAAACCAGCGGATCCTTGCATCCCGCAAGCTCCGCGGCCCGCCATGTCGCAGCGGTCGCCCAGTGTTGTCAAATGTTTTTTCTATTGCTGCTCAAATGTTTTCCATTTTTTTTTTGTGTGTATGGCAAATGGGGGGAGGAAGGTGGGGAAGAGCGCACCACTTAGCTGCTTTCATTCTTACCCCAGTCCCAGGTTATTCAACAACACGATAAACCGAACCTCTACTTTTCCTGTCAGCACCGAGAGGCGTAAGCCCGGGCTGGTTCCAGTCCCTTCAGCAAAAGATGGTGGAAGTTTTCTCGCCTCTCCAACTGCGGATAAGAAGTGCGCCGGGCTAGTGACCGGGTGCGCTATGTGAAGTCGCGGAAATGAAGGAACGGTAAAGCTAGAGGGAGCAAATATGAAAGTTCCTCCGTTTGTTTGCCCTTTTGTTAGAATGTAGCTGTCCTTGATTAGCTGAACCTCTATGGGTGATCTCAACCCACAGAGTTCGCTTTAGCAAGGTTAGGCACTTGGGCAATTTTAAGGTTGCAACCAAAGCCGCCGGCCTGAACTTACAGAAGTTTCTGTATGCATATCTTGCACTGGGATGCGTTCCGACCAATCATTTAATCTTCCTATGATATTCTGAGCGATGAGCACGGTGAGAAACCTCACGGGATTCAATTGTTTTAAATGTAAATGAGCAGGCCCTTCTTCGCACTGTGACCGCTCACTACATCTATCACTGTGGGGTTATTAGAGATAACACGCACTCTAAGAAAGAAAGGAGGAGAAAGATAGCAACAGCGACTGTTCCTCCTTGTTGCGGACGAGTTGCCCAGAGAAGAGAGGAACGGAAGTTCAGATGAAAGGAGGAGGCCGAGTCCCTCCTTGTTTAGTTGGCGCAGGGGTAGAACATCGCGCTACTGACCAAGTGGTCAAAGTTCAATCCCCGGAGGAGCGGGTTTTTTTTTTTTTTTCGTAAAGTTTTTTTTTTTATTTTTATTTACCAAAACGAACATAGACAAACCCAGACCGATGAAAGGAAAACTAAAGTCCTTATTATTCATCGAGACGTTTTCCTCCTTCTCCAGGCAGACGGGAGAAACCTTTCGCCGTCCCGACTCATCTTCTTTCGGTTTCGTTTTTTGAGCAGGTCGCGCACGTTGTTTAATAAATTAATGTTGAGTTGATTGAGCTTCAGCGGCAGCGAAGGCCGCCTATAATTTCGTCTTTTAATACAAACGTGCAGAACATTTCGGTTGCATTGACGTTTTTACCACTACTTTTATCGAACGAGCTAACGAAGCCGCTAGAAACAGCGAAGTTCCGGAGCAGTGCCAGCAGCGCTACATACACTGGGTAAGACGGCCGCCTCCGATTTGCGGGACACACGCGCAATTACAGCAGCGAAACCACGAGGAACTGTGTCGACGTTTCCGACGTTATGGAAATCGCGGGAACTGCGTCCAAGGCAGGCAGGTTTTCCTGCTGCTGAGTTCGGTTCTGTTGTCCTGTGCCGAGTGCCAACCGGCGTTCAACGTGGTTCTGTATTTCTGCGTGTCAGCAACATCGTCGACGTGGTTCTGTATTTCTGCGTGTCAGCGGCATCATGATGGCAGTGTTGTGGGTTGTGAACGGGTCAATATCACAAAAGCGAATGACATTTTAGCGAACGGCGACATTTGAGCGAATGGTCGTTTTAGCGAATAACGGGGGCGCGCGTTAACCCATCCGTCGCGCTGCGCTTTACGCCGCTTCGCGGCGACAGTCTGCGGCAACTCATTACAAAAATATGAACTCACTTGGCCCACCCGAAAACGCCGCTTCGCGGCGTCCGACTATTCGCTAAAGTGTCGTTCGATGAAACGTGGGCGTTCGCTAAAACGTCATTCGATCAAGTGAGTGCCTCCCGCTGTGAACAGAAGACTGGAATTATCGCCGATGTGACCGTGTGTTCGCGTATCAGTGGTGTAACAACAAGATGAGATGACGTAAACTGTCGGGCATTGATGCCGCTGGTCGGGCCGTGATCGGAGGCGGCGGGGTGTCGCAGGATGACATTCCGCTTTACATTAAATAGTTTAAAACCACTTGAGGAATTAGGTGCAGCCGATCGACGTGTGGATAGGCATGTTGGAACGCTGGTCTGAACGGTAAGCTCCTATCATACAGTGGCCAATGTGACTGTCGGTCCCCGAGAGCGATTGCGCTCTGGGGAAAAGACAACACTACGAAAGTATGACGAAAAGTACGTATATTTATAATGGAGGTTTAGCATAAAAAAAAAAAGACAGGCAAAATCGAAAAAAAACAAAAAACGCTATCCTTTATTTTACTGTTTAAATATATTACGGTTCGTGTAGAAACTGCCCTCTAAGTGGCGCGCTGGGATGAGCGCTAGAAGTTTTCGAGCTCGCAACGGCGTCGCAAGTCGCGGCTTTGACTGCATTCAAGTTGATCGAAAAGCGATTTCTGTGCCCGTGAAGCATCACTTCCAGCTGAGTGGATATCCGCTCTACAGAGATTAATTCAAGACGGCAATTGCAGCTTTGCGCGAACAGCACAAATAGAAAAACGAACACTACAATATAAATACTGGCTACGAAGGGCCATGCGGGAAAACAAACACATGGCTTGGAACCACATTGGGGCGGCTCGATTTATTGGCTTTCAAATAATTATGGCATGATCGAGCGTCTTCTTTTTAATAAGAGATTCATCCCCTGAGCCATTAAAAATAGCCTCAGATGTATGACATTGCTGGAAAAAAATGAACATGTTCGGAATATTTTTTTTTGCTTAGGGAGTCACCGAAAAATTCCGTACGTTCAAAACGACCACTATAAAAGACGGAAACACAGGGCTCGGTAGTAGTGATCGGGGTAGTGGGTTGCCATTTTACCGCCCAAGTCACGCACCGAGTGCTCCAGACCGTCACGCGCTGGCACGTTAACAATAGATGTCTTCACCCTGAGACATACAGACATGTAGGCACCCTAAACTAGACGCGATCGCAACGCCGCCATTTCTCCCGCACCGTCCACTCCTGGAACTGCATGACAGCACGCACCGGTCCAGTCAAGTCGCGGAAGGACCGATGGCGCCACCTTGCAGTGTAATCTCGCACTAGCTATATAAGAGAACTTTTATATTTTGGCTCGCTGCTAAAAAACGGCGCTGTAATTGTATCTAGTTCGGACTCGGTGAACGAGAGCGGTCCGGTTTTCAGGGGCGATTTTCCCTAACTGAGTGTTCTAGTAAGTAGTAACGTTGGTTCCAACTAACTGTTGCTGATTTTGATGGAGGCACTTCCGAAAGTAAATCATGTCCTCACCAGCAGCAGAAAACAGCGTGGGCAGCCAGTCGGTGACGTGCATCAGCTGAGTGGACGTCCTCCGCGTCTTGTTGAGGAGCGGGCTCCAGACGAAGGCGGGTACCCTGACGCCTCCTTCGAAGCAGGTTCCCTTCATGCCCCGGAGCGGAAAGTTGAACGACAGGTTGTTTGTAAAGTCGCCGACAGGCATGCCGCCACTGGCTGACGCGAACACCAGAATGGTGTTGTTGAGCAGTCTTCGATTGTGCAATGCTTCGAATATCTGGCCAAGGGACTGGTCGACTTCCGTCAAGGCACCTGCATGAAACAATACATACCAAAATTTCCTAGATGGCAAGGCCGTCGTACAGGATTGTCTGCGCCATCTGCGAGAGGGCAGTTCAGGGCGCAGTTTGAGCACCAGGGTATGAAATCGCGTGTTCATTGACTGGACATGAGCCTCAGCCGATCGCCGATGCAGCCCTTGTGTCTAATCTGTGCCTCGAATTGGCCTCTGGTTGATGACGCATGAAAACCTACGTCCCCTATTATATTAAACCCTATGGCTATGTGTATGAAACTGTCTAGTCCAGGGGCCTCCGAACCCCGGCCCGCGGGCCGAATCCGACCTGTGGATGGGCTCTGGCCGGCCCGGGAGAGGTGCGGTATTTCCATTGACGCCCGGCCTAGGGGCCGCTACTATCGACGTGAAAATTAACGCGTGAAAACAGAAAAAGAAAAACATTGGCTGTAGAAACCGCTGGTGTTTGTTGTCAACGGATTGCGATAGCATTCGTAATAAGACTCACGACGCAGATCACTGTGAATACAACAATGCAAATTTTGAGTAAACACTTACTCTTAATGAATGGTTTACGAAGCAATCATCGACGTCAGCGCGACTGCAGTGCGCTATTTTGAAATTGAGTGATTGCGACGCCTCCGTGTAATCGTTTAATCTTCTGCCGCTGCCGAATCGTTAATTCTTCGAGCTGGTTCCCCACCGTCATTTCAGCTTCGTGTGGCTGTCTTGTCCTGCCTCTGGATAATCGTTAATTGTTCAAGCTGTTTCACTACCATCATTGACCATGTACCAACTAGCTTACCTCCAACCGATAATTGCTTCGTAGCTTGGGCGGAAGTGTGATTGTGCGCATACAGTCGCGCCGTGTATGCGCAGCGTGGGTTTATCCGCTTGCGCCTCAGCCATGAGTGATTGCTTCGTAGCTTGTGCGCAAATGTGAATCTGTGCCTACTGCCGCTCCGTTTATACGCGGCGCGTTTTTATCTGCTTGCTAGGACGACACCGAGGACGACGTCCTAAAGGACGACGTCGAACACGACACCCAGGACCACCTCCAGGACGACCTCTAGGGCGATCTCAAGGACGACTTCTAGGGCGACCTCCAGGACGACCGCAAGAACGGCGTTCAGGACCAACGTTACTGGATCGGCTAAGTTGACAAGCTACGAAGAAAAAGTAATGCGCTCCGATTCACTGCCGCGTGGCTGCGCTCGTGTCGCAGTCCGCCCGACCCTCTCAGTTTGACCGGCCTCGGTACACTTGCATACGCTGTGAAACACATCGTTTTTTTTTTGTCGGTTCACGAAGTGTATTACCAACGACTGTTGTCAGTGTGCTAATGTCCAGGTTGAGACAACATTTCTGGGGACTATTGAGGTAAATTAACACCCGCCGGGCCTTCGTAGCTTTAGAAGTTTTCGACGTTCGGCACCAAGGCAAGTAACTCGGAGAAATGGCTGCGTCTATTGTGGTTTCCGTCAGATGAAGCGCTGTGTTTCGGTCGTTTTCGTACTGAAATTCCGTGAACTTCCCTCTTCTGGTGTTCTGTGCTTGTGTCAAAAGCTCAAGCATAAACTGTTGTCACATATTCCAAAGCAGCATTAGAAAAGAATGCAAATTCGAAGGCGTGTTTGTTGTTTGAAGGAAGCAGGCTGTTTTTGCTTTTGTATTTGTACTCAGCTAGGTCGAGTCCTACTAGTAGAACATCTGAGGTGATGAAAACGGCTGAGTTATTCCTATCGTGTGTTCTTTACGCGTATGACAACAACCTCGGTCCCTTGAGTGCGCGTGTCATTTCGGAGACGTGTGACTAAGGGGTAAGAATTTCAAGACATCACTTGCGATCAGCTGATCAGCGCGGATTTGTGTTTGTATACTTTTGGAATTTACGCGTGAACTTGAGCGAGGTATTAGAGCCGTTATTCTATAGTACCTGCAACAGCTTCGCGGTAACAGTGCATGAATTGTGAGACACTCTCGCCTATACAAAACGAGTTGATTTGGGTAAGCATGTTTGCATGCTCCATTGCCTGATACAACAACATGCTTGTTGACATGTTTGCATGAGCGCGTTAATTTAAATTCGCTTTATGTTAAGAACTCTTTTCTTACCGTTGCAATTGTGTTTGAAATAAATTTATGATAATATTGTTTTATTGTTCTCATGACTCTTCTGCGGTCTGTTTCCAGCCAAAATAAAGACGTTTTTAGCTACCTCACCGAGCCCCTGAAAATGCGTCATAGGAAGGCTGGGGTGCAAAGACCACTGTGAAAACTTTACTGCCCAACCACTAAGCTTCTTTATTGTAACGTGAATACGATTCTGCGCGATAGACACCAGTCGAAAGTTACAGGTGGCGGAGAAGGTGGCAGTAGCAAACAAGAAAGCCCGGCCCATGTGGTTGCCAACTACAGGTATTTTCAGCCTCGGTCTTTTGTAGCGATGTTTTCATGGAGAAAAAAAAAAAAGGTTGCACAGTATTTATATATAACTTTACCCTTGCCGAAGATTTGTTGTGGCAACAAAGAAAACGCAGAAAACAAATTTTAATCGTTTTACTGCGAAAAATATGTAGGAGCGTTTATCGAGAACTACATACGGCGCTGACAGCGCATGCGAGCCCCTGCTTGTGGATGCTGGTCCAAGACGAATATGAGAGGCATCAACTACGACGTAAATCTCGCTTTAGTTTAATATTGCACTTGCAGGAAACCACAATTGGATGTAAATATGGACGTAAGCGTCCATATTTACAATAGTGTGGCTGCAACGGAATTTACTTGCAGAGTCCATTTCTTAATAAGAAGTGCGCAAGGCTCGCCGGCGTGCCGCCGACCACCTGATTTCACAAAGAAAAGCCAGCGTCCCGAGCTTGCCCAGAGCATGACCGGCCTTACGGACCGGGCGGGCTGCGACGACAGCTCCACCACGCCCGCACGAACGGAGGGGGCTGGCTCTCCGACGTGCGCCTTATATGGAGTTTCTCAACTGAGCCGGTCTAGTAATGTTGGTCTTGGACGACGTCCTAGAGGGCAACGTCTAGGACGACGTCGAGAACGACGAGGACGTCAAAGGCGACGTCTTGAACGATATCTAGGACGACCTGTAGGGCTCTCTTATGGACGACCTCTAGGAAGAACGACGTTAAAGACGACATCCGCATACGCGCGGTGCCTGCGTTATCGGACGTCATGCGCATTAGGACGTTCTGCGTTTCTGGAAGCCGTGCGGCATCTCCGCACGCACGGCGCATTCGAGGCCAGATACAGTATCCCAAAAACCGGCTGAAGTAGCTAAAGAATGCTGTCGCATAAAGAAAGAGAGAAAAAAAAAAGAAGGCGATGCGACGCACATTAAAAATGCAAACGAACATATAAAAAAAAAGAGAGAACACTTCACCAAAGCGCAGCTCCTGTCGTCATATTATTTATTGTACGTTACCTTCCCCAGCACTAGTATTTGTAGTCCCCAGATTCATGCTGTGTAACTATGTTGAAATTCATTTGCGTTCTCATTCATATCGTGCTCAGTGTACTGTCTCATAACCATTGCATATCGTTATCATTCTAGAATTATCATTGTTCTTCTGCCATGTGTGCATATGCCAAAGTTTTTATGAACTTAAATATATTCCTGGTGAGTCTTTTAGTTCGCAATGTTTTAATGTAATAATTAAGAACACATTGAATTAAAAAAAAAATGAAAGCCGTTTACAACTCTCTGTAACGCCGGATTAGAGCGCAGCTCTTGAGGAGGAGGATGGAAGGGTACTGAGGGATAGGTGACTCCCTGAGGTCACGTGACATCAGGGGGTTACGTGACCTCAGGGGGTCACATGACATCGGGAGGTGACGTGACCTCAGGGGGGCCACGAGATTTGAGGGGGGTCACGTGACCTAAATTTACCGGGGAATTTTTTCCGCTAAATTTAGCGGGGAAATTTTTCTGCTAAATTTAGCGGAGCAACTTTTCCGCTGAATTTGGTGGGGAACTTTTTCCGCCACATTTAGCGGGAAATTTTTTCCGTAAATTTAGCCTGGAAATTTACCCATAACGCACCGCGCGGTTACGCCGACGGCGACGGCGACGGCGACGCCGCTCAAGCCGGAAACGGGCGCCTAAAAGCTGCGCTCCAAAAGAAAGTATTTGTATTCATCCACCCCCTTATAATCTTTACATTTTTACTCTAGTTTAAGTTCCTGTACTTAAATGCTTATGTAGGTTCATTGACTTAGTATTTTCTTATTTATGTTCTCTTATTTATTTTCCGGCTGTCCACTCTAAGACCAGTCCCCAATCCGACCCCTTAGCCTAAACGTTTCGAGACCCGGGCCTGGTCCAGTCATACGAAGCAGTCTGCGAAGTGACACTGAGCACGACAGAAACGAATGAAACATCCTCCTTGGTGTATAATCGAGCACTGTATTTTTGTAGCGTGAGCTACACTGGACGAGGTTGAGCAGTTTCGCGTGGCTCCCAAAGTGCCTTGCTACGCAAGCCCGAGGAGCAGGGACGTCACACGGCGCACACAGCTGGCGTGCCGGAGCCGCCGCCGCCGCGCGCTCTGCCACCGCCGCGCCCGCCTCGCCGGTCTGCGCATTCCAGAGGAGTGACGTCATAGCCGCGGCAGACGCACTGGCGCCGCCGCGTGCCCAGCTGTGCGCCTCCGTTGCGCAGTAGCCAAGTCTGACGCTGCACCGGAGCCGCTTGATAGCGCCTCTCATTTTGTGCGCATAAGCTCACACTACGTATATCCTAGCATAGCCGAGCTAAGCCACCGCAATTTTAGTTCTAAGCATAAGTTCAGCCTTGCCATTCGCCCAACTTGCACTGACTGAACGGTGCGTAGACTGCACTGATTGACTAATCTAGTGCTTTGCTGGAAAGTAGACGCACCAGAGTGCTTATAGTGCATACGCATATGTTTACTGAGGTTAAGGGTAATGCTTTTAATTCCCTTGCAATTTAACTTGATAATTATTCAGACATTTTCTGGTTTGATGTCCTCATTAGCTTACTGAAAATGCAGGTTACTTTAAAAAAATGTTTGCATTTTCAATATCTCTTATTGCATATTGAAAGGCGTAACCATTTATGCAAAATTTCATTGTAATAAAGGTCAGGGATCAAGATGTTCTTGCCATCCCAATAAATGAGTCTGTGGCGTCACTATTTTGGACACGGTCTATTTGATTGTACAAAAGACTACAGAAATATGTTTTTTTTTTTTGCAAGCTGTCAGTCGCATAAGTCTATATAGTCACCGGCAAAGATTCTTCTCTTTCGGTCCCTAATGAAGCCAAATGAGTCCAGGTGTTCCAGAGGGCATTGCAAGCTTCCGTGGTAGTTCGCAGTATGCAGCGCTTGATGAGAAAGAATCAGCAACAGCGGCTGATGAAGAACAAAGAAACAGTTTTCGAGTCGGGTCCTGAAATTACGCAAAGGTTAATGTATGTTTAAGATAACATTTTTGCGCCTGTAAGGACCCTATTTAATTAAATATATGCTAGATTCAGGCTGCTAAAGCTATTTATTTCACGAGGACTAAAGTTAAAAATAAAATAATGATTTTACTACTTTTAGGCTCGAGTATGCATACAAAAGGCTGTTTTATTGAAAACATACTATGGACAAAAAAATTCAAACAGGCCTCTTGAAAAAAATGTTGCATTGGGATGCCGCTTAGGGCAAATACTTCAAGCGCGGTCCGAGTACATTGCATTTTAATGATCTGCGCACCAGTATTTTCACTTTACTGGAACTAACTTTTTATGGCAAAAGTGTCAATGCGAGGGGGTTCGATGACGATCGCACCTGGGCAGTATGCGTGCCTTGGGAGCGCCTGAGGCATGCTAAGCTGTCTGGAGGGAGGTTAGTACAACTATGAACTGCCGCTATTCCATATACTTGAATAGTGGCAATTCATTAGCATGCCGAAGGCACCACATTGTGCATCTTATTCACTCGGCTTGTATTCGGATAAGACAGCTCATATTGTCTCCCATTTTACACGTCAAGAAAAGTCGACTGGCTCTCTTCAAAGTACACTTGCCAATTTTCCTCAACGATTATAAAATTAAATTAGCGGTGTTACGCTCTAACCTATCATCACAATTATTTGCTGGTCAGACTAATTGCTGAGATGATGTATTTTTCATGCTCATTCATACCATCGATTCTTACTCTATTGATATTGGCAAAGGCTAAGAGTACAGAATAATGGTTAACAAAGACTTTTGCACTTAACTTGTAAGTTCATCTTGTCTGATGTAATTTCGCTCCTTAGTGCATTTAATGTAGCTTTTAAAAATATATATTACGTGTGGCTTGCTGCAAGTACGGTATGAGTGTAACTCACCCAAAAAGGCAGCATAAAGAATAATGCGACAAATCCATTGCGGACCTTCATGATACGTACAAGAAACAAGAAAGTGATCCAAAACTGCCAGAAAGAGCTTAGAACTTAAATTCGAGCCTTTGAAATGCTGCCGACGTTTTGTTAAAACAAGAGCTAAGTTTCTTCCTGAAGGCAGCCTCGAACGAAAATTCGACTGATACTTTAATGATTCGAGGAGCTACAGCCACCGTTAATATGAAAGACCCATTCGTGGAGGCAGTTAAAGCGGCGTTGCTAAGAGCACGGTCGACTGAAACGCTTTTGTTTTTGGAGATAGAATATATTGAAGATTAATTTATTTCCTCGCACCAGGAAATGTGCGCCTGGCCAAAGCGAATCCTACACGTCCGCCTTAAACTGTCTTGTCGAATGAGTCTATAATTTTGACAGAAAAAACAACAACACACCTTTACTTAATCATAATATAACACCTGTGACTGTAGTGCCGAAACAATTAAGCTTTCAAGTTTAAACTTTCAATAAGACAACTGCAGGAGAACGTCTGAATTTTCTTTTTTTTTTTTCCGAACCACATATTAGATGTTACGTCATGATTAATTATCACCAGCCCGACTGAACACTCCGTTTTTTTTTCTCCATTTACTTACTTTGGTTCGGTCAGGATTGGTGATTAACTTGACGGCACGTTCGGTGAAGAGTCGTGTCGAATAAACGCCAGTTTGGTTCCACATCAGATCATCGTTCAGGCGCAGATCAAACCCCTGCATCTTTGTTTGCATGTCCTGTGCGTGCAAAAAGTATGGTCGGTGACAGGTTAAGCGCCCACTCGACGCTCCGCCATCGATCGCGATTCTTCTGTCCCTGATAACACTTTGTCGCACGTGCCATCGAAGCATGGCGGAATACAGCGAACGCGTGCTGGAGGTGGTGCTTCTATTGGATGTTTAACCTATCACTGACTATATATAGTTCGTTCAGACAACGTTTTTCACCAATACAGACTTGCTAAGTTTTAGAAGACAGTGTCCGTTTGTAACCATTTGTCCTGGGACCACTTTGTCAGGTACCTTTTTCTCCTGAGACCACTTTGTCAGGTACCTTTTTGTCCTGGGCGGTTTCGTCTGAATCCCGTGTGCTCGCTTATGTAGACATCTTTACATATATGAACCTTTTTTTATAAAAGAAGAGAACTCTAACGTGTAATATGCGTGTAAAGTTTGGTCAACGATTACATCCTCGAAGTTTTGGATGTTTTAGCTAGGTAACTTCGCTGACCACTCTACTGTGTGCAAAACAGTCTCTCGACAAGTGCCGACGTTTTTAACTTTCTATTGTGTATGTTTCAGCCTCAACTTAAAAAAAAAAAACAAAAAAACAACAAAACAAAACAACAACAGCAGGAACAACTGTCGTGCTTAGAATTGCCAAAAGGATCGTCTTCAATTGCTGCTCATATTTATGTATAACTGTAAATTGAATCGGACCGCCGTTTTAATAAGCGTTTTGTAGATATTAGACCGCTTTAGCATACCGTTACCTTCGGACTTCCATGGCCACGACTCCTGGTGCGCGGGGAGGAGCAGGCTTGAAAGGTACAGCCCGATCTTTCGGTAACAATGCCGCTTTAGGAGGTGCCCTGCTGTAACGGTGCGCTAAAACTGCCTTACAGCGTAGCGTTACCGTAGGCTGCCCTACGAAGTGGTGTTGCTTCCATGAAGTTGCGCTGTGACTTTGAAGCATGCTCCACAGGGCGTGCCTTCAGTCGGCGGTTAAGCTATGCTAAAACTGCCCAGTAGGGGAAACACTTTAACCTTTCACTGTTAACGTTACCACCACTGTCTGAAAGGGCAGAGAACGTACAGTCATAAGAAATATGAGTGGAAACAAACCGTTTGTCTTTTTCTATAAGTGCAGTCTTAAGAACTCCCATATAATCTCTCGATTTCTCAAAGTGTTAAGAGAAACTTCAGCCTAAGCTTTGCGTTTCAGCCTTTGTTCAGATCACAACATCTTTGATAACGGGCTGTTCCCTCTTATATATCTTACGCATATATAAAAAAAACACTAATGTAAATGAACCGACGCTAAAAAAAAAGGAAAAAAAAAAGAAAAGAAAAGCGGTGCCAAAGGATTGTTGCTTAGAACGTTTTCTTCGCGTTCGCGTCCTAGTTTAGGTACGACGCTAACGGCATTTCAAATTTGCCTGTTGTAATTATTTTTTAACGCTACTTTTCCTGTGATTACTAATTCCCGTTAGTCTTTTCGTGAAGTTTCTCAGAGCACGATTCTACGCTACACTCGTGCAGTTTCAGGACAGTCCCCTTTTCAAAACCCAATCCAGCAACATTGGCGGTGGCCGTTTCTCGGGCACCAAGCGCGTGATTGGATTCGAATCTTCACCGAACGCTGACGCACCCACTCGTGCCCAATACACGTGTGTACATGCTAAGAGTACGTGCCCAAACAACGACGGGACTTCGGATCATTGGCCGAGCAGCTGCCACACTTCGTTTCACGCTTAGTCCGATCGACGCTATGCGATCCGACATGGAGCCAATCAGAAAGCGGAAAAAGTGCATCGTCACGATTAACGTTACTAAAACACTCCGTTGGGAAACTCACCCTTGAAACACCACGGACCGGTTGCGTCTACCGAGACCAAACTAAATACGATAGCAGCGCCACCCTTTAGCGGCGAGTCAAAGCATGAAAGTTGATTTAGATAGCTACTGTGAAATGGCATTGCGAGATGGCGCCACCGGCCCTTGCGGGGCTCGACCTGAACCAATACGTGCAGCAGTACAGTTCCCGGAGTGGCCGCTGCGGGAGAAATAGCGGCGTTGCGATCGCCTTTAGTTCGGCTCTCAAGTACGGATCGGAGCGACTTTTTCAAAGCAGTTTCCACCCTTAGTTGTTCTAGTAACGTTGGTCACGGCACTCGTGGGCTTTGTATGCGTTTGGTATTACCGGCTACACCAATCCCGCTTAGCGAATGCGCTGTAATCCCGTGCTTTTACCCGTACCTTAAGCAGAAAGCAAGTCGTCTGCTTCTTTCGCAGGAGTGTCGGGGACGTCAGAACATCGCCGAGCTCTGATTGGCTTTAATTGAAAGGATAGATGTTAGACCTCAACGCTAGAT
This sequence comes from Ixodes scapularis, assembly GCF_016920785.2. Lineage (NCBI taxonomy): Eukaryota > Metazoa > Arthropoda > Arachnida > Ixodida > Ixodidae > Ixodes > Ixodes scapularis. Next base: position 85,282,851 of record NW_024609881.1, read on the forward strand.
GCGTCGAGGTCTACCCACTCTTTTTTATATCAGCCAATAGGAGCTCGGCCTTCTGACATCATTGCAACCGCTGTGCAAGAAACAGACGACCTTGCGCTCCGCATTAGTTTAGCCGGCGATTGCGAACGCACAAAGACGACGAGTGCCTTGACGACGCACTTTTAGTACAGTTACCTGCGGTCGGACTTCATACACTTTTGAAAAGGGTCTATCGCGGCTTCAGAAAGCAGCCTCAACAAAAGCTGCGGTCGGACTTTTGCTCATTCGAACCTAATCGTCGTCTGCATGTTCTTTTTTTTTACGTCTTTTGCTTTAAAACCGATTTTTGTGTCGGGTATGCAAAACCACCACGGTTACGAACTCCAAAGCATATAGCCTTGAGAAGCTGCGTTGGTGCGTGGCAAACTCACATCAGTGGCGACGTGGGTCCAATAGTCTCCGGGTCCCGTCCACTTGGCGTACGCGGTGTCGAAGCCACGGTTGACCGCGGTGAAGCGTTTCTTGTAGAAGCCCAGGTTCCACTGGCGTCCGGGAACAAGTGGGAATAATGACAATTAGCTGCGGAACAAATCTTTTATGAAGTTCCTAGGGAAAAGACGTTCTTTGATATTTTTGACGTACGAGTATTCACGTATACTTTGAAGCGTCAATTACGTGACAGTGCGGGCTTTAGAAAGCCAATGGCGGTAGACAGCAGCCGAATGTACTGAAGGACGCCACCTTATTCCTGGGAAATGCGCTGAGTCTTTTGTGTTGGTTGTAGTTTGTAAAAAGCAACAACAACAACAACAACAACAACAACAACAACAACAACAACAACAACTACAACAACAACAACAACGTCAAGGGCTTTAATCGCTTTTAAGTTTAAATCGCATTGAAAAGTGTACTTGTTTACATCTTTAATTATTCACAAAAGTCCAGTATTTTGAAAGACTTGAATGGTTTACAAAACTAAACTATACAAAATAATTCCAGTAGCAGCTAGGCCAATGATCCGATAAATTCTGACTGCTCGGCGAGTTGGCGCTGAATCTGGCAACCATGGTCGCGCTTAAAAACGGACAAAAGGAAAGAACATGACAACGGAATGCGCTACATTACTTCTGCGTTGTCTTGTTCCTCCCTCTTCTCAGTGGCTGTGAGAGCGACCAATTGTTCTTGAAAGTCATCCCAGGCTGCCATATCTTAGGCGCAGCTTCTGAACGAGTATTGGACACAAATACAGCGAAGCATTCGACATGAACATGCCAACTCGGGTTCAATCGCGGGCTCGGTCTTGGAAGCGACGTCCAAAACATGGCCACCGCAAATGTTGATCTATGGAGATTTGTATATGGTTCATTTCATGTCGCTGCATCGGTGTTTGAAAAAAAAAAAAAGAAATGGGGCTCACAAGTTTGATTTGGTGTGGAATATATTTCGGGTGCGTTTGGAATGAAATGTTAAAAAAAGAAAGAAAATCACATGGCCTCAAAAGTACATTAAATATGTCTGATATTGCGTTTATATGGCTCCAATTTGACCCACGATGTTCATTGCTTTTATAAACGAAGTAGATATTTTTCCGGCAGCCTGGATTTTTCAAGCCATTAATTATGCCAGCAGTGTCGTCCGATTAGCTGGGTGTTTCTATGACGTCGCATTTCCGGTTCCGGGTTTTCTTTCCCGTCTCCCACACGGCTCCCTCGGCGTCCGTATTCACACGGGGTCACTCCACGCGACCGTGCACTAGGATAACCCGCGGAAAGGAGAGCGTGTTTGGAGGACGACTTCGTCGAGGACTGCTCATCGGCGTCTGAACTAGCCACCGGCGGTTACTACGGATCCGAAACCCGCGAAAAGGATTGGGTTGTCGGACGACGACTTCGTCGAGGACTCCTCATCGGCGTGGGTTTTCACGGATCCCAAACCCACGGAAATGATGCCGTCGTAGGACAACAACTTCGCCGAGGCTCCTTCCTTGGCGCTGCACGGGCAACCACCGGTTCCCACGAGGGTGACCTTTCACGTGGGCGATCGGTTCGTAAGTTTTCCAGACCTTGAGGAGAAGATTGAAGCCTACAGCTCGGCCCACCTTGTGCAGCTATGGAGGAGAGACGCGCGCACCATTGAAGGCGCAAAAAAAAAAAAAAGAGTTGGGAAGATTTTAAACAAGATGTCAGAGGCGCTGAAGTACCAGAGTATCAAGTACTGCTGCATCCAGGGGGGCAAGAAGTTAACAACACAAGCGTCGGCTCGAGCATTTTCGTAAGTAATTGTTACATCTTTATTTCTTTGTCCAAACACGGTGCAGGGTTAGGCCTCATTCACACAGCCGGCGTTAGGCCACCCCGTAATTTGCAAACAACGGCTTTCCTGTCATTTGAAAGGGTCTTCGGGCCGGTTTCTCGCTGAAATGTGACGCAGCCATAAGTTCCGGCGAGAACTTACAAGTTTCCTCAAATGACGGAAAAGTCGTCGTTTCCAAACGACGGGATGGCTAAACGCCATCTGTATGAATAGTCAATCCCTTACACACCATGTGCGGTGCCGGTGGCTGGCGCGGTACGCCCTTGATGAGTGAGTGCCTCATTAATACAGTTTAATATATTGAACATCATAATTATACTTTATTTCTATCCTTTATGATAGTGGGGTCCAAGAAACAAAGCTGCAGTAAGCAGCTTGACGAGTCCCGGGGCCCCTACGACTGCCAGCAGCAAGCGTGCGTGAAGACAAACAAAAAGCAACATACTGTAGCGTGCTAGAGGCAACGACATAACCAATTAGTGGACAAAACTAAAAACACCCTTTGCAAATGTTAAGAGAGAAAATGATCACGTACAAGTATATAATAAATGTAAGTCTCTGAAGGTTAGACTTTCTAGATCAATGTTATTGCTGCTAAGACTGTTTAACAAATGCGGGAGTGTGGAACTTATCATTTGAGAGCCATTCCTCTGGAACGTTAGTTTTTGAGCGCTAGGAACGACTTTTCGTAGTACGAAATTAGCACGAGATTGGTGATACGATGTGTATACTTTACTCGCTTTAAGCTCGGGAAGTTCGGGAGCCATTAAGCTCGGTAAGTTCAGGAGCCGCTCTTTTTATCGCAACCTAAAACGTGGGTGATGACTGTGAAATGAAAACGTAAGCGAATGAGCAGCATATGTAATAGGCCAAAGTGAGGATTGTTGACTTCCACCTTTTGGAGCACATACTCGGGGACAACAGTGCCATATGTATAGTGCGGTTGCTCTTTCCAACGGAAGCATGTCTCAAATGTACGGTCTTGAGCTTGTATGTAGCCTTCACTGCCCCCTGTGCTTTAAGCACTCCTCACACAGCAGCATTTGACTGTTACATTGTGATCCTTCCGTTAGTTAGCTCACACTTTCTAACGATGAACTGCGCATTTGTGTGCAGGACCTTCAAACGCGACTGTGGGTTTCACATCTACCTTGTTGCCAGCAAAGATGAAGCCCACCTCGAAGTTAGAAGTCTATCACTTCAACACGACAACCAAACCGTGCCCAAACACCACTTCAGCCACTTGCCTAAACAGCGGAGATTGCCGCCTGACCTGCAAGCCAAAGCCACGTCGACGCTGGAGCTCAAGGCGAATAGGAAGTTTCTTAGAAAGCACCTCGAAACGCAAAGTAACAGAGCGGTCACACTGAGAGACCTTTCCAACCTTGCAGCCAAAAAGAAGCAAGCGGGTTCAAGATATGACCTAGAAGCAAGTGTCAAAATGCTCCAACATAAGTACAAGTCGACAGTTCGATGGCTAATGGATAAGAACAATGAACTCAGAGCAATCTTCTTCCAAGATGACGCCATGAAAAGATCTGTCAAGGACTATCCTGAAAAAATCTTTACTGACCCAAACCTACAAGTTGCTGGAAACAAGGATGTCATGTTTTCTTATGCTCGTGGAAGATGGGAATGCTGAAAGCGAAATTGTTGCAGTTGGTCTGTTCGCGACTGAAGATGGTGACACTTTGCGATGGTTTTTAATTTGTTTAAACAATTGAACAAGAGCTGTGACTCCGTGAAGATCACCATGGTTGACAAAGACCTCAGGGAAAGGCAGATTGTCACGGAGCTTCTTCCAGAGTCTCCTTTGCACATCTGTACCTCCACACTTTGCAGACATTCCGACGAGAAATCAGCATCTAAAAGCTCGGTATAACAAAGCTAGCACAATAAAAGGCACTTGATAAACTCCAAGGATTGGTGTATGCAAAAAATGAAGATCAGTACAACAGTTCTACGAAACCATGAAGTCCTCGTCGTCGAAGGCAATGGTAGACCACTTCGAGTCTAACTGGCATGGCATCCACCACGAATGAATTATGGGTAGTAAATGGTCCTGCGGTAACTACCTCAACTCAACAAATAACCACGGCGAGAGTATCAACGCGAAGTTGAAGAGCATCGTTGAGCGATACAGCTCATTGGAAGACTTTGTAATAACTTTTTTCTGCTTTGTGCACACGTCAAGGAAGGAGCAAATGCACAAGGCAGCAACATTCTTTCTGAAGAGGCGGGTCATAACGAACGGTAATAAATACCTGGAGTTGTACTGCCAGTTGTTGACTCCATAGGCATTCAAGCATGTGGAACGGCACCTTCACCTTTCTAGCGGACTCTCTGCAGAGACAGATATTGTAACGTACGTGTGGTCTGAGGACTGAACGTGTGGTCTCAGGAGGGCAGTGCTCCTGCCCTGCTGCCACATGCTCGCTGCCACATGCTCGCTGCACAAAGCCAGCTCGAGTTGAGCAAGTTTGACTGTAGTTTCTATGCGCAGCGGTGGACTGCAGAACACAACAAGAAGGTCCGAGGGGTGCTGCTTGCTGCGGAGCAAGAGTCGAAACTACTTTGTGTTGACAGGTGGGAACATCAAATAATTCTGTCGAGCCATCAAAAGTTCGAAAAGCTTCGGCGGTGGCAGGAAGAATTGCTGGCATTGTGTCCGAAGTTTCCATGCCCGAATTTGTAAGAATGGAAATTCTTGAGACACTTCAAAACCACTGGATGGTTGACGACGACATAATCACAAAATCAACGAAGGGCGTGCTCAAGGCGACAACGGTTTTAATGCCAGCTTGGTCTCTCATGGGCCGTGCCCCATGTCCCCAGAGCTCTCCGAAGTGTCGGGCAACAGCGTTGCGGTCCCCTGCACTTTGGCATCAGCTGATGTTAACCATGATCCTACTCAGATCAGGGTGCCGGGGGTCATTGAAGTGCAAAGAGGAAGTCTAGAGAGTCGCTGCACTGCAGTACGAACTGATCAAGCTACTAACGAGAGCTCTGGTGTAAGGACAGTTCAAGTTTCTGAAGCATCAACATGAGGTGACACTTTGGATCAGCGAGCCAAGGAACGCAGTAGAGAGCAGCCTGCTTCTTACACCACCGCTATAAAGAATGTCAAGTTGGCACTTCCAATGCGAAAATATGGACGGCCAAAAGGAAGCACCCTAACTGTGATTGGACTTCCCAGGAAAAGGAAGCGCGCCACAGGGCGTGGCTCTTCCCATCTTTGAAAAAAAATACCGTGATCCTCACATGGCTAATAGGCGTAGAGGCTGCAAACAGTGCACTGAAGGGCAGGCTGCTTGAAGAAGATGTGGAGACACAGCTCTAGCTTCTTCACTGCCGAGTCTTAGATGAGAGTGTGGATATTGTAAGAAGTTTCTTTACAGACGATCTTGTGATCACCTCACAAAATCTGAAAAAGTCATTGCATCACTGGCAGTGTCATGCGTGCCACGGGGATTTGGAAGGCTTCGATGCGATCATGTGTGACTGGTGCGTCGAGTGGTTTCATGTTCCTTGAACTTCCCTCAAGAGGCAGCCAAAAGCAAAGTTAGGGCAATGTGTTCGACGTAAATGAATGAGGATTTCTTTTTGCTGCTTCAGCGTCAGTTGTAGCATAATCCATTTGGTTAATTTTAGCTTCATGCATGTTTGTCAAGCTTTAGCCTTTGTTTAACTTTAAAATTGTAGGATTAATTTCAGTGATGTGATTTTCTTACTTACTGTGCAATAAACTATATAACCGAAGAAACATGCAATCGAGTCCTTTTCAAAGCTTTGATTCGTAAGCATACGAAATCAAGTACTGTCCACTATTCAACACCGGCACTTCCATTAGATAAAATAAGCCTACAAAACCACTGAAAATGAGAAGCTCGAATTATATTTAGACCAACCCAAAAATATGATACCAGCTTCTGGGACATCCGCTCAGGGCTGTACGAACTGCACACCCTCATCCGCGTTACCGCCGGGACGCCAGCAACAGTATAAAGCGGTTCATTACAAAAAGAAGCTGATCCGTTATAATGAGCAGCCTACTGTGCCGGCCTCCCGGCGGTAACGGGGTGGCCGGGTGGGTCAACGCGCTCCCGGCAATAACGGGGAGGGAGTCAAATCTGCGCAACGACGGAATAGCCCTGGACAGATTTGGTGGGAAAACAGTCGTACCCGGAAAAGACGCAAGTTTGAAAATTGGAAGTACGGAACCCCATGCTGTCGAACACCTGATGTATCACTTGCTTCCTGCTGCTTTTTATTTATTTTTTACTTTTTCAAGCGGGTATTGTTAAATCGGGAGTTAGAATACACGCGTGGTGTAGCAAAACATTCAGAATAATCATAAAATTTAATGCCGGCATTGTTAACAGGCACATAAAATGCCGACCGCCGGCGTAATGAACAAGATTAAAAAACGCCGGCTGCCGGCATTTTCGGCTCCTGTTAATTATGCCGGCACTCTAACAGTGGCTACGGTGGCGCCTCCGTTGTTCCGGCATAATTACCGGGAGCGGAAAATGCCGGCTGCTGGCAAAATATCCTCGTCCTTTTATAAACGCACGAGAGTGGCGTCAAAGATTCACTGCCAAGCGCAGAGAATAGTGCAAAGGAAGCAGAATGAAATGGGGGTGATGTCAGTGTTGGCAGCATTTTTTCCAGAAGGTATATGGCACTTTCGAAAGTTATCGCGAACTTTTGTCGAACCGGATTTTTAGGTCGAGCTTTCGGGGCTTGACTGGGTCGAACCGGCTTCGACGAAACTTCGACCTTTTAACTAGGGGTGTCGCGAACCGGCCAAGGTTCGAGTTCGACCCGGTTCGACTTTTTCGAACTTTTAGTGGAATTTTTGACGAACCTTGTATTGAGGTTCGACTCGTGTGCGCGTGCGCGACAGGCTGGCCAGTTGGCTTTGGATTCGATGGTGATGGCTACGGAATGAATTAAGGGCAGCGCTCATTGGTTGTTTCAGTTAATACGGTACAAACGATTAAGTTATTAACTTCATCAGGGATTAGATTTAGTTTCTCTTAATTGCAGCTGCTCACAAAATTAAAATAACCCTTTGCATAAGAAAAAAATTCTCCAAACCTAGACATGCTTGTTTCAAGGTCTGGCCACACTTTCTACAAAGTCGAACCGGAGTCGAACCAAAGTCGACCTGAAATTCCGGTTCGATAAAAGTTCGCGAAACCCCTACTTTTAACTAGATTCGACAGGTTCGACTTTGTTGACAGTGTGGCCAGACATTGATACAATCATGTCTAGGTTTGGAGATTTTTTTTTTTTTTATGCAAAGGGTTATTTTAATTTTATGAACAGTTGCAATTAGAAGTACTGAATCTAATCACTGAAGAAGTTAATAACTTAATTTTTTTTTGTACTGTATTAACGGAAATAATCATTCAGTGCTGTTCTTAATTCATCCCTTAGCGATCACAATCCAATCCGAAGCCAACTGGCCAGCCCGTCGCGCATACGCATAGCAGTCAAACCTGAGCTGAACCTTTGTTGATATTTTTAACAAAAAGGTCGAAAACGTCGAACCTGGTCAAACACGAACCTCGAGCGGTTCCCGACACCTCTAATTAATAACAAGGACAAGGTAGTGAGTAGAAACAAGTATCAAATTGTTTGTGTAAAAGAAAGACCGAAGAATTCCACGTGCCGAAATAGCTCAGTTGGGAGAGCGTTAGACTGAAGATCTAAAGGTCCCTGGTTCGATCCCGGGTTTCGGCACAGATATAACTTTTGTTTTTAGATTTCGTTTTTAAAGGAAGTTTTTTTTTCGTCTGTTAGGGTGCATTGCACACTGTTTATCTCTGTTTATTGACATTGCGCGGTTTAATGCAGATCTTTGCTATTTTGAAGAATGAACTTGCGTCTGCTTTGTTTTACTGCCTTCTCCCATTTGCGCTGTTTTATCGTTCCAACGAGCCAAACTATGCGCTTTAATAATAAAAAAAAAAAAACATATTGCGTAGTAACAGAACTAGATTATTATCTCGAGTATTCGAAATAATAACCGCCTTCCATGATTTCTCATTTTGTACATAACGAAAAACGATTTGCTTGATACCTTCGTCCTTTTTGCCTCATTTCGAGGAGCTTTTTTACAAATGTATGTAATGCTGACGGAATAACTTAAACGTGTTCGCTATTGTGAACAGCCACCAATAATCAACTGCCGAATTGCCTAAACGACTACACAATTAAAAAAAGTTTTGTCCATTGAACATATCAAGACTTATATAAATTACTTAGGGCGTATATTAATATGTCTTTTCATTTATTTATGTTACTCTGAATATGGCGCAATGAAAAGGAGAGTGGGGTTACAATGATAACAAATTGCACATTATAGCAAGAACATTTTTCAATAAAACAATATCAGTCATGTTAGCGTTCGAAGCGGAGAGGGGGCTTCAACCATTCGACGTTTGGGGCATAATTGAACACTGAAAAGATGAGGTATTATCATTTAAAAAAGCGACCTTATGACTATGATCAATCAGTAACTATATGATCTTTTACGTTCTTATGCGTATGCAATTGGACACATTCGTACGCGTGTAATTAGTTTTACCAGGAAGAGATTCGGTTCATATATAGAGAATATCCTTTCAGCAGGTTTTCACCAATTGGACAAGACGGTTAGTTATCTGAAGTGTTGAATAATAAAACTGAACATAATACTCATGAAAACGATATACGCGAAGTGTCTCCTAAAGAATGGGGTAAACAACACTGAGAGGAAGGAAAATTGGGTCCGAAGGGCGAGAGAAGGTATCCTACTTTTGGTTCTTTTGGTTTCTAGGCCAGGTGGTGCAAGCTACCGCCTGTTATAAAGGGTACAGCCGCTAACATCCAACCACCCATCCTTGACTCATTTTAGGTACCTGATGAAACAAACCCCTAAAAATGTTCAAATTATCATAAGTATCGCAAACCATCTTTGTTTTTCCTTAATATAGTGCTGTGTGCTATAAAAAAAAAAAAAAAAAAAAAAAAAAAACACGTTTCCTGCCGAAACCCGGGATCGAACCAGGGACCTTTAGATCTTCAGTCTAACGCTCTCCCAACTGAGCTATTTCGGCGCTGCGTTGGATGTTAAAAACTGTCTAAGCAGGTCGGATGTATGCATATCTGTACGGCTTGCTAACGTTTCCTAATCAGCACCCAGAGAAGGCCAACATAGTTTCAATAATGTATTGAAGCAGAAACAAAACTATAGCGCCAGAGATTATTTATTTTAAATGCAATGCTACTTTTGAAAAGTTATTAAATAAGCTACAAAGACAAGGAGCCTTTAAACGATGCCAATAGTTTGGTTCCTAAAATTTTATATTTAAGCTTAAATCTAGCACACAGTAACGAAAAAAAAGGAGATTTTTTTATGTTATGAAAACCAAATGTTAAAAATAACATGCTTTAAAAAAAGTAGTTTGGCAGAACACAGAAGGGTACCAATATACTGGGTGTTAATTTTTAATTCTGACAGATTTATTTGAACAAAGCCGTGCAAGTTACACTTATGCTGCTTATGAAGGTGAGTTATACGGCCAGGGGGACATATTATAGGGGGCTAATCGTAACGATCAGTTGGCTAATGAACTAAAATTTGATAATTAACTTTTTAATTAATGAAAATAGACATATGGTTCCAATTAGAAACTTGCTCACCGTCATCGCAAAGCACTAAATCAGTCATTTTCAGAAAGGCTTTGAGCGCGTGAGAAGCGTAGTAGTGCACTAAAGTTACCACTCGTGGAGCAGGTACAAAGCTAGCGGTTGCGGTAAGGCGCCCGCGCGATTTTTCCGTCTCTTATCTAGCCCCAGCCTTGTACCTGCTCCACGAGTAGTAACTTTAGTGCACTACTACGCTTCTCACGTCCTCAAAGTCTTTCTGAAAATGACTGATTTAGTGCTTTGCGATGACGCTGTGCAAGTTTCTAATTGGAACCATATGTCTATTTTCATTAATTAAAAAGTTAATTAACGAATTTTAATTAATTAGCCAACTGATCGTTACGATTAGCCCCCTATAATATGTCCCCCTGGCCGTATAACTCACCTGCACAAACCGTATATCAGTGCATCTTTTACAGATTTTTTAAAATAAATCTGTTCGAATTAAAAATGAACACCCGGTATATATAAATAGTTTTTTTTGTATCAATTCAGTGTGAGCTCAACTGCAAACGTTTGATAAAGTCGCCCAGCAACAATTCAGGAAAAGAACACTTAAAAAAAAAAAAAAACATAGAGTTATTGCAACCGTGTTTCGTGGAACACACACACACACACACACACACACGCACACGCACATGCGCACGCACACACACACACACACACGCACACACACACACACACACACACCAAAATGTCAGTAATTCTACCTTGCCCATGTATTCCTTGTTCTTCTTTTGCTTTTCAGTTGATGATTGGTGTGCTCAAACCCCGACAAGATTTATACACTCGACATATTATAGATATCGTAGCGGCCGTGCCCCAGATTATGTTATATTGCACTTGCTTTTAAAATATGCCATTGTTCAGTATTTATATATAATAGGAAAAAATGTTTCATAGAGTGGTATTGATTAAAAAATACTCAAAGTGCTCAGAGTGTTTCAGTTGCAAGTATTGTAAATACTTCCAGCTGCAACACCCGATTGTTCTTTATTTTATACAGTTGACACGATATTCTTGAACATGTTTAGCACTTTAAATGCATGCTTAAAATACTTGTATTTGAAATACTGCTTATCCCAATGTGCAGTCTTTGTTGATTTTGAAACTCACCGACGAGGGGCTTACTCCGTGAATTAAGCTTTCCATTAAGCAACATTTCTTCAAGAAAGTTATTTTGGGGTTGTCCTACATGTCAAATCAGGAATGCATGTTAATTTTTGTTTTTTCAGATACGGAATACAAACCTAAGTAGTTTTTAACGTAATGACAAAATACTGAAGAGGTTGCGTAGCCAAATTTGTCAGAATGAGCCGGAAAATTATATTTGCTCTGCCTTCGCCTCTCCGCTTCTGGGTGAGCCTGAAACACTCACCACTCCCACAAAGTGTGTCCGATAACCCAAGGACTTGAAGAATGTTGGCAGTATTCGGAACACCCTCGGAAGGGCCAATGGTTGGCAAGGCAGCATGACTCTACCAACGCCTGAATAGAAAAAGAAAAATACAAATCAGGAGGATACAAAATAGAATTACAGCAACGCGCACGCGAGATCTATTGTATCCTAAAATTGATTCCTAAATATTCTCAAACAAATAGTTAAGTAGTGTTTAATGATTTTTGTAATTCGCACGTTTAGTAATGTCGATATTCCCAACAAATATATGACTCAGTGTTACGTATTTAGAATGGCCCTTACACTTTTGAAAATCCGTCTACGGGGACCACAAGGATTCCTGGAATGTTTTGACGTACCCTTCAAAACATTTTGAGGGGTCTGAGATATCCGTCGAAATTTTCTAAAGGGACTGACGTTTCCTTAAAGAATTTTTAAACGGTGTAAGAGACTCGTCATAGTTTTTTTGAGGACCCTGTGAAGTCAGTCCAAATTTCTTCCGTGAAATATCGGCACCCATTCAAATCGTTTGAACGGGTCTGTGGGAGAGATTAGGATATATGCGTCAGGGTGTAGAGTAGTGAGTGCTTTTTTTTATTATTTCGGTTGCCTGCTTTTTGTAAAAGTGCTCGGCTTTCAGTATGTTCGAAATTACCCCTGGGTGACGGTGACGCGCTTGAAACTGTTGGCGACGAAGGTCATCCCATGGGCGTGTTGATATATTTCATGGTGGAACCATTTGGCGCTGGACAAAACACGCGTCTCTCTGCGTTGGGCATCCAGCCAACTCGTCGTCATGACGTTCAACGTAACAACGCACTTAGACTAGCCGGGAAATTGGGGAAGTTTTGGTTCAAATTTATGTTTTTCTGTTTTTGATCGAGTGCTTATGATTACAGTTTGGACAGGAGTAACATATGTTGGAGGGATTCAGCGAGTGTAGATTTGGCGAGAAGAGGAGGTCTCACCCGGCAAGCCACCGGCAAGGTAGGCCTATTTCTGCCTAGTTGCTAAGAGCCCGCTCGAACAGCGCTAGCGGCGCGAGGTTTTTAAAGTCGTAGCTAATCAGTGAAACCGCCGTGCATTCGCCGTTTTCGCGATGGTAGCAGACAGTACCCACATGAAGACCAGCTTGGCCAAGCAATTTGCCTCCTCGTTCATAGGGATCCTGCAGTGTGCGGGGACCCTATGAAAATCGATGGTCGGCTGTGAGGGACGCCGCTTTCAGCGGAGTCGCCTCCAGCTCCGTCTTGAGCGGACTCAGTGGAGCTGCACACGGTCGACTCCATCGACCCCGGTCACCCACTCCGTTCCATCTCGCCCGGCCGGCGAACTTCATCGAGCGCTTCAACTTCCGGGCGTCTTCCCCTTCATGTGTGGGGGATTCGGGCTGTCGTCCAGTTCGTGGCTCGCGATCAGTGGGAATGCAATTTCTATCACTTGCCGCTGCTTGTTTAAAGCGCTGTTGAGTTTGTATGAGTGGTTCCAAAGGTTCCAATTTCGCTTGTGTTGTGTGATTCCTAGATTTAGAGTTCGCTGTCACTACGTCATGAGAACACCGCCAAGTTTTATTGGCCTGTCACGATCATTCGCGCGAAGCGTGATCAAAACTGATGTGGTGCGTTGTTGTTTCCGCTGTTGTTTTGTATTCTAGTTGCGAGTACCTCAAAAGATAAAGTTTTCGCAACGAAGAACTCCGCTATTTTTATTTTGTCTGATCTCCTTTGTCTACAGGTGTTTGCGCCCAGGTTTGAACACAGGTTGGTTCTTATCATCTTTTTGAGTTACTACATGCATGTAAAACTCAATGTCTAAAATAAATGTCCAATAAAATTTAAAACTAGATTTTTGGTCTATGGTTCACATTCATTTGGGTGTCTAAATGGTTGCGGGGATGAGGGGGGTTGAGGGACTGAAGGGATTTGAAGGGCCGATGAGTTTGATGGGCTGAAGGGTTTTGAAGGGCTGAGAGAGTCCTGTAACACATCGGGGCTGAAGTGTTATTTACAGCAGGGTACCCAAAAGGTTATAGTGTCAATTCGCATAAACGGACTGTCGGAGCAAGTGCCAGACAAGAGAAATTGTGACCGTAGTCCCACAGACGGTACTACCCCACAGTCTCCTCAACGACTCATCCGTTTTACGTAGTACCCTCACTGGGTCTGTCACTTTCGAATATACGTGCTATTTGTCTGTCCACTAAGACGTCGAATATCCTTCAACGCATTGGCATGGACACACGAGACTCAATTGAAAGCTGTCGCAGCAATCGTCTCCAGCCTTCATCTGCACTCGATGTTACTACGATGGCTTTAAAATGCTAGTGCACGTGCTTCGGTTATTCTAAGTTGTGTGGCCACAAGTGGCGTACCTACTCGTGTTTGAGTGAGGGGGCAAACCAAACCTCTCGCCCCCCCTCTCCCCCAAGGGCCGGGGGCGGTACCCTTGGTACCCCATGGGTGCCGCCGGCCAGTGTTTGCCATTCCCAGCGGCGGCTGTTTCAGGGGGAGGGGGGGGGGGCAAAACACATGTGTTGCCCCCCACCCTGAGAACTTCAAGGACAAGCGCCCCCCTTGCGGCCCCCACCCCCGGGTTGGTACGCCCATGGTTGCCACTACGGCCTCATTAATGTGTCTGCTTGTTCCGCCCGCTTTTTGCTGCTAGCCAAAGTATGCTGCGCAACCCCTCTGGAGTAGCGTTATTGAGTGCTTGTTTTCAATTGAAACATATACCCGTTGCTGGCCAAAGGCATTTACGGGGTATTTTTTAACGCAAAAATAAACTACGCATCGCCGAATGCTCCTACTCCCCTCAAACATAGCGCTAGCGGCCCGTACTGCATGCCAGTTTCAAAACTAACCTTCATCAGATTCGAAAGACATGTGCTTTCTGAAATTTTCAATGGAAAAATGGCGGCCGATGGAGTTCTCGAATACATGTTGCTGAACGGCGCCAGTCTCCGAAAACGAGCAAAAACGTGCCCCTATACCCATTGAAATTTTCAAAAACTCACATAGCTTTTGAACAAGATAGCGGTTAGTTGCTAACCTTTGGCATCTACCGGGTGTCCCAAATAGAGGCCAGGCTCTTTAAATCAACCGCAAAATGCGGCTTCTTAACCTTTCGTGCTATGATTTTTTGCAGCGTTGCACACAGATGGTGCATTTTGTTTGGTAAAATTTGCAAAGAGCGAGCTTACCCGAGGAAAAAGTAAAGGAATAAAAAGGCTTAGCTCCTATGGAAACACAGCGAAGCCACCGGTTTTCAAACAATACGACGCCGTTTTCGCACGGGAGACAAAGGATGGCGTAAGTGGTCGCGACGCCAAATGCCGCCAACGAACGAGCATACGACGCCGAGAGCCGGCGTCGTTAGCAGGCGATCTTTTCGACTCAAAAGCGGCGCGCGTTCCGCAGGCGGCGACAGTCGCAGAAACGAAAACAGGCGCGGTAGCAACAAGGAACTGCAAAGCAGACGACATAAGTACCACTAATAAAAAAACAGTCAAAATAATCCGACAAACCATTTCTTAAATATATTGTGTGTCCATTCAATGTGTTTTATTAGTAAGGATGATAAAATATTGCATTCGCAACTTATATACAAAAAAAAAAAAGAAAAAGAAAAGAACTCGCTTCGCTTTTGAGTTGAGAAGATCGTCTGCTGAAGACGCCGGCTCTCGGCGCCGTGTGCTCGTTCGTTGGCGGCAGCGGGCGTCGCGACCGCCTGCGCTATCTCTTGTCTCCCGTGCGAAACGGCGCCGTATTGTTTGAAGACCGGTGGCTTCGTTGCGTTTCCATAGGAGCTAAGCCTTTTTCTTTCTTAACTTTTAGCTCCGGTAAATTCAATCCATTGCAAATTTTACAAAAAAAAAAAAAAAAAAAAAGAAGAAGAAAAAAAAAAAAACACCATTTGTGGGCAACGTTGCAGAAAGTCGTGGCGCGATAGGTTGAGAAACCGAATGTCGCGGTCGATTTAAAGAGCCTGGCCACTACTTGGGACACCCGGTAGTTCGGGGGGCTAGCGCTACATTTGGGTGGAGAATGAGCGATTGATGATGTGTAGTTTATATTTGCGGTAAAAAAAAAGCAAAACATTTCTTTCTTTTTTTTTTTGGGGGGGGGGGGGGGGCGGGGGGGGGGGGGGGGGAGCCGTACATTTCATAAATGGTACGACCGTGACGCGACTACGGAGACACGCCCAGTAGGCTAAGTAAAAATTATATATATTCGGTATTTATGATAACGTTAACTAATTCTAAATCGTGTACCTTAGTGCAGGTTAGAGACATCAAGCAAGCTATACTTAAAGTATCGGCATTCGTTTGCCAGATGCTCTTCTGGGCTCCGCCATTTTGGTTCTTAGTGTTAAAAAAATACGGCTTTCAATAGAAGACACACTGGTGCACTGGCGCGGTATATCGGTAACCTTGAATTGTTTTTTCTTTTGATATTCGTACAATTAGATGGAAGGTTTTGCCGCATTTGCGCGATGGCACTCAGACGTAAATGTGAGGACCATGCCTTTAGTTCGCAGTTATAGCTGAGCTAGTGGCTCTATACTTCGTTTCACTTAAATGCAGGCGCTGCTGACGCGACGAGTTGATGTGACCAACCAGGCAGCGTCCAAAGCGCACCGTTATGGCGTTTGCCATGTTTCCGAAGATCTTCTACCATCGCTGAAGCAGTCATAAACAAAAATGAAAGCCCAGTGACTTGCGTTTTTGACGCATCGGCTGCCTCTGGACTTAAGCTGAAACGAAGTGTAGTATGGTGACTGAAACGCGTGTGCGACTGGTATCTTCATCGGATTCTTAAAAGTGTTCCCTCGAGTTCCGCCTGATGCCGTCATAGAAGTGCCATGTTGGTGCCGTGCGCGACTCTGGCGGTGTCACAGCTGTGGGGGGTGGACATGGCAGATACCTGTTGTGCCGCAGGTTGCTTTCCAGCTCCACTTTCCACGGAAGCTTCCACAGCCAAGGGTTGGGACGCCGCGACGGCAGCGACACCCGCGGTTCGCTCGTACGTTTTGCCGATACCTCTAGCACCAACCCAAAAGGATTGCCAAATCCGACAGGAGGACATGCCGTCTTTTGTGGCGCCATTTGGGACGTCATTCATTGCCACTACGCGACCACTTTTGTGTGTATGGGCCAACGAGGTAGAGGGGCTGGTATGGGCAGAACCGGACGCTAAACAGACACGTCGAAGAAATGCTCCAGGCATCGTAGCTCTGGTGCAGATTACCGGTTCTGTACGGGTAGATCCCGGTGAGCAGGCCGATCCTGGAGCTCAGGGGCCACGGCTGCGTGTAGTACTTGTTCAGGATGACGCCGTCGGCCGCCAGGGCGTCGATGTTAGGGACTGGAATTTGCCGCGACCCATGGAAGCCCACATCCGCCCAGCCCTGCGGTCGGAGGATATACGGGCCAATATGTTCACCTAACATCTACACTGGTCCCCACTACCAACGCCTCAGAGTAATACGACACTTCGGTCGATGGATAGATGGATGGATGGATGGATGAATGAATGCTACGGCTGCACCACTAATAACGGGGGTTAGCTCGAGCCACCTATCCTAAAAACTAAAAGTCTGATTCTTCCCCTCGGCCTTCTAAGCCAACTTCCTTCCTGTCTACATTTTTGTAACTGTCACCAGACGCTGGAGTATACCAACAGGATGACCTTGGAGGATCGGCAAAGTAAAAACGTCACACCCCGCCTCCTCCCACCGGCGAGGGAGTCGTCAACTTTCCTACGATCAAACCTAGTCGGCGTTACCCCAACACAGGGCCCACTGGGCACGCGGGGGGGAGTTCCAAGCCTCATGTTTCTCGTCTGTCTTAGCTGTGCTATAGTGAGTTGTACGTCATCCGAGTCTCCCACTCGCTTAAATTCATGGTTGCCAGTTATCTCAAGCTTTATTTGAAATTTCAAAAAATGTTTTTTTTTGTCCTGCATGAAGTTCAAAAGAGTCCGCCACGGAGTAAAACTAACCTTCCCAACGCCGCGTCAAGAATTCAGGAGTTTATATTTTTAATTATTAACTAGGGGTGTCGCGAACTTTTGTCGAACCGGATTTTTAGGTCGAACTTTCGGGGATCGACTGGGTCGAACCGGTTCGACGAACCTTCGAAACTTTTCACCAGATTCGACCGGTTCGACTTTGCGGACAGTGTGGCCAGACCTTGATACAAGCTTGTCTAGGTTTGGAGAATTTATTTTTATGCAAAGCGTTATTTTATTTTATGAACAGTTGCAATTAAAAGAAACCAATTCTAATCACTGAAAAAGTTAATAACTTAATGTTTTTGTACTGTATTAACTGAAATAACCAATCAGCGGTGCCCTTAATTCATCCTTAGCCATCACCATCCAATCCGAAGCCAACTGGCCAGCCTGTCACGCATGCGCACATGAGTCGAACCTCAATACAAGGTTCATTGAAATTTCTACAAAAAGTTCGAAAAAGTCGAACCTGGTCGAACTCGAACCTCGGCCGGTTCGCGACACCCCTATTATTAACCTTAGCCAATAGACCATTATAAAAGTTCATCAAGCAACATTGGCGGCCGCCATTGCTTGGGCACGAAGCGCGTAATTGGACCCGAGTCCTCGCCGATTGCTGACGCAGTTCTCGGGACCAATACATGCTCAGAGTACGTGATCAAGCAATGGGCGACAGGCGATGGCACAGACTTTTAAAGAGGGTCTATGGTGTCTTTTCTGCACGAAACGCCACAAATGGCGGTACTCGAAAAAAGTAAAATGAAATCGGAGAGTGGAGTGCCGATACTTTACGGGTATTAAGTGGTTCTTTATCTCAGTGTTGTACATGCTCTTCCAAAACAGGAACGAAAGCTAGTTTCTCGTTCCTTATCGACCTTGGAACGAGTTTCCGTTACACTTGTTTTAAGTGGTAAAAAAAAATTCCGCTACTTTTCTAAGCTTGAAACGGGTGGTTATCTTAAGGTATACACTTGCGTATTTTAGTAAAATGTTGTGCTGGATAATTTGTAGATGAAATAAGTCAAGGAATTGAAACTATTCACATAAACCTACGTGTTGAGTAGCCACAATCAGAATTGTTTCTGTTAATTCTTCTCGACTATCTCTCGAACACTTCCACATCATTTCAAATGAGAGGTTGACATAGTGGCTAATAAAAAGCCTAAATGCCTTTTTTTCTGAAACTGAAAAAAAAGAATGCCTTTTTTTCCGCCGTTCCTACGAAAGCGTATTTAGTTCCCGTTACAGTTTCATCGAAGCAATCAATAGACCGGCGGTATTCCTCCGTTTCTCCTAAAGGGAACGCGCTACAGGAACGTCGTTTCTTATAACGCCCTTTCTTACAATACTGCCTGGTCAGCCCAGATTAATGAAAGGATAATGCCGCAACTAATTAAAAACGCGACGTTTTCCTGGCTGCACAGAATTGTTCACTGCGAGGCACCCACCTTCTTTAGGCGCATATATTTGCTTGGAAATTCAGGTAATGGATTTATGAATCGCCAAATTGATGGCGTGTAGCTGCAGTAATCATTGGCGGCTCAAGATTGCAGGTCTTAGCAGGCTAATATTGTGAGCTCATTCTGAGCACGCGCTCTAAACATCGCCCTCAAGTATGGCGTCCTGCGAATACAAATACTTAGATATATGTGTTTTAAGGCCCACAATACAGATACTGAGATGCATTTGTCTTTATGCAACGGGATATCCCTGAGATGCCTCTGCAAAACGTTGAAAAAGTATTCCGAAACACAAATAACTATACTTAGAAATACATTTGTTCCCGAACGGTGCTATATGAGGAAGGTGTAATTCGTGGCGAATCCGAATGATAATTTATGGTAGTGCTCCTCTTTTTGTGCCATTTTATCCACTACCCCTTACCTCAAACTCTTTATTTATCATTAATGCCGCTAAGGAAAACATGCCACCCCCGTTTAACGACATAGTTACAGAATGGTAGACTGCGTACAAGCTTCACAAAACGCGTCTGCCAGAAGTGAACCCTGTTTTGCCGTGAGGGCGCATCTCAAACTGTCGTATTATATGCTTCTGAGTCAGGCATAGTGTGGGGAGATTGGACAACGGGGTCGTACGTTTTTTTCCACTCAACTCCTTTACAGCTTTCGCTCTGCTAATTTGGAAAGAGTGGAGGGCTTTGTGAGAGGAGCTAATTTTCCTATTCTTGCAAGTAACGTTCTTTAAATCACAGTTTTTGTTTTTCATGTTGATGACTGAGATGAATCGGGTTATAGGGCGGGCTCATATTATAAATTCCGAAGGAACTGGTACCAAACAGATGTCTTTATTCTTTAAAGGGACACTGACAGGGTATTTATGCTCGCCGAGGTTTTTAGTTGTACGTGTCATATGAGAGCCCAACTACCCAGAACAAAATTTGCGGCTCGAAATTTGGTTTCTTCCGGCCCGAAAACCGCCGATCGAGAACTGGCCGGTTTGAGTCGCGCTCACTCTCTTTTCCGTGGTCACATGCCGTTTTCTAAGGTTTAGACCCAACAACCAAATTTAATCAAAGTCGTGGGTCATTGAAAGCACAAAGTAAACATTAAAAATTTAAGAAAAAATTATCAAGCCTATTTTTTTGTGGCTTCCAAAAATGTGCAAATACGTTGATTGAAAAAAAGGTTGCACAGACAACCGGAAGCATTCTGTGAGTTCACTGCATAATTCTAAACATGGCGTCGTTTCGCGTATCGTGGGACTCGTGGATGGCAGCAGACGACAGGCGTGGGACCTCTACTTCAGAACTGTCGTTCACAGTACCGGCAAATTCTGTCTTCCTTCGAAAGAGAAATTCTGGACCGATCAAGAGATTTGATATTCATCCCGCACGACACGACCGATGAGCAAGCCGATTTGTACGAAGACGTCGCCAAGCCGTCGTTCCTTCTCGTGGCTGAAAACATCACTCGCTCAAACGTGTAGCACGAAGTGCGTACTTCGAGTTGAGTACGCACGCGTACGGTTTCTTTACTATAGTAGGTGACAGGTCAGGAACGAAATGGAAGCTCCTCTCACCTCTTTCCACTTTAGTAGTGCAAATGCTGGAGGGAAGGCGACCTCCTCTCCACCGTTCGCTCCACTGAAGTGGTAAGGGGTGGGAGGAGCCTCCACTTCGTTCTTGACCTGTCACCGACCATTGGTGCGAATGTGGCCAATGCGTGGTACTGCCCGACTTCAGGCCGGGTGTGCATGTGCGGGAGAAAAATCGGCAGCAAACTTTCCGAGTTACAGTCGACCGGCTGCATTACTACGAAAGAAACAGTTCCTCCAGTCGCTCCGTGGAAAGACGTCCGCCTCACACGCAGCGAGCACGGGTTCGATCCGTGGTACCATTGTTTTTCTCTTTTTTTTTTTTTTTTTTGTCAAACATTTTGCGATGTTTACATTTCTTTTCTGACTATTATCACGGAAAAAAAAAATTGTTGTAAACGATACGTCGCTGAAGTAAATGGTATTGGATTCTATTTTTGACACCTGCGAACTCAATGTAGTCACTTTCGACAAAATGCAAGGAGCATATGAATCGGGTAGCGTCCACTTTCCAAGGCTTGCGTAGCTGTTCTACAGTAATTGCAGCCAGCCATTGATCCCGACCCGTTGATCTTTCGGAAACTTGTGCACTTTGCCGCACAATGCCACTTTCAGATGCAGGTTATGTGAGGCAGCTCTTCACGCAACATCTTGGTGTTAGAGTCTTCCCGGAGCCGATCACGGGAATTCACCCCGGGCACTCACTACTAATTGCCATCACTTAAATGTACGAAACAACTCATCTTGGAGTACAGAACAGCGAGCGGAACAAACATAACTGCAAAGGAATCGCACGGCCAACGAATCCCGCGACGCATTTCGTCTGCTACGTACGGAAAACAAAAATCACAAGGTTGGGTGTAGCCACGTAACTTCCGCCACTCCCTCTCTTCTGTGCCGTGCGGTGCGGGGGTTTCGGTTTCGGTTTCGAGCAGTTGCGTTTGTGGCTTTATTATAAAAATACGTGAGTCTGAAGCAAAACCTAATTGGGTAGTATTCCGACACCATAATAAATCGCCTGGAAAAGATTGAAAAAAAAAAAATTGGGAGGGGGGAGTGTCAGTGTACCTTTAAATTTATCTTAAACAAATGTAACGAGGTACGTAGGGCAAAGTATCGCGATAAAATTGATGCATTGTAAATGTATTTCACTACTGAGTTACAAATACATTTTTCAAATGTATCTCGACACAGAGGTACATATATTCGAAAGTATCTCTAAGATACTATCGCGATGTATTTGTATCGCGATACTGCCCAGCCCTGTCCCACTGTCCCCGCTCTGCCTGCATAGCCTTCTCCGTGCTAGTTCTTAGGATGTTTTTTTTTGTTCTTTCGCAGAAATATTAAGGAAATTTAAAATAGATTATATTATCAAGCCTGGGTCAGACAACCGACTTGGCTCGTGTATCACTCCGCGAGCGCCGGAAACTCGAGCTACGCGATCGTCCTCCGTGTTGTGTTTTTCCCAAACTTTGAAAATATCTTTTAAAACATCGCTCGCGTTATAAATCAACGCGATTATACTGTATCCAGTGGCTACACATGATGTTGAATGGTCAAGAAACCTCGCAGTTTGTTCTATTTTAATGTAGGATGCATATTTCGCAAATGCAAAGCGACAAACATGATCCGCCCGAAATTCGGCGCCTGCAAGGTCGCTTTCCCACACGAATATCGAAAAGAAAAGGAAAAGGAAAGCGACACTCTGGCTCTGCAAGCAGAGCCTATGCGGTTACTCTAAATAAAGTCTATTTCAATGGTGTACTTGGAGTAGTTTTGAAGTACTTTTTTTGCTGGTATATCTTCGTGCTCGTACCAGTTCGCGCTAGCATTTACCTTTTGGACCGCTCCAGATCCACCAGGTGAATTTCCATTAGATAGACTTCACATAGATAGAATAAACAAAATTTAAATTTGCTTAATAATAATCGTTCAGGCATTTCAGTTACTGACTTCGTGAAAGTAGCGATGTAGTAGAATTTCTTAAAAATAAAGTTAGTGTTGTGTAGAAAATATCCTCGCCATACCGTAGAGCGTTCGCGATACAAGAAACACTGAATGCATGGAGGTAAACGAGAAATACGCTCGCCATATTGTTACATGTATATGACGCATTGGGAGAGTAAAGATACTGACCTGGTGAATGTATCTGTATCTTTCCCGTATAAGCACTTGAAATAGGAGTACGAGCGCGTTTCAACTTTGCTTAACTTTATATTCGCGTTTTCACTAAACACACTCTTTACTATGACAGCTTCTCGTGTAAGTTTCCGGACTTTTACCAGGTCGTCCACCGTGATTATTACGATGTTGGGCTTAGTGGTGAAGGAGAATCCCAGATGTGACAGCAGGACCCACGTCACAGCCAGGGTTGACATATCCCCCATGGTCGACCTGGGAGGACATGACATGGCGTTGGTGTGACATTAGAAACACAGGCAGCTGTGCTGTCCTGTGTTTAACTAAGACTGCCTATAATTTCTTTCGGTTGAGTTTTGCGAGAGCAAAGGACCACCAATGCGCACAGGCGAAAAGTCAGCGCGGTGCGAGCGTGGGTGACATCCTTCATCATGGAAAACAACAATAAAAAACGACGAGGACAACCCGTGTTTCTTCTACGTAATCGTCGTTTTTTTTTCGCGCTGTTTTTCATGAATTCCCCATGCTCGCGCTGCGCTAACTTCTTGCCTCTGCTCATTGCTGCACTCTAAGAAAAAAAGGAGGAAAAAAGTAGCAACGGCGCGCCTTCC
Organism: Ixodes scapularis; assembly: GCF_016920785.2. Lineage (NCBI taxonomy): Eukaryota > Metazoa > Arthropoda > Arachnida > Ixodida > Ixodidae > Ixodes > Ixodes scapularis. The sequence continues at coordinate 85,306,058 of NW_024609881.1, forward strand.
TCCCTTCTACCGACGCGCCCCCAACCGGACACGAGAAAAGGGGAGGAACGAAATGTTTTTCTCCTTCTCCAGGCAGACGGGAGAAAGCTTTCGCCCTCCCGACTCTTCTTTCGGTTTCGTTTTTCGAGCAGGTCGCGCGCGTTGTTTAATAAATAGCTGTTGAGTTGATTGAGCTCCAGCAGCAGCGAAGGCCGCCTGTAATTCCACCTTCTAGTTTAAACGTCCAGAACATTTCGGTTGCATTGACGTTTTTATCACTAATTTTATCAAACGAGCAAACGAAGCCGCTAGAAACAGCGAAGTTCGGAGCAGTGCCAGCAGCGCCACGTACACTGGGGGATGGCCGTCTCCGGTTTGCGTGACTCGCGCGGCACGGAACGACGGAACTACAGTCACTACAGTAGCGAAAGCACGCGGAACTGTGTCGACGTTTTCGACGTTATGGAAACTGCAGGAACTGCGTCCAAGACAGGCAGGCTTTGCTGCCGGCTGCCTGGGTGCCTTCCCCCCTGAGTTCGGTTCTGTTTTCCGATGCCGAGTGCAACCGGCGTTCAACGTGGTTTTGTGTTTGTGCGTGTCAGCAACATAGCTGCAACATCGTGATGACAGTGTCGGGTTGTGAACAGAAGACTGGAATTATCGCCGATGTGACGATGTGTTCGCGTATCAGTGGTGTAACACGAAGATGAGATCGTAAACTGTTGGGCATTGGTGCCTCTGGTCGGGTTGTGATCGGAGGGGGCGGGGTGTCGCAGGTTGACATTCCGCTTTACATTAAAAAGTTTAATACCACTTGAGGGATTACGTGCAATCGATCAACGTGCGGATAGTCATGTTGGAACGCTGGTCTGAACAGTAGAAGCTCCTACCGTACAGTGGCCAATGTGACTGTCGGAATTGTCTCGTCCCCGACAGCGATTGCGCTCAGGGGCAAGGACTCAACAGTACGAAAGCGTGACGTAAGGTGCGTATATTTACAGTATAGAATTTCGGCATTAAAAACAATAGTAGGTAAAATCGAAAAAAAAGCTACCCTTTATTTTGCTGTTTAATTATCCTACGGTTGCTGGAGAAACTGCCCTCCGTGGCGCGCTGGGATGAGCGCTAGAAGTTTTCGGGCTCGCCACGGCGTAGTTCCGTACACTTAACACCTGCCGCAAGTCGCGGCTTTGACTGCATTCAAGTTGATCGAAAAGCAATTTCTCAGTCCGTGAAGCATCACTTCCAGCTGACTGAATATCCACTCGACAGAGATTAATTCAAACGGCAATTGCAGCTTCGCGCGAACAGCACAAATAGAAAAAGAAATAGAAATACAAGCTACGACTTGCCGTGTGGGGAAACGAACTCATGGCTTCGAACCGCATTGGAGCGGCTTGATTTATTGGCTTTCAAATAATTACGGCATGATTGAGCGTTTACTTTTTAATTAGAGATTCAACCCCTGAGCCATTCAAAATACTCTCAGAGGTATGACATTGCAGGGAAAAAATCAACATGTTGGGAATATTTTTTATTGCTTAGGGAGTCACCGAAAAGTTCCGCACGTTCAAAACGACCAGTATAAAAGACGGAAACGCAGAGCACGGGTGTAGTGTTCGGGTTAGTGTGGTGTTCCGTTGTATTGATATTTGTGTGTGCAGTGTATGTGCTTAATGTATGTTCACCTGATGCTTGTAATAAGTGTATGGGTGTCATGTGTGTATAGTAGAGGGTCCTCAAGCACAGTAGTGGCCTGAGAGAAGCAAATTATTTTTTGTAGAACATGAATTGGGCGGTACCTAGCGCTACCTAGCCTAGCTACTTGCAATTACTCTGCTTGACCCCGCCATCTGGTGGCTAGCGATTTAACCTTCTATCACGCTACGCGATAAACAGCGGCTTCGAGTTCGTTCTTTCGAGAGCGGCTTTTGGTTTCGCGGAGTGAGTTTGCCCTTCTCCGTGGTATGCGGTTGACGAAGGAATTGTGACTCGAGGAACACCAAAGGTAAGACGCAAAGTGCGCGAAGTAACTAGGTATCGGTTGTCTCCGTTTAACATCGCAGTGCTGTCGACGAGAAGACTGAGTAACTGCTTTCGAAACGCAAGTTTCTGTACCTGTGGGGGGAGTCTGGCTTCGGAAATAAACACACTTTGCGGAAAGCTCGTGTTACGCTTTTATTTGCTGCTGCTCTCGTCCCGTACAAGAGACGTAGCGTCCTCGTTAAGCCTTATTGGGCTCGATTTTCTCGATTCGGGGCCGCCATATTGAGATGCAAGCGACGGTGGAACTTTGCTCCCCTGCTTCAGGGACGAAGGTTTCTCCCTTTCTAAAGGAACATAGGTTACAAGACCGTTCCTCCCGTAAGGGAGGACTATCCGTACCCTTTTTTCTAAGAGTGTGGCTTTTTCCTCTAGCAAAACTCACGCTAAGGACATAATAGGCAGCCTTAATTGATCGTTTTGATACCTCCGATAACAATATGATGCATAATTAAAGGCGTCAGCGAAGTGTCGGGTATTGTTATCGGAATAATGGGAATAATCTACTAAAACTTCCTAATACAAATATGACCTTAAAACATTTATACAAGTTATTTCTGCTGGCGCACATTGCTAGCGAAAATTGCGTCTCGTCATTGATGAACATTTTCGCGGTTTCGTCGACCGTGTTTCGCTGGAAGACGACCCGGAAGTGCAGAGCGGTGAGTCGATCGCTGGAGACGATATGTCTCGATCGCAAGGTGCACTTCTACTTCAAGAAGAAATCGCCGGGGGTCACTGATGCACCACGGGCCACGTGGAGCGGGGTTCGCATTCATATTGATCGTGATAGTACATGTAATTCCTGTGATTTGTGCCACAATTCTTTTCGATCAATGTATTTGCAGCTTCTTGGAAGACACAAAAAAATTTCGTTCATATTATTTGTTTAATTATAATATTGAATGTGTGCCTAAGATGACCCACGACTTTAAATATCTTTAGTATGCACCAGCTTGAACGGTACCTGACCGTGTAAAAGCTTGTTTTCATTGACGACATTATGTCCACCATTTTGTTGTAATGAGCTGCCCGGCGCGTGCTGAAGTCGAGGATTTGGAGGATTCACATGACACCATCAAGTACGTAGTGCAACGAAGCCATGGTGGAAAAAATACATTTCGTTGATGACCCTGGCCGCTCTTCCCGCGGAGAGCGAGCGACCAGATCGTGTTCGGAGCTAGCCTCGAACCAGGAATAGTTAGTTCCGCGCCGCCGCACAGGGCGCTGAGGTATGGGCATCGTGGGTATGAGGTCGCTCGTCGGCGGCCACGGTGTCGGCAGCGTTGCGTGCTCGCATTTTTCGTGGTGTGGTGGTGGTGTGCGGCCAGTGGGTGGCCTCGTATTTTGCTTTAAGCTGTGTCGCTCACAGGTACCATCATCGTGCGCGAAGGTGAGCCTTAACCCGAAGAAGAAAAAGAAGGAAGGGAACACAGATTTACGGACTCTGGCGACTTGGTGGCGGCGTGGCGGCGGTGAGGTACAACAACAAGTGATTAGCGAGGGAATGCGGGACCACCACTGGGAGCAACAACCGGAGTGGTCAGTTTGGGAGGGGTTCCATACTTGGGCGCCATCTATCGCCGTGCGAGTGAAGCGCTCGGTGCGCCGAACATAATGTGGTCGCCGCGTCGGACAGAGAGGGATCACCTAAATGCTTCTTCCACCGTGACCGAGGCCTATTCGTGGTGGGAAGCACGCCCTAGAGGGGCTTCTGCTTTCCTTGCTCGGGTAGTGCACGCTCTACCTACACGGTTATGCTTTAATTTTAGTGCATAGGAGCTTGGAATCGCACGTGCTTGCACCAGCGGGGTAAGTTGAAGTATCCTCACTCTGGGTTGTGAAAAAAATCCACCAAACATTTTCGCCGCGAATGGACGCTTTGCAGCAGCTGTGCATGCATGGCGCCGCCGTAACCGATCTTCACTTTTCGTTTCCTCTTATTCCGTTTGCTTCACTTCATCATTGCCAAAGCAGGAAAGGTAAGTGCCACTTTAGGTGCGACTGTGTCCTCCTCCCTAGCATAGGCCTTTATGGAGGCTTGTCAACGCCAGCTTCAGTGCCTTGGCATTTCGGTAAGACAAGAGAAGGTCGGCAATGGTGGCTCAATTCGGCGCATGTTAAAAGCGTCTATAGGTTTCATCCAACGTTACTAGAGCAAACTCAGTTGGAAAACGGCCATAGAGCCTGCTTTGAAAAAGTGGCTTCGATCCGTATTCGAGAACCGAACTAATGGCGATCCGTATTCGAGAACCGAACTAATGGCGATCGCAACGCCGCCATTTCTCCCGCAGCGGCCACTCCGGTAACTGCATTTATCGGTCCAAGTAGAGTTTCTCAAGGGCCGGTGGCGCCGTCTCGCATTGCCATTTCGCAGTAGCAATATAAATGAACTTTCATGTTTTGACTAGTTGCTAAAGGGTGGCGCTGTTATCGTATTTAGTTTCGTCTTGGTGGACGCAAGCAGTCTGAGTTTCAAGAGTGAGTTTCCCAACTGAGTGCTTTAGTAACGTTGGTTTCAACACTGAAATCTAACAACAAAATGGCGGAAAGACGTCACGTGAAAAGACCCTATATTCAGATTACCGTTCGCGGTCGTTGGGTGCTTGACGACGCATGTCATCACTTGCGAAGGACAAGTGTCATGGTTTGCTTAAAAAGCACGGCGGAGCCTGAATTCATCGCATTCGGTGCCCGAGTGCTCGAGCACGTCACGGCCACATGCTTTCTCATTTAGATTTTGAGTTGAGAATGAAAGATAAAAAGGAAGAAGTTGAAAACACCTTTCTCCTTAGCTTCCTCCGCGCTGACGCAGTTACTTGAAGGTGCAAATTATGAAGGTAATTGACTTGGCGCCTCGATGGTGCTTTTTGCGCACGCAAACATGGTGTATTTATACCTCTGTCAGACACAGCTACACACCTACCCCTTACCGTTTTGGTGTGAATGAGCATCGTACTGGAGTGCGGATCGTGCATCAGTACAGACCCATCCTCCATAAAATACTGCGCAGGCTAAATGTCTTATCTACAACGTGGACAAGGGTATTTATACCCTGGCAGACCGATCTCACGCTGCTTTAACAACGCGTAATTTTTGTTTTGCATTTTTCAACTGCATAGCGCGTCAAACGACCGTGTTTCTTTATGATAACGCTTCAGCCTTTCCTGTAAAATAATTTATGGTCGAGTCGAATGCTTACCTTCGGAGCTGGACGCTCCACCGGCGCCGAGTCCAATTTTGAATGTACCAATACTTCTCACGCTACGCCATGGCTGCTTAGAGTTTCTTCTTCCTTCTCCTCGGTTTCTTTCGTATGCGACCAAGGGCGACGTGGCCATGTATTTGTCATCGGGGATCGGTGGTATAGACGCTTTGCAGCAGCTGTGCATGAACGCCGCCATAACTGACCTTCAGTTTTTGTTTCCTCTTATTTCGTTTATTTCACTTCGTCATTACCATAGCAGGCCAGGTTATTGCCATATTAGATTCAAGTGTGTCCTTTTCTAAAGCATCGGCCTTTGTAGAAGATCGTCTACTACCGTTTCAGTTGCTCGGAATCTCGGTAAGACAAGAGAAGGTCAGCAATGGCGGCTGTAATTTGGCGCGTGTGTAAAGCGTCTTATTGGTCTAGTGCCTCACAGCACTAAGCACGTGGAGCTAAAGACTGAGCTGCAGAACAAAATGACCCTGGGTTCAATCTAGTACACTTTAGTTCAATCTCCACCCCTGCCTCCTTCGATCTGGTTGAGCATCGTTCATGTGTGCTGTCGTGTATCACTACTGCGTGATGCACGTTAAAGACCCCAGGCTAGCGGTTGTACTGCACTGGCTAAATTTCTTATCTACAGCGGGTATCAATGTCGCCATAATCTTGCAGACTAAACTCCTGCTGTCTAAGCATACAAAACAACTTTCTTTTGACCATGTTTTGTCGGTCATTCTCCGCTTTATCAGCCTAACTACCATTTCATTCAAACAGAATGGATCACTGCGATTATAACCTATGAAACGCGCGTTAGCTTTCCTCCTTGTCCTATGATAGTCGCAGGAAAAAATATTATAAAAAAAACAAAAACAAAAAAAACGAGCGGCGTTTTTTTTTCTTGACACGCAGCCAAAACAAGCGGTCACGTGATTTGGAGCCGATTTTATGCCGCCAATGTTGATCGTAGCCACGCGCTGGGGTTGGCAAGTCACAGCACAAGTGCTGAGCTCCAGACATTATTAGTGTTCGGTTATTGTCGTCATTGCAGCTATTGGGCGTGAGCCAATGTCCGAATTCCTGTCGAGCTATTGATTATCGCGACCCCAAATCGAGTGCTCACGCAATATGCTTGGGTCCAATCTGTGAGCCGGATTCAACTATCGTCACTGGGGGGCACTGCCAGCGTTATTAGATTACCACACTAACTAACTCCCGCGGAGGGGGGTACCCCCCCTCACTCACTTCAATGTGCCAAGCGTCGTTCGAAGCGCCATCTATATTTTCGTTTCATAACTATGTGTTCCAAAAAGCCCAGCTGAAGCGCCTAAAGGCGATCACAACGCCGCCATTAATCTTGCAGCGGTCACTCGCGGAACTGCACGTAACAAACACTTTGGCTTCAATCGGCCATTTCGGAGCCGAAACAGATACAGTGGAAAGAGGTACAGGGAAGCCACCCCCGTCTCCCCAGCGGACGCGCCGCGAATTTGCCTCGAAGTTAAGATGAGCCTAGGTCGGGACGCGCTACCTCAAATCCCCGCTGAGGCATGGTTGTATTAAACAATATTAATTGTACCGCAAAACCTTGCAAACTAAAGATTTTAGAAAGCATCACGCGCCCCTCATTTTGTACTAAATTTTAATAAAGGTTACTTACTACCCGAAGAGTTTTTTTCCGTTTTTTTTTTTACGTTTCCAGTACGTTGAAACGCACGTATCCTGATGCAGTTACCGAAGCAGCCGCCTGGCGGCGCGTCGAGCGACGCTTGGCGAGCCGTGGTGAGTGAGAGGGAGTACTAAACGTGCATGCGGCGTCTATGAGTAGTTCCGTAACTAAGCTAATATAATAACGTTGGGCACTTCGACCTCCAAACTACGTCTTCAAGGCTGGCGAAGGAGAGATTGAAAGAAAATGTTGGCTTTTGCCCTTGAAATTACACCGCAACAAAGACCTTTCTTTGTAAATGGCGTTACACGCGAGTATACTTGAGCGACACTAGTAAATATATAGCTCGTGTAAAGTGAAAAAAAATTCCTACGGAATATCGTTGCCACCCCACCTCGTTTAAATGTGTAAAAAAGTGCCACCTCAAGATCGAGCGCAGACTTGACTTATGGTGAATTCGGGTGGTCGCCTCTCTCCTCTGACTTCGATTCAGCAGAGCGCCCCCTCCTCACCGCCAGAGCTACTCGGGATCCTTTTCAGCCGATCACAACTGCTCGCTTCAGAGCGCTCCGAGATTCTCAGACCAGTCACGGAACTAAAATTTCTGGACATTGGTAATGCATTAAAAACAACACGATCTTACAGCGTACGGTGGATGATTGAGCAAAAATTTACGCTCGCAACGTGATGAAATAACGGTTTTGACGTAAATTGTTTTACTCATAGGCATGTAAAAAAAAAGAAAACAACAGTATGCGAATTGATTTTTGCAGAACGGAACGAAAGCCAACGCTTGGAAACAGTTGTCAACTCATCGCGTTTTCGACAGTGAACGCGCTTCGATGCGGACATCCATACGACTGAGCGGGCGAATATAAAATGGTTAATAAACCACATTTTTCTCACGGCGAAATATCGTGCAAGCATCGAAATGTGATAAATATCGCAGTGCATTATATTCGGCTCTCCCTTTATTTTACAACACAAACCTCTGAACGCACTTTTACCAAACCTCAAAAATGTCTTGAAGCGACTACAAAATCCGGTAAAACAGCGGCGAGCTCTGCGAGCTGTTTCGTCGTCGGTTAGGCTTAGCGGATTCACCGCCGTGAGATGAACGATCTTGCGAAAGCACTGAGAAAACTTCACACGTCGGCTTTTCCTGTTACGGTCTCAAACGAATGTCGTCCTGTCCGTTGTAACCCTCGCACCGTCGAATGCACAAGCAGTTTGTAGAACCACAGATCAATCACCGTCATGCCGGACCCCGCACACCACCACAGACTTCACAGACGACTGCCGGCCATCGTCAACAAAACCACGTGATCACCGTCCAGCTGCCACGTGACGCCTGCGCCGCTCCGCACTCCGACGGCTACAGACGGAGTGCCAGAGAGCGCTCTGAGAGGGAGAGGCGCCCTCGGAATGAACCACCCGATCAGGCCACAGCACTCTCTTTCAACCACTCGATTTTGCGCGCTCTGGACAGAGCGCTCGAGAGGGCGCAGAAAGGACCACACGAATTCGCCATTACACTCTAATGGCGAATTCCACAGGGCGTTTTCGAGCGCGCCGGGATCAGTTGAGCAGATCCGGAATGGAGCACACGATACGAACGGGGTCGCGCCGCCTACGGATCCCCGGGGGAATATGAGCACTGCTCCGGGATCGGCGGATGCCTTCCCATCGTTCAACTGCCCGGGAATCCCCTTTCTGCGGCCGCCGCGGTCGTTTCGAAGACGTTTTCGCAATCGCGGCGTGTTCGACGCACGAGCGGCAGGAATGGCTCGGGAGCTTCTAGCAAAGATTGCCAGAATGCCTGTAGCGCGGCAAAACCTTCTCTTCTCCTTCGTGGAAAACGACCCGGCTGTCGAGCCAAGGGGTAAGCAAGCGGCCATTACGAAGTCTTCTGTGGCAAGACGGGCGAGATCAGGCGAGAAAGAAAGTCACGTGCGTGCGCCGAGGGCTGCCCCGGCTGGCTTCCGTTTGAATCCGCCGAGATCGTCGGAGCGACTTTTCTCGGATCCAGGTCGAGATCTGGAGCGGAAGCTAAGGCAAAACGACCAGTGAAACATGTCGGTCTCGATAGCGATCGCCCAGTGAAATAGGCTCGCTCCAGAAAAGTCGATCCCGGCGCGCTCCAAAACGGCCAGGAATTCGCCATAGGCCACATCAGCAAAATAGCGATACGACCTTGACATCAAGGTGTCACAGGACACCGCGATGTGATGTCACGTGACACTATGACGTCGCGAGACATTACAGAGTCACGTAACCTTGTAACGTCACGTCACAATGTCCCGGGACGTCACATATACGCAGCATGTGCAGAGCTCATTCGCAGCATGTTCTGTGTGTTAGAGAGTTTATCATAAGTTACCGGACATGCTTAACCCTTTACCGCATCATGGGTCATATATGGAACACACCGGTTAAGAATATATAAGATATTGCAGCTATGCCTTGTGCTCAAACTGCATGCGGATCCAGATATGGCACATACCTCCGCTTTGTATGTATATGTATGTATGTATATTTGAGGCACAATCTCTTTGTAACGAGAGTCTTGTAAGACATGCCAATAAAAGCAAAAAATAAAAACTAAATAAAAAAAGGACAACAACGAAAGAGAACTGGTTAGCACGTGTGTCCAAAGTTCGCCAACCGTCACTTTCGCAAAGTCAAAGTTAATCAGTTCACATGACACCGTCGTTTTAAGTGAACGCTTGCCCCTCCAGCCAAAAGTAAAGCAGCGGCTATTGCCCATCTTGGTCACCTTGGTCGTCTTGGTCACGACCCCGATTTTTCAGTCGAGTCTGCCACCATGCCTCGAGCCTCCGCTTGGAGCATGCTACATGGGTCTGTTCGTTGGTGAAACCAAGTGCCTGCTCCAAGCGCGCACCCACGACAGGCGTTGGGTGTAGCGCACTGCACGCAAGCAGCAAGTGGTCGATTGTCTCTTCGCCCGCTCCACACGCACTACATACCGTGTCAGTCACGCTGCTATCGTACTTGCTTCGGTATAGGCGGGTACGTAGGGCACCACCACGGGCCTCTATAAGTAGTCGACTGCCCAGTGTGTTCCCGCAGAAAGTCACCGGGGCAATCTCCGTCTTCAGAGACGCGTACATGTGCATGGAAGGGTGTTGTAGCATGCCACTCATCCAACGGTCCCTCTCAACCCTCTTCACTTCCTCCCGCACTGTGCTCATCCACTCCTTTTCTGTTTGAGGTTCAGTGGCCAAGCTGAAGATCTTAAACTTTGTCCCAAGACGAGTGACTCGCTTCCTCCATGTCGAGTTGATATGCTTCAGGTGAATGTACATAAAAACTCGCCTGGCCCACCGGTCTCCGTTCATGTACCGGAGACGTGTGTAGTACTGAAGCTTGCTGTTTGCCTCCCGCGCTTCAAAGGAAGACCAGCCGACATCGCCTTCTATCAGTTCATTGGCTACTTGTCCATGACACCCTAGTGCCTGTCGTCCGACCTCCCTTTGGCGCCGCTCGAGATATGTGCGTAGCTCACTAGGAACACATATGACTGAGTTTCCGAAAGTCAGCCCGGGCACGGCCACAGCCTTCCAAAGTTCTCGGGTGACAATGTACCGGTCACAGCTCCATAGGCTCCGCCTTCGCAGTATGTTCCGCTTGCTAACTGAGGACTTCCTGAGGCCCTCATGGTGCTCAGTCAAGTAGTCCTCTCTAGCCGACAGTGTTATTCCGAGGTACCTGTATTCGGTGCGAAGAGGTATGGCTGAGCCTTGCAGGATGAGCGACCCGAGATTGCACCCCTCGCCAGAAAAGATGACTGTCGCTGACTTGCCCGCATTGAAGCGTAGTCGGAGGTGTTCCGCTGCAGTTTCACAGGCGACGAGCAACCTCCTCATGTCTTCCACACTGTCGGCCATCAGCACGAGGTCATCAGCATAGGCAAGGCCAGGGAGTCGCCACGCTACAATATCACCATGCTGGCGGTGTTCCAAAGTGAAACCAATGCCAGAGTCTTCAATGGCCTTTTCCATGCTAGAGGCATATAGCATATATAACGTCGGCGACAACGGACAGCCCTGTCGTAAACCTTTTCCAACTGTGACCTCGCCTGATGTCACACCATTGAAGGATGTCGTCACCACATTGCCGTCGTATAACCGACGGATCAACCTCACCCATGTTTGGGGCATATTAAGGTGTCTCAGCCTTTCCAGCAGCATTAGGTGAGGGACACAATCATACGCTTTAGCAATGTCTAGAAAGCAGCATATCAAAGGTCGCCTCTCCGCTCGCGCTATCTCGATGCATTGGGTCAATGTAAACAGGTTATCGTCCAACCGCCGCCCAACTCGAAACCCGTTCTGCAGTTCCGTAAACACGCCGGCTCCCTCAGCCCATGCTGTGATTCGCCAATTGATGATAGTCGTGAATACTCTGTATACAACTGCCGTGACGGTGAGCGGTCGGTAGTCATGCAACAGCTGCTTGTTTCCACCTTTTTTCGAGATGAAGGTTACTCGACCGCGCCTCCAGTCAGTGGGGATCGGGTCATCTCCGCAGCATATGCGACTGAACAAGTGGGCCAACTGCTCTTGAGCGTCGGGTCCCAGGCCTTTCAGTACCTTAGCCGGGATTCCGTCCAGGCCCTGCGCAGTGCCGCCGTTCAACCGCGCGAGAGCGCGTGCGACCTGTACTCTTCCCACGATGGTGGTGTTGTCACTCGTCAAATTAAGTAGCGGTGGATCTTTGATATAAGGGCCTCCTGCTGACACGCTCTCATTACCGTGGAAATCCTGTGTCGTCCCAAAAAGATTGTGAAGGTGTTCATCCAAGAGAGCTCTAACGTTGTGCACTACACCTCCATTTTTGGCATCGATCAGTTGGGGAGAATTATCTCTTCCATCCAGTGTTCCAATATAACGCCAGAACTTCTCTCCGGCTCTTTTTCCACCCTTTCTGATATCTTTCATCACCTTGCAATCATGTATCTGTTTTTTCTCCTCGACGATAGATTGTGTTATTGCCTTGAGCTTCTGGTATTCCTCCCAGAGTCGCTGAGTCTCCGGTGCTTTTCCAAGCGTCCGCAGAGCCCGGCGATGGTCTCGGTTTGCGTCTTGCCTGAGTTGGATGGATCTCCGGATTTCAGCATCCCACCACGATACAAGCCGTCTTTTCCCGCTTGAGCCTCTCATAATCGACCGTGTGGTGATTGCCTGCCGAAGTGCATTGGCATAGTCATCATAGATGAGGGCATTTATGCGCTTATCACTTTCTTCGAACTCCTGACACACTGCCTCAATATCACAGTCACGTAATTGGAACGTCATTTTACGTTTCGGCCGGCTGCGTTGTCGTTGGATTGCACCAAAATGAAGTATGATGCTGTTATGATCGCTGCCAATACTGCACTCGCCATCTTCATCTACAGTTATTTTTTGAAGGCGACGTGCGAGCCTCTTTGATGCCAGGGCATAGTCGATACATGTTCGTCGGTCCCGGGCCATCCATGTGTGTTGCCCCTCACATTCCTCTCTGAGGTTTAGAATCTCCAGGTCGAACTCCTCCGACAGCTGTCTCAGCATTCGGCCATTGTCGTCCTCACGCCCGTCAATCTCAACCAGATGGCCATTAAAGTCCCCCATAACTAGCACAGACAATCTTCGATCTAGGTTTTCGATGTCACGTTGAACGCACTCCAGTATGGCCTTATTCTCCTCATGCCTGGAATTCCCCACGGAAAGGTAAAGGGTGCATACCGCCGTCGGTATGTTACCCACCTGTCCTTGAACCCACAGGTGTTCGCAGCACGTTTCAGATATCCTTATCCATGCTTGTCCTCCACTTGGCCAAAGGAGGCCCACACCACCTCCCCGTCGGTCACCCTCCACCCTGTTACACCCAGTCCAGCACCAGGAAGGGTCTACTGGGGGTTCCTCAGCGTCCCGCAAGTGTGTTTCAGCAACCCCGAACAAAGAAAAGCCTTGTTCCCGGAGTACTACATAGAGCTCAGCCCACTTTCGTTGACGCCTCGCACTATTCAAATTTAAAAAGCCAACGACAGCACTGTCTCTTTTCCGTGGTTGCCCTTGCTGCCGCCGCGCCAGAAACTCGGTCAACACTCCCGCTGAAGCTGCATGGCTGCTAGTTGCTCTCGGACCAGTTGATTCACAAAGTGCGTCAGCTCTTGTGATGGGGCACATGTGGGGTGCTGAAGGCATCCGGTCATCAAGTCGGTCAGCATCGGGTTGCACACAGGAAAGGTCTGTCTCGCAGTAGGCCCTAGAGCAAACGTTCCTTCCTGACTGCCTGTCTTCGATGGGAGTGCCCCACAGCTTTGTCCTTGAAGATGTCCGTTGGGTGGTATGAGGAGTGGGGGCACCCATATTGCGTGCAGAGGTGACGACTGTGGCGGATGGTCCCTCTGGCATTGTAGGGGATACACAGGACCGTGAAAGTTGGGCACCGGCTTCTGTACAGTCTCCTTTGATATTGGAGGCGTGTTCACCACCCGGTGTGCTCAACTCGTTCTGGGACCAGAAGACAGACCTGGGAGGTCGTGAGCGAGTGCTTTTTTTTCTGCCTCTGACCGGTTTACTACTGAGGAATGCGTCCCGTATCGTCTCCTGTTGCTCCCAGTATGGTCGCTGAAATTGTCCCTTCTTTGAAGTCCTAAAAAATGAGCCACTAATGCACCCACTCGGTCGGTTAGCACCTGGCTACCTTCTCTGCTGTAGTGAAGCCCGTCCTTTTGCATTGCTGGGATACTGGCCAGTTCTCGGCTGAGGTCGATAAACCTTGCTCTAATTCTCTTGCACAGCTGCTTCAGCTTTGCATTCAGGAGCATGGTCGTAGCGCGTAGTTCCTTTCCTCTGCCGTCTATTTCGGGTACTGAGCAGATGGCTAGTGATGCCTTACGTTTGGCCCACTGTAGCCTCAGACGCTCTATAATTGTGTCAGATTGCTCGCCCTTCAGAACGTCATTCAACCCCACGTGCAGTATATACATGCGTGGTACATTCCTCGCTTTTTCCTCATATGTTTCGATAATTTTATGTACTACCTCAGTTGTGGCTCCCCTGTTCGTTATAAACTCCATGCTTTGAGGTGCTTGGACTTCCTCGATGAGAGCTCGAGCTATCCGCAGGACGTTCCCATCTCCTGCGATTATCACTTCTCGTGTGATCCCTCGTGGCGGTCGGATCTGAACATCCTCATGCGTCAGCTTCTTTGCAGCCACGGGCACGTGAATCTCCTGAATGGACATGTGTGTGACTCCACTTGAAGTTTTCCTTGGGACTTCGTCACACTGCGTGTCAGTGTGCGCTGTCACGTTATTGGTGTTATTTATGGCAGTACCGGCATCCTGTGGACGGTCGTCCTGTAGTGCGTTTCCTTGCTTGTCTGCTCCAGCATTCGTCGCATCGTTCAATGTCATCGCACTGTGATGCAGTTCTGTTTCACTACTCATCTGGTTCTCCCCTTCAGATTCCGATGGTGCGCTGCTTGTCCCATCTTCTGTAACCATGGAATCTCCTGTCGGTCCAGCTGCTACTGCATGTCCTGAGAGCGCTGTCACTAGTGTTTGCAGTGCTTCGTTCTTCTTCGCCGCCTCGTTTATCCTGAATTCAAGTGTCGATATCCTCTTAGTCACTTCAGACAGCCTGCGCCCGTCCGATGCTCGGTCTAGGCGTACTGACAGGGCGCCTATCTGAGCCTCTAGTTCCTCGAGTCTTTTTTCGTGTGCATCCCTCATTTTGTACATCTCGGCACATACCTTGCATGTGAGAGGATATCTTTGATTCGTGTCGTCATGTTTCGCGTCTGCCTTCAGCTCCAACGACCCGCAGTCTACACTACTAATGCTGTCATCAACAGCTGCAGCAGAGTCTTCAGCAGCCGCTGCAATGTTGGTAGTCTTCACGGTGGCTTGGGAAGTCCGGGCGGAGTCTGGCGTCAAGACGGGCGTCGCGGCGCGAGTGGCAGTGGTCGGCGTAGCACCCTGAGAGGGCTCGTCGGCTTGCCGATTGGCGACGGTACAGGCCGCATGTACGTCAACCAGTGTCGTTGCCTTTGGCTGGTAGTGCCCGCTGACCTGGGGTTCTGGCACGACAAGGTGCTGCACACTATTGGACATCGTGTTTACAGGCAGGAAGCGTGTGGTAGGGAGCAACGTGGGAGTAGAAGTTTCTCCTGCGGCCGATGGCTCCTCCGTGCTGTCCATGCCCACTTCTGAACCGTTGTTGCCCGCAGTGGGGATATCCAAGCTCTCCGGAGGGAACACTTCGTCTTCATCGCTGACAGCGGTGTTGCTCAAAAACTCCAGGCTGCAATGAATATCTCGTATGGTATCTGTAGGGGAACACGCAGTAGCTTGTAGACGCTCAATGAGTTCTCCCTTGTTTCCGGAGGTAGGAAGTCCACGGGCTTTTAGTGCCCTTTTTAGGTCGAAAACCTTCATCTCGGTCATTTTTTCAGCGGACATATTTCCATCTGCGTGGACAGCAAACTGGTATCGACGGGCCGGGGGCCGACCAAAGGATACGGAGTAGGCGATATGTCGGCGACGTCTTCGGCGCCTCGGCCGAGTGGAGCGGTGCAACGGAGGTCAGTCGAGCTTCGGGGTGGCCGGTCGTGTGAAAAAAGTACGGCGTGAAGCAAGTCGCGACGGTTAAAAGGAAGACCCCGAAAAAACCAACCGTTAGGCTCGTATCTTCTTTTTCCGTAGCCAACGTCTTTTAAACACTTGCTCTAAGACACCCGCAAATCATGGCCGCTCATTCCAAACACCAGAACCAACTGCCCCCGAGCTACCATGCACTTCTTTCTCCTCAACCCGGTGGCTCGGCTGTGCGTGGCAACGGTCGACGAGTCTCGTCGGCCAACCCGATACCTTACAATCCTCCCCCCTTAGATTAAATGTTCAGCCGGTCTTCACAAAACTTCAGCAGCTGGTCAGCATGTGAGACTGGGAACGATGAAGCAGCTGACTTGCAAGAGGAAATCAACGACGGAGAGATTCGAAATGGTGTTGACGAAAAGGCGAAGAGACAAAAGAAGGCGAAGGGAAACGAAGGCGTGGGCAACGGCGAGTCACTCGAAGTAAAGGAAGATGCTGGGAAGTCAAAATCTAAGACAAAGAAACTGGCGGGAATGAGCATCGACGGACCCGACGAAGAAACGGAAAACCCTCCAGCCAAGAAACGTGACCGACGGAATACTGTTGGAAAAACGAATTCGCCCAAGAACGAAGTCGCGAACACCGCGGAGAAGCCGCTGATCAAGCTGCAGGAGCACACTAACAAGGCATCTCCTATAGGTGAAAGTGCCAGGCACCAACCCACACCAGGCGGGTCGTCTGGGACAATGGATCGCCGGAAGTTCGGAGGCTTCGAAAGCTGTGGACAGGCAGTCGAAGGAGAACGGGGATTTGATGAAGTCACAGCTGCGGAACCTCCTCCTTCGGGAGCACAAGGAATCGAACTGGGCACAGATCCCATGTTGCCCTTGCTGCCAACCAAGTAGTGCCATCTATCGGTGGCGTTTTAAACTGACAGCCGCATTGTTTCGGTTTCCGAATCTTCCGTGCACGTGGGTTCGTTCTGTGAAAGTTCATCGCACATACGGTAAGTTCTTGTCATGTGACTTATTTCAGTAATTCAGAAGTTGTTTCTAATTTGTTTAGGATACCCTAGACGCATATTATGTTAACTCTGACCTGATATTTTGTTTGCAAAACATTTTTTTAAGTTTGTGCCAGATGTGGCACAACATGCAGTCTGCTATGGTGACGTTGAATATTGTAATTGAAGTATGTGCGTGTTTTACACTTCTTAGACCTATGGATTCTCGGAAATTCTATGGCAAGGGACCACCTGGAAATGGAAATGAAAGCGAGGACAGTGAGCTGTCTGACGATGGTGACGACCTTTACGTGCCACCAGAGAAAGAAACTGTACCCCTGCATGACCTCTCATCATCTGATACAGAATCGGTCGATGATGCTGAGCTCCTGCCATCCCCAAGAATCAAAAAGCAGAAGACTAATATCCCAACTTGGAAAGAAAAAAACATCCGTCTATGATCCTGAGGCCGTGAAGTTTTCCGGTGATACCACACTTCCACGAGAAGTTACTGAACTCGACACACCTCTTCAATACTTCAAATATTTTATTACACCTGAGATTGTGGACCACATAGTCGATCAGACAAACCTGTACTCAGTACAGTGTGAGCCCAACAAGCCAGTGTGTGTAACTGGAGCAGAACTTGAACAGTTCTTTGGAACAATTCTCTACATGTCCATTGTGAAGCTCCCAGCGACGAGACTTTATTGGAACAGTCACATCGGGCAGCATGCTATTTCGGACATCCTATCGTGCAACCGTTGGGAGGAGCTCAAGCGGTTCCTCCATGTCAACGACAACACCACATTTGCCCCCATTGGTCACCCATCTCACGACAAGCTGCACAAAATCAGACCGCTTTTGGACATGCTAAACGCGCGGCTGCACTTGATTCCAAAAGAGGAGTATCTTGCAGTAGATGAGCAAATAATTCCGACAAAATCAAGGTCATCAATTAAACAGTATAACGCCAAAAAACCTCACAAGTGGGGATACAAGGCATTTGTACTGAGTGGAATATCGGGGTTCAGTTATGACATTGAAGTGTTTGCTGGCGCTCAGAACAACACCGTACCGGTTGGCTGTCCAGACCTTGGCGCTAGCAGCAACGTAGTCTTGCGACTGTGCAAGACTGTTCCTGAGCAAAAGAACCACAAAATTTTTTTTGACAACTGGTTCACCAGTGTGCCACTTGCTGTTCAACTTGCCAAGAAGGGCTTGCTTCCTTTAGGAACAGTGAGAGCCAACAGATTGCCTGGGTGCAAGCTACCAAAAGAAGCCGAGTTGAAAGCCAACGGACGTGGCAGCATGACTGAACGAGCCGCAACAGTCGATGGTGTCGACGTGTGTGTCGTGGCGTGGTATGACAACAAGGTAGTGACCACTTTGTCTACCTATGTTGGAAGTGGCCCAGTGGCTGAAGCTGAGAGGTATGACCGAAAAAGAAAACAACACCTGATGGTTCCGTGCCCGCAGTCGGTGAAAGTTTACAACAGCTACATGGGGGGTGTGGATCTTCTGGACTCCATGCTAGGGCTTTACAGAATTCAAATCAGATCAAAGAAATGGTATCTCAAGATATTTTTTCATGCCCTTGATTTGGCATTAGTAAACTCTTGGCTCCTCTGGAGGCGAAGGAATGGAAAAGGAATGCCGCTCGCTGACTTCAAGTTGTCTGTAGCTGAAGGTCTCTGCAAAGCTGGAAAACCTGCCGAGAGAAAACGAGGGCGCCCGAGCAACGAAGTCGAGGCTCAACTCATCGAGAAAAGGAGACGTGGTCCTGCAGCTGCAGTACCCTCGCAGGACGTTCGCCTGGACAAGACGGACCACTTCCCCCTATGGATTGAGACACGGGCAAGATGCAAGTTGCCGAGTTGCCAGGCAAAATCCTTTGTGTCATGCCAGAAGTGCAATGTTCCTCTCTGCTTGAACAAAGAGAGGAACTGTTTCTTGAAGTTTCACACGTCCTAAATGTTTGTGTATGTTGACACAAATCTGTCATTTAATGTTTCTTCCAAACAATAAATATTCTTTCAAATATTGCCACAAATAGTATGGTCAAAATAAGTTGAATAAAATGTCTTGTGGTTCCAACAAAATTATGTATACTGCATGCTGTCCCATAAATGGCACAAACCTAATTTTATAAAAAATCTCGCATGTTTATTATAATTTTTGAAAAATATTTTAAGTTATGTTTTTATATTCCCCAGCTGCATGAAATATATTTTTCTCGTCGTCGTAAAAAAAGTCATGCGGTAAAGGGTTAAATTTAATACTTTATCTTTTTGTTCTTGTCACATCCCCCACGTATTTGTTTTTTTTTTGAAATTTTGAGAATTACAAATTTATTCCAGGAAGAACGTATTCTTCATCAGGACCGTAACACGGCCCCCCCCCCCCCCCCCCTACCCATGCATGCAATGAGTTGAATAAATATTATTATTATTATTATTATCGTCTCCGACACCTCGCAAAGATGGCCGAAAACGACCAGGCGCCGGCCAATCAGGACGTCACGTGAGCTCAAATGACACCGTCATGGAAGGGTGTTCTTGGGCCGTTGCGGTTTGTTCAGATGAGAGCAAAAAATGGCCGTGCCTTTGGCACTTTTTGGAGGCGTTCTTCTTGCTTCGTGATTTGTTCCTCGGCGTTTTTCGCGGCGCACGCCGCAATTCCACTGACTGCGGAGGGTTAATGAGATGTTTGGAACTCGCCACATCCCGAATTTCTTAAGCTGTCAGAAACTACATAACTTCGTTCCAACTTAAGTTCAGAAGCATCCGACGCTACGAAGTAAGCGGACCAATCAAGCAGCTTCAAAAATGCAAGTAACTACGCCTTTTCTATTTATAATTGCTTCAGCGAAGGTAGAACATCTATATAAACGTGACGAGCACCATGATGGTGCGCTTTTGATGCTGTCTGATTGGTCCCATCAGCTAGTACCATCGGCTGTGTATGGTCTTAAAGGGGCCCTCCGGAGCTTTCTGCGATCGTCTGTTTATGTTGTTATATTGCGTAGTAGGTGCAAGTTAATATGTATACGAAGTTTTAGGTTACCAAACCGTTTATTAAGCAGATGACACAAGAAATATATCGGGACTATTTTCTCTTGGAAGACAATTTCCCATTCCCTGCCCATCGCTAAAACTTGACCAATGGAAATGTTGCTACACGCGGTGAATGCGAACGTTATTATTGCAACACTTTTGAAGATTGTTCTAAATTAGAGTTTGAGAAAAACGTAAACTGATTGTGGTGCGGGAAACATAGTCCGCAATTATCGCTCCAAAATCAGCGAACTATGTTTCCTCCCCGCAAGCTTGTTGCTAGGGGGTGATGCGTCGGCTCGTCTGCTTCCCGGGGCGTGAGCAGGCGTGCGTTTGCGGGACACGTGTTCCTTCTTCCCGTGGATCCCGACTCCGAAGCCAACTTTGCGATCCTTCCACGTCAACGAGTCAAACTTTTCCTTGTCATCTGTGGAATGCGACTGCGTATTGCAGTAGCAGCGCGACAGTGCGACGAACGACGACTGCCGAACACGAAGTCCGGGCTCCTTGACGACGGTCCGCGCGTGTTCGAGAGATTCTTCCGCGGGTCGGCGGTCGGCCGCGTTGGTGACGCGCAGTGACGCCGGAATCGTTCACCTGCTATTGGCTGACGCGTAAAGAGATGCCCCTCCCGTGTTCCGGGCCCTTAGCGAAAAGTCGTTCAAAATCAGTATACTGAAAGTGTACTAATAGTGAACTTAGGGTATGTACTGAAATCGTACTAGTTTCACACTTTTATGAAACAAAATAGTACACCTTTAGTACACCCCAAGCACATACGTAGTATACCATAAGTGCACCTCGAGTGTACTTTTAGCATACTATAAGTGCACGTTTATTACACTACGCGTATGCTTTTAGTGTACTAAATGTACACTATTAGTACATATATGCGGAGTGTCCCAGATAACTTGCACCTAACTTTAAAAAAACAAAAACGGAGCGTTCTGCGGGAGTGAAACCATCTGTACACTGTTAGAAAGTCTCTTGCGAAAGTGCACGAAATTGTTTTAGTGCGCCTAATTATTTAACAGTAAGAAGCTAACTTTTGAAATCTTTGTTTAAAAGCAGAGGTGTGAAATGGAAAGTTGTAGAGCGCATTAACAAACACCCAATTAAACCATTTTCAACAAGGTGCACTTTGCATGCTCCTTTTCCCTAGCCTTCAAAAAAACGCCCGCGAAATACAAAAAAATACCCCGTGACAACTCGCTTCACCAATCACGGCGTGCGATCGCCCCGCGAGTATGCGTTCTTTGAAGGCCGGAAAAAAGCACGAAAACGTATTATGTTTCAAACACTTTAATTGGGTGTTTCTCAATGCGCCCTGCAACTTTACAATTGATATCTTGGCCCTTAAAAGAATATTTGAAAGGTTAGCTCATTAATCTTAGTTATTTGCATAACCAGGCGCATTAAAAAAATCTGTGCACTTTCTCAAGACACTTGCTAACGACAGTTGATTTCACTCCTGCAGAGCCATCCGGTGTTTTTTTAAGTACGGTGCAAGTTATCTGGGACGCCGTGTATGTCGAACGTTCTGAATGGAAAAAAACGGTCTCAAATTGACCAGAAAAATCGGCGCCTGCATTCAAAAAGCTGACTTTTCAAAAGTGTTTCTTTGAACGGCTGTATTCCAACCTGTAAAATTTCATCTCATTCAGCTCCATTCTCGTGAAATGTTAAGAAACGCCGTTGACAACTCAATTGATGATGATAATGCAGAGGCGCCACCATCGGGAGATGCACTCTTAAAAACGAGTCAGGAAATTAACGAGGAAATCTTTGGCAGCTCTATTCCTCGTGAGAATGACGTACCGGCGTCTTCGGAAACTGTGTGAGAAAAGCCATAAAGAAGAGGTGCACTGCTTTCTTCAACTGAAAGTATGTATGTGTAGCATACAAACATTATGATCAGTGTTCTTCGCGTAATTGATAAGACAAAATGAAATCCTACTTATCACTTTATTCAAGTTTCCGAGCATGCCTCACTGTACACTCTCGTTTGTGATGATGGTATGCCATTACATCCTGCGTAAAAAGAGAAGAGAAAATTACCCTATGCCACTCTATGATATGACATCACAAAATTCGCTCAAAGGACCACTATGTGAGGAGGGCAAGATAGTAACAACTTCATCCTGACAAAAGGGCGAGGAAAATCGGACAATATCGTTTCTGAAAACATGATACCTGAAAGAAGCTCTAACACAGAGTAAAGAAAATGATTGGCATTTTCTCAATGTCTCCTTTTCTTTTGCTGTGAACACACATACAAGTCATACGCTATTACACATTCAGTGGTGCGGCTTAATTTATGATAAGTACTTTTTTTATATAACTTCGAGCTTTTAGAGAAAATATTCAATATAATGGTCGGACATAAATGGTTGCTGTGAACTATCCTATATATTTACACATTATCTGATATCATGAAAGCACTAGAGCAGGGTAGGGCTGTACTGCATCAATTATAAATTTCTAACCAATTAAAAGTTGGCATTTATTTAATTTATTAGTATTGGCTATTATTCTTTGACGAAGAATAACTGGGCGAGTTGGTACGTTGGTAATCTTTCAACTCCATCGAATATTCAGGTCCTTTTAACATTTTTTTCATGCTTTTGCTTTTTCTAACTGCTCTGCCTTTTGTAGCGGCTTTCGCCGCCACTAAAAAACGTGACATCCAAACTCACTTTATTCACAACACAAAATCGCAAACTAGGAAAGCGTGCCGCTTCGGCATACGCAAAGAGATCGTCCGTCTCTACGGCACAGGCATCAGCACGGGCAAGAAATCATGCTGCTCGCTCTTGTAACGTTTTTCACGCTCCCGCTTTATGAAACAAATCGCTGACGAGAGACTGTTGGAACCACACCTCAGAACTAGCATGACCTGTGATTGCTTGAACTGCCGTCAGACTGTACTTGAACGCTCCGCAAAAGCGTCGTCGGGCGACCGTCGTAGGGACGGCGCCCAGGACAGGCCCTCGGCTGGCCCTCGGTTCCGCCGCACGCGAATCTTTCTCACTCTGCGGAGAGAGCCATAAATTTTGAAGATACGCTCTTTTCAAATAACGAAATAAAACCGAGTATGGCATAGTGAGAGTCAAGCATAGCTTAGCAAGCACACGGTACAAGACAAAGTTTGAAACAGCGGCGCACTTCGCAGAAACAAAAGTAACTTCCTCACCTTCGCTTGCACCAGTCGGCCATGACTGTCCGCCACTTGCGACGCTGTGTCTCACAGCTCTCAGTAATCGCTTGCTATTATTGAACACGGTATTCGTAAGTAAGATATCTAAAATATCCGCAAAAACGGCTAAAACGTAAAAAGGAAGCGATGCTCGAACTCCCCGGAACTCCAACGGCGGCCGAACGGAAGCTGATTGCAATAGCGATGGTCTTGCGCAGTTTTCAAAAGTCTCTTCTTTTTGTTCTTTTTTTTTTTTTTTTTTTAAGACAAAACTAAGCAAATTAATATATTAATAATAATAATTTCACTTTATTATATTCGTAAAATATTAACAAAACGTTTAGTCTATCTCAGGTTTTATCTAAACTTTCGGTTTTCTTTTTCAGTGTAAAACCGAAACTATCTCAAGCAATTTCTCCCTTGTCGCCAAGGCTATTTTGATTCATCAGCGCATGCTTGCACCGCTAGTATTTCGGCTTTTCTGGAAGGATCGGCTCTCGCGGCACATAAATAATGAGGGCAACCTCGTGTTCTGAAACAATTAGCGTGCCCGTCTTTTTTGACGAGGGAAAGACACGTTAAATTTACGTCGATTTTTTACAGTGTGGAAATCTCGATCGACGGTGTTGTTCGTTGTTGCAATTGTCAATCTCTTTTCACGTGAATTGAGATGTCTTAGAGTTTTGCAAGATAAATCTACACCATGAAACACTTTCGGTGAAAGCTTGAGGTTGTTACATAAAGGCGCCGATTTCTCCAGCCAATTTCAGAGCGAGCTTCCATTCATAACATCACTTCGCTTACGCGGTTCGGAAGTTGATTTGCGCTGCATGCGACCATGCAAGGTGGAGGATCTTATGCCCCTATTATTAGCCGTGATTTCTTTTGCCTTCTGTCCTTTTGATTGCTGTGGATGCAGATATCTGAAACAGCGTATAGTACGCTGAGACCTGCATTACAAAAACACCGGATTATCCTACAAACGTAATTTGTCTACTAGCCTATGAGGCAGCACGCAAGTGGCGGTGCACTTTGAAAACAAAGTCATGTGCATGCTTTTTCATCAGCAGCATCAAACACTTGGTGCGATTGCCTTTGATCGCCCAGCTTCCGAATAGTGCTAACAGTTTTTTTACAGTAAACTTTTATTCTTCAATAAAGGTAACAAATACAGCGCAGGGAAAATAAAAGCTATCTTTGCAATAAAAGTAGGCTGTTCAATTGATAAATATAGTAGAAATGACTAGCTAAAATAATTATTGACAAGTTAGATAACGCATCTTTCCGTGGCGTACAATGTAGCTAATTTTTCTATTTGTGCTTTTTTTTAGGCGTAAGTCCATGTTGCATTTGCAACTTAAGTATGCTCTGACAGTGCCGGTCGTTTCTCCGGGGAACTTTCGGATCACGTGGTCTGCAGTGAAATGAGAAATGAAGCATCCCTTTGTCACATTATGTCAGCTATACCCGGTGATATTTTTTAATCAACTGGTTTTAGGAAAATTGGGGGCTCATGTCATGTTGATGCACTCTTCATGTGTGTCGTGCGACTCGGCGGACATTACATGGGTGAATAACCGTGGCAACTTCTTTTTAAGTAATTAAAATCCGTAAATTTACTTTTTTTATTATTGCTGTTTTAGAGGCAGTCGTTATTGCAGCCTAACACAATCAAAACTATTCACGAAACAACAAGGGGCTTTAAGATATTTATTGATCACATTTCGCACTTTTTCTCTCGATTCAAGAACCACGCGCGGCAGGGGCGGGCAAAGTGGAGAGTGAAATTAGCGGTTTTGACATGGCATATCGGTGATGGCATGTTTGTTTGTGTTAGCGAGAACTTCTCATACTGGAGTTCTATGCATTATTTAATTTTTTAGTGAAGTTACAACCCTCATAAAGTGCTGTCGCATTCAGCATGAACGAAGTTGCACTCTTTTGAAAGCGTGCCTTTGGTGGATGCTCCAGCATCATATTTCCAACGGTTCGACTGAAGGGAATACGTAAGAATAGCATCCTGCGCTCTGTCCAGTGCGCTGTTTTTAATCAGGCGACGAAAGGCAGAGTTTCAGCTATGAATAACCCAAAACTCGTCACCATTTCGAAAATTGTTTCAGTTGGGCTAGAGTTTATTCATAGCCCCTTTAAAATTGAAAATTCAACATGGTCAATTACACTGTCAATTACAAAGGCTAATTAGACAACGTACTGTGACGTTTATTTACTCATCTAATGTCCACCGAGCCCCACAAATATTCTGTGAAAACGGCATCGGCCTATCTATCGGGTTTTTAGTGCGTTGATGTTAAAAATCGCACTATATATATATATATATATATATATATATATATATATATATATATATATATATATATATATACCCGTTATTATAATTTGAGTACACTGACTGCAAGCACT
Source organism: Ixodes scapularis (assembly GCF_016920785.2). Taxonomy (NCBI): domain Eukaryota; kingdom Metazoa; phylum Arthropoda; class Arachnida; order Ixodida; family Ixodidae; genus Ixodes; species Ixodes scapularis. The sequence continues at coordinate 85,331,238 of NW_024609881.1, forward strand.
GAAAGTATACCTTTAGTATACTTAAGTGCACTTTCTGTATACTGATTTTGAACTACTTTTTACCGCGGGCAGTACGATTCCACTACATGTACTAGTTTTGTACGGACGAGTATACTTTCAGTCCACCGCCATTTTTACTGGAAGTATACTTTAAGTACACTTAAAGTATACAATCAGTACAAAGACCGCACTGAAAGTATACTTTTAGTATACTTCAGTACACTTCGAGTGTACTGATTTTGAACGACTTTTCGCTAAGGGGGGTCATCTCAGAAAGGGGGGCGTGCCGGGGACTTTGATGGCAATTTTAATAGGGAAATACGCCACGCATGACTGTAATATTATAATTTTTAGGATCCTTAGGACCTGTAGATTGAGTTACCAGCATAAATAGACCATCGCAGAACGCTCCGGAGGGCCCCTTTAAGAAGACAATGACCCCCCCCCCCCCCCCCCCCCCCCCCACACACACATTGTTTTTTCTGTTTTGCCAGGCATACAATATGGGGTCTCTAGACTACCCAATGAATACATTTTGCTTCAAAGTCACGTATATCTTTAATAAAGAAAAAAATCCACTAAACTGGCTTCAAATCGAAACTTAAACACAAGCACGGAAGCTCATCGCCGGAAGTCACGTGGCTACACCCAACTGCGTTCTTTTTTTCTCCTCTTGTCCGGCGTGTGAAGCAGGCGATGGCGACGACGAAATTGCGTGAACCGTCTGTCCTGCGATTTTTTTTTATGCACTTATATTCGCTACTTAAGTGAAACCCAGCAGAACACTGAACTGGCCGGAAGGTTCCTTCGCGTTATCTGCTTGTCTCTTGTGGCTTCTGTGATTACATGTTATCGGTGGTTTGCGCGATAGAACAGTTGTCCCGGTGACTCTGCCATAACTGTAGTATCAGCTTGGTATCCAGGGGGGGGGCTATGTTGCGCTTTTTGCACTCCCAGGAGACTAGGGAGAGGGAAGCGACGTCAACAACGCAGCAAATGCAGATTGGATGTTGATTTTGTTTTCTTCTGTCAACATCCAATCTGCATTTGCTCTAGTCGTTGACGTCACTTCCCTCTTCCAAGTCTCCTGGGAGTGCAAAAGGCGCAACATAGACCCCCAGGTCGCTCTCCAACCGATCTACACAACCTCGCGAACCAGACATTCTGCGCTCATCAACCTTCGCCGTGGAAGGACAGTAGGCAGTCCTTTCATCGCTTCTTTAAGGCCACGGTCCCACTGAATCTGACAATTTAGGTACTTTTTGGCAGGTCATTACTCATCTCCTTTTAAATCCTGTTTTGTGGGATTGATGTCATTCGAAAGGCAATGCAATCCTCTTTCATTTGATATTATGTGTGTATTGGTTTATACTGCTCATGCGCATTTGTAGCGTTGCGAATATGATGGCGCGGACCCTCACTTGCTCCGCTAGTTCATGTTTTACGAACGATCCATTAAAAATAACACGGTTCCAATATAGCAGTTTTGTTAAGATGATGTCAGAGCAGAATGTGACGATACACTTTTTTGGTGTTTGCAGTACTTTGTTTTTTTCATCCCTCCAAATATTGTCCTAAAATGGACATATTTCAGCACAAATATGTTTTTAATGACAACCGTTAGGACAATGAAATTAGCTACACATGTAGTGCTTATAATTGGTAATATGCAGAAAAAAATTTAATGTTGTGTAAAATTTGTTTGTTTAGATATTTTACATCGAACGTAGCACTTTTTTGTGCTTCGAGTCGTGGTACTTCAAATGCCACTTAGGAAATAATTAAACTATGATAAAATCTTTTATAACATTTAGAGCTACAATGGTTGCCCAAGAGGTGGACGATGGCTTTTTTTCATTTTCAAAGTCATAACGCTCCAGGAGCCCTTCAAACTTACCTGTTTTTGACGCATATCTTTTTTAGACATCAAACATTTACTGGCATCTAATAATATTTATTGCTTGGAATAGATACACATTCCGATGTACTAAATGTTCACAATGATCTTGCTTTGTTTTTTTAATAGGTGTAGAGCTTAGCTAATTTTAAAAACAATTAAAAACTGTTTGGGTGTTTTGTTGCCCTACCTGGCGGATGGCAGACAAACTGCTGATTTCAAATGTTCAAAAAATTTCCGAGGGCGGCGTTGGCGTCTGTATCATCATCAATCTCCGTGTCTTTTTACCTTCACATTTAAAAAATATATTGCAAGATTTACTATCGATAAATCAATGGTTTACGTACTGGGTCAGGTTCATAAATCTAAAACAAATAATTAGACAAGCGTAGCGTGATATAATGTGTTCATTATTCGATATGATTGAAATCAATAAACAATAAAGACGAAGAGGAAAAAAATACACCCGAGTTCACTTCATGCCTAGAGTCACTAAATGAGCTGCGCTTAGAGTATCAGAACTCCGTTCCCCAACATTGTTTTGGGGGCCGCCATTTTGGGTCTTGTGCAGAGCAAACGCAACTGCCGATCGTCATTATTCAAAAGTGCGACTTCCTCAGCATTAGATCCGGTGTCAGGAAGCCAGAGCTGGCAGTAATGCAATTACTGTAATGAAATTACAGTAATTTAATTACTTGTTCCAGTAATTAGTAATGTAATTCATTACTTTTTGTAGCAGGTAATTTAGTAATGTAATGAATTACTCCAGCGACGGTAATTGTAATTAAATGACATAATTACTTTTTCGCACCAGGCATATTTTTTGTGTCCACAAAACACAAGAGCGCTTTTCCTTTTATTTTACTTTTTCTTTTTCCTCTACAGCTTTCCAAAAAACGCTCTTTGGCCGCCGCTATGTTGCTGATGCTAATGCGGCTGGTGCGACTCTCGCGCCCGCTATGAGCTAGACATTTTCTGCCACTTTCTTGAACTGTAAAAACCCGCTCAGCGCGATTCTCTACCTATGTTTTGCGTTTTGCATTCGACGTTTTCTAGCCCCTCTTGAAAGTTTCCGCTTACTTTTTCTGATGCATACTGCGTACCCTCTCTGTGTTATCTTCCACTGTGAGAAATAGGGCCGGTAAGTGCCTGCCATTCGAGCTTTTCTGCTCGACATTCTCGGGAAACGAAGGAGGGGAAGTAGGTCGAACTAAGGCCCCTGGTGGAACGGCCCTCGACGCGATTTTGCGAACAATGACAATTGTTCTCCCCCCTCCCAGAGATAACCCGCGTAGGGTCCTCAGTCATCTCCCAAAATAGTTGTCCGGGTTGGGGTGGGAAACGGATCAGTCGCGTGCGTTCCTCTGTCCAACGGTAAACATGCAACAGAGAGTTCTAGCTGTGTGCCATGAACTGTGTAAATAATGTAAATAAAGTTATCTGTAAAAGGAAGTTATCAATAGCTCCTTTATATTTAAAAGTATACAAAAGTAATGCGAAAGTAATGTCATTACTTTTAAAAGTAATTTGTAATGGTAATTAATTACTTTCTGGCTGTGGTAATGTGTAATGTAATTTAATTACATTTCAGCAATTTTCAGCAAAGTAATTAGTAATGTAATTTAATTACAAAATATGAGTAATTTGGCCAGCTCTGCCTGAGGAAGCTGATGCAATATTGCTTTGCTCTGTCGTGGAGTGTTTAAATATTTGTGGAGGACGGAAAAGCGTTTTCTGTGATTTTAGATAAAGCTTCAGATAACTGGCAACCGTGATTTTAAGTCACAATATGGCCAAGTGTCGCTACTCTGAAGCGTAGCTAATTTAGTGGCACTAGCGGGAACAATGAGGAAGAAGCAGGCGTCAAAAGGTAGTGGTTTGTGGAACCCACGGGGCTTACGTCATGGCGCCTTCATGTATTACAAGCTCCTTGAACAAGGGCATGAATAGTGTCATTAAATAAGCTACGTTTCAGAGTAACGACACTTGGGCATATTGTGACTTAAAATCATGGTTGCCAGTTATCTGAAGCTTTATCTAAAATCACAAAAACGCTTTTCCGTCCTCCACAAATGTTTAAACAGTCCGCGACAGAGCAAAGCAATATTGCATCAGCTTCCTGACACCGGATCTAATGCTGAGGAAGTCGCACTTTTGAATCATGACGATCGGCAGTTGCGTTTGCTCTGCACAAGACCCATAATGGCGGCCTTCACAACACTGTCGGGGAAGAGAGTGCTGATACTCTAAACGCAGCTCATTTATTGGCTCTAGTTCCCGCGAAACTCCTTTTCCCTGACTAAAACTGAAAATAAATATGAACAATACACCATTATTATAGCTTATTTAGTTATAACCAACTACACATAATGAGAGGAGGAAGCGGCTGGGTAGGAGAAACGCGGGTTTTATGTGCGACCGTTCTAACCGTCTCGAAAGAGAGAACGCGCGAGCTTTCGCTGGTTTAAAAAAGGCATCCAAAGAAAAGAGGCGGCACGCTGTGTTCTTTGTGTTTATGCGTCTAATTGCAAATTGTTGTGTGTATGTTTATACAGCCGGAAGTTAGTCCGCCTCATCGGGCGTCTAGTGTCTCAGCTGTAGATGAGCAATTTAGCCAGTGCCGTGCAACCGAAAACCTGGGGTCTTTAACGTGCACCACGCAGTAGGGATACACGACCGCACGCCGGTACGATGCTCTTCCAGATCGAAACGGGCAGGGGCGGGGAGGGTTCTGCAGTGGTCCGAGCTGGTGTGCGCTAGATCATGCACTTAACCACCGACCCCCCCCCCCCCCCCCCCCCCCTTGTGCGTCTAATTTATATACAGGTATAAGTATTTGAAGATCGACGATGGACGTCGATCGTCTCGAGGTAATGTAACGTAATAACATTATATAAATAATAAGTTTGTTGAAGGACTGAACGACTCAATTTTTCAAATCTTGGATTGTAATATGGCGGTAGCCTATTGTACTTACTGTTGATGAAGAGCAATATGAGGTGACGAGGTAATGATTAAATGATGAGGCTCTATAAGGACGACGACATTAGTGGGTGTCGAACCACAACGTACAATGCCAGACTTGTTTCAAGTATCGTGTACCCAAAGACTTTCTTCACCCGTAACAGAATATGGTAGAATCAATGAGGATGCTGCTTTGCAACTGTACGTGGGACAGGAAAACTGCACTGTGCAGAAGCGCGGCTTATTCGTTAATATGAGGGACGGATTTCTACCAGCATTCCCTGATTGATTACTTGGAACAAATGGCCTCATTGACGTAAAGTGTCCCCGTTACAAAAGATTCTTGAAGCATACTTAAACCGCAAACGAGTATGAGGCGAAAAATAATAAAAAGGAGCCTGGTGTTAAAGGTCCAAATCCCCCCCCATGGCTTCTACTATCAAATACAAGGGCAGTTACACAATACACAAAGAGAGTTTTGTGATTTAGTTATATTTACACTCAAGGACGTTGATATCCAACGTATACAGAGAGATGACACCTTCTGGTCAACCAACATAGAGCCTTTTCTACTCAAGTTTTACATGGAAGGCCCGACTTCCGCTGTAATTCCTTACGTAGACGAGTTGTCCGACCGAATAAACTGCAATTACTCCCGATCTGGGAATCTCTCGATCTTCGTTCGTAGGATCATCAGATCAAGGGGTGTGGCTCTTCGTCCGCCAAATATTGCTTCGGTGGGTGTTTTTACCGTGTAATATGAGACCGTCGCGTGCTGCTGGAACAAGAACCTGGCGATTCTTCACTGAACTGCTTCTTCCGTAAGCTTCAAAAGGGCTTTTTTTCGTTTCGCACACCATCTGTTCTGCTTGCCCGTTAGTTGCAGGATGGTATGGTGCACTAATGTGATGCCTGGTGCCGTTTTTTTTTTTTTTTGTTTTTTCTTCAAAAACTTGTTTATTTTATTTGAAGCAAGATTTGGCGCGTTATTAGAGAAACGTATTTTTGGTAGGGCAAAAGTGGGTAAAAGAGACCGTAGAACGTCAATGACGTGTTTGGACGTCGTGGCAGGCATCGTGTAAACTTCCAGCCACTTAGAGTACGCATCGACCATGACGCGGATACGTTTCGCCACCCACCGACTGAATAGTGGATCGTTTTCAGTTACTGTTCATGATGGTGTTGGACTCAACGAAGACTTCGAGTCCTTCCAGAAAGTTTCTGGGAACTATATCGTAACAACCTTTACAACATCTTCCGGACCGCGTGAAACACAATAGTTCGTGACGTTATTTTAGTCGTCATTAAAATGGTGAGGTAAGTACCGTAAATCCCGAAGCAGTTTAGTTGACGTCCGCTTCCACTGGCGTCTTGGAAGATTGAGTCTACTGAGCGTGCATTCCTGCAGAGGAAATTTTTATTGATAGAATATTGACACGTTAATCAACATTTGATTCCTTCTTGGTAAGATTTATTGCGAAAGCCCGTTACACCCGCCGAACCGCATCTCCCTATATCAGAGAACAATTTATACCCAGGCTGACATTCTCGCATACATCCGTTTGCTGGGCCACGCTACTTGAGCTAGCTGAGCACAGCTGGCAGCGGCGCGAGCAAGGCCACGAGGGGAACGTGATGGTGCTCGAGCCATTCCATTGTGAACCAATGTTTCGGCCACCCCACGGGTGCGTGTCGCCATCTATTGGTTGAACTAACGCCTTGTTCAAGATGGCTGCCGTGGGACCGCAGCCTTAAAGAAAGTCAAGCCTCTGGAAGCTTTATTGCGTCAACACCTCGCCGCAGGTTGGAAACGTGGAGTGGTAGAAGCGGGGCGAACCATTTTCAGTCCAATGCTTGCTCGCTGGTGGCCCAGCGTTGTGCATTGAGCTGGCACGTGGCACGGCACAACCTGTATTAGACCGCCATAATTGCCCAATGGTGGCGACCCTTATAGGACAATGGAGTTTCGAATACGTTCCGCTCGATATTCTGCGCTTAAAGATCGATTCGCCGGTACCACGTACGACTGTTGGTACACAATCTTTAATGTGCTCTGGGGAGCTAGGCTCTTATAGTTTATGTTTAAATAAAAACCTCAGAGATCTATAGATACCCTTTCAATGTCCCTTTCAGGTGAAACGAACTGTAGGGCGTCTGAATTGTCATCAGGCTCCATCTAAAATGGACCGTAAAAATCAACGCCTGCATGAAGCAATCTAGACTTTTCGTAGACCGTTTTTCTTGTAAAATTAAAAGCGTAGCTCCCTTTCTGTAAAAAAATAGAGCCAAAGAAACTTGCCGAAGTCAACGGCAGGCGGCCACGCAGACGACTGCGTCGAGCCGCGGGACGCGTTTAGCGCACGTATTGATAGATGGCGCCGGGAACAGCGTCGGAAGGTGTAGACGACCAGCGGAAGAAATCAGACGACACGCAGTCGAAATCCGTCGGCAGAAAGGACGCCGTCGTTATGGAACCGCGTTTTTTTTTTTTTTTTTTAACTTCAAGTGTCGCTTTTATTGTCCGCATTTATTTTTAAACCAAGGGTACACTACAAAAAGATTATCCTCATTTTAGTAAATCACGGTCGTCCCGAGCAGTTTTGATAAGGAGGTAGCGCCATCTATCCATACGTGCGCCAAACGCGCCCCGCCGCTCGATTCAGTCGTCTACGTCGCCGCCTACCGTTGAACCTGGCAAGTTTTACGGCCCTACATTTTACAGATAGGGAGATACGCTTTGTAATTTTACAAGAAAAAACGGAGCTGTGAAACACATCTTTGGCTAAAAGTAGAGATTGCTTCGTGCCGGTGTCGACTTTTATGGTCCATTTTAGATCGAGCTGGTGACTTCAGAAACCCTATAAATTAACATCCTTGCTCAAGTCCGCCAGAAAATCCCGTCTGTCGCGCACATACACCACCGAACCAGGCACGTAACCAGTTGGGGGGGGGGGGGGGGGGGGAAGGGGAAGGGGAAGGGCCCGCCCCCCCCCCCCCCCCGAATTTTTCCATCTTGCTGGGGCCCCCTCTCCCCCCTCCCCTTCATACAGCATTTTGTCATGGGTTTTTGGTTTCTAGGCTAGGCGGCGCAAGATACCGCCTGTTATAAAGCGTACATCCGTTGGCATCCATCCACCCGTTCATGACTTACAGTAGGTAGATGAAATAACCTGCTCAAAATATAAAAAAAAATATCACCACAAAAAATTTTGTTACATTTCGAAATGTTACTTTGATAAAAAAAAAGGGCCCTCTGCCGAAACCCGGGATCGAACCAGGGACCTTTAGATCTTCAGTCTAACGCTCTCCCAACTGAGCTATTTCGGCGCGACAATGATTATTGAAAACATATTGAGACTAGCCCAGAATGTCAACTTTACTGCATCGTTAATAACCTTGTAGGCAGGTCGGATGCGCACATAAATGTACCGTTTGGCTTCGATTTGTAACCAGCACCCATAGATGGCCCACAAACTTGGAATAATATATGGAAACAGAAACGAAATTATCCAACAGTGATTATTTATGTTAAATGCAATGGCGCGTTTGAGACGTTCTTCAATAAAATACAAAAGCAAGGGAAACTGAATAGTCCAAAAAGTTTTCTATTAATATTTGGTTCCCATAATTTTACATTTAAAGGTTGATCCTATCCCCGAGTACAAAAAATCACCGAAAATGAGAGAGAATAGAGTTTAATATTGCGAAAACCAAGGGCTTAAAAAGTAGGAAAGCACGCTTTAAAGGAAATAAACGTTATTTGGCCGAACATAATCTGGTCCAGGGTTGAGAAGAGATACTCTAATATGTATTCGGAAATACAAATACTGTGATCCATGACGAAGACAACTAAAATACTGATATTGAAATACATCCGTACTGAAGTATCGCGATGCATATGAGAAATACATTTGAAAAATAGAAAAAAAGTATTTGGAAATACAAATACACTTCTAATTTTGCCAGGGAAATAACACTCCCATACAGTTGAAAACAAAAATAAGCTTTTTGCGATGCTTTTGCTACATATTTTATTTTGTTTTCATACTGAAGCAATACCAAGCAAAAGCAAACATACCACTTTGCCGCTACATTGGACTGCATTTGATGAAAGGCAGCTTTTTAAAGATCTCGTCGGTTAGGGGAGTCTGTGGCCGAGTGGGCTAACGCGTCTCAGCTCGGAGCGTAAAGCGAAAGCTTGAGATGAAAGCCCCTGGGTTCCCAGCGCATGATTTAAAACGGACGGAGGCGGTGGGGTTCGAACCCCACCGCCTCCGCCCGTTTCGATCTGGGTGAGGTTCGTGCCGGCACGCCTTCGTGTAATCACTATTACGTGATGCACGTTAAAAAACCCAGGTTAGGGGTTGTGCTGGACTGGCTAAATTTCTCATCGCAGCTACGCGACCGGTCACCCGTTGAGGCGTACCAGCATCAAGGCTGTATAAACATACAAAGCAAGATACCTCGTCGGGCAGCGCTGCCGATTTGGACGGAGATGTGTCAGCGAAAATAATTAAGCGTCCCACAAGCGTCAAAGAACACAGGTTCATTTTAAAACAAACGAAGACCGCTTTCACAATGAAAATATTTTAAAGCATGCAAGCTTTTTTTTTTTTTACATATCCTTTACTTGGGGGACGTAATATGTAGACTTCGTTGACTGGGGTTGTATTTTCAAGGCGGAAGTGGAATCAAAAACTCGTGCTAACCGTGAGGTAAAGATTGAAGATAAACTGTGGCGTTTTCGAGCCCGAAATTACTTTCGCATAGAATTGCCACTTTCATTTTAGCATGAAGCTGAGGGAACTAAGCGGGTCTTCAATAGATTGAAAACCATTTCCTTTCAGGATGGAGTGCAGTTCTCTTTTAAATATATCGAACGTATTCGAAGCAAGCTCACATGAACCTCTAATTTCGTTTTATATCTATCCAGATACCCCAAATGGTCAGTATCCTCTATTCTCATTATCGGTGCCTTTTCTGCAGTCACTTCGAGACATTGCCTAGGAATGAAAAGATGTTCTTTTATTTGATGATCCGAAGGAAGAAACTTTACGCTCGCTCTAGTAAATGGGACCGAGAGCACATTGTACACGTGTAAAGCTTGTTGTACACTCAGTGCCTTCAACGTTTTGATTCGACAAGCGTAGTTTTCCAACTGAAGCACCCCGAGGTATATGTTATCTCTTGAAAATAAGGAAGGGAGTCATCAACATCGGGGGCATAATGTTCGAAACAAACATTGGCCTGCTTAATAACCAAGCCTCAAGGTCCCATTTACTTTACCTTCTGCCCCTCTCAAGCCCTAAAAAAGAAAGGAAACCGTCCCTTCAGCTTTCGCTTGGGGTCACTGATTTCTCGACAATTGTAACGAGATACACATGTTCCCGGTATCGTATCGCGATACATGGAATATGCCGAAAATGTACTCCCATACTGAAATTAAAAATAATGATTGAAAAATTGTAACGCGATACAGAAATATAAATACCAAAAGTATTTCTGAAATACGATCGTGAGACATTTGTATCGCGATACTGTTCAGCCCTGGCGGGTAGCAATATAAAAAAAGTCATAAGCCATTCCACTTTGTAAGGGTGGATGATCAGCGAGGGTTGTTTAGCACACAACAGAGATGTGACTCTGAATTAAAAATCAAAAAAAGAGCTAAGAACACAGTTATTCTCTTGATCGGTGATCAACGTGACGAAAGAATACGCACACACATTTATTTGATGTGTACTCCGCCTCGCGACGTTCGTCGTCTTGTCTGGTATGCCGCATACGCTTGGTGTTTTGTGCACGACCTTCATCGGTGGTGTTTGCCGCCCGCCGCCGCCGCCGCTGCCATTCTCGGTGCCGTTCCCGCCGTTGCTCTTCGTAGGCGCGTTGCTCTTCGGGAGTTCGGAACATACGCGGCCTCCTCATTACGACGAGAGAAGAGAAGTGAAATAGACCTATTGGCGACGTGAGCGACCGAGAGCGTCGCTGTGGTCGGCCTTCCACGATTGGCCGAATGCTGGCCATGACGTCACCAAAGGATTTCTTATAGACGGAAGTAAGAGTAATCTAAGATCTTCAATTTTGACGGTGTTCGCAAAGTTGGTTTCAAAGCGCTATGGTTTCAAGCTTCCAACATGCTCATTACAGACACCCTCGAACATTTTGTTCACAAGGTCATGACGTCACGAGAGGGAACCATGCGAGGGCGCCACCGTGACATCTCGCCGCTAATTGATTACTCAAGCATCAAAGAGAACGCAGGGAATAATGTTCCACGCGCCGCACGTGCCGGCGTCTGCAGCAGTAAGGGCGCATTCACACTGGAAGCGGATCCGTGTTCGCGAAGCGATTGCGGATGCGGTTCTCGAGCGACCCCATGCAGACACACCGAGACGCGGTTGGCGGTTTCTCGGCGATCGCGCGTGATCTTTTGAGACTAGCGTTTGGCAAACAGCTGTTTTACAATCCGAAATCCACTTTGATGAACGATACAAAGCCAAAATTTTGCCATTTTTGCACTCTGAAGATTTTTCTCCGGGATGTTCGCACGCATCACGAGTTCAGGCAGCGAAAAAAGAAGCATGGACCCGCCAAACTCGGCTGTGATTCCCTCGAGTTCGCCCACACGCAAAGCCCAGCTAGGCGCGCCTTGCTGACTCAGAACAGGATGCCCCCGACCTTTTCTTCGAAGTGGACCCTTCCCGCATCAATAGCTGACCTTGTTTTCCGGACAGAGGGCCACTTTTCCTCCCTCGTTCGCTCTTATCATTTTCGAAGTTGTGAGCGATGGGGTGGACCCTGGTGCGGAGCAGTGTGTTCGGCGCTAGCCGGTCGTCGATTCGTTGGTGGCGGACTCTCTTCTTGCCACTCCCATGTCGATCGAGTCTACTGTTTGTTTGATATTAAGCTCAAATAAACGCCGTATGGATTACCTCTGCAACGTCTGGTACGTACACTTTATTCCTTGAGTAGGTTACCTTTTCTTGTTATGTTAGTAGTAAATACAGATCGAGCTAGCGCAGGTACCCTGCCCGCTCCGCGGCAGTGCGTTGGCTACGCAATCAGGCTCACGACGTCTCTATCGGCCTTCGTGGTGGTCACGCACGGTGTCGAAAGTTTTCAATAGTTCACGCGACTGCGTTAGAGGGTACACAAGCTGGCATTTCGGTCGATCAGGGGCGGGTTCCGACGTTTTACGGACAGAGACTAACAGGGCAGAAAGCTTCGGGCTGTGGCACCCGGAATAATAAACAAACTCTCACCCGAACCGAATCACCGGTTGCGAAGCCCGTTAAAATTACGAGTCAGTTCTTTTCGCGGAGGATTCAAGTGACGGAAGTGAACATCCCGTTTCTCTGTTGATTTGTCTGCATTAACGCTAAAGCTACAGCTCCTTGGACGCCTCACCAGCGACAGTTGCCATCTTGTTTCGATAGTCACTTTCTCAGTGACTCCGAGGCGAGAGCGCCGGCCTACGGATCCCCAGGTGGCGGGTTCGAATCCCGACTGAGGTGCCCGCAATATGACGAAGGCTTATTGCGGAGACGGCGCCGTGTAACCGAGCTTTCGGTTGCACGTCAAAAGATCCCCAGATGGTCGAAATTGATCCTCAGTCCTCCGCTGGGGCGTGCCAGATGCCCGTCGTAGGTTTGGCACGTAAAACCCCCAAATTTGACTTTTTCGAAAGTCACTGACGTCACGTCAGCGTCGCGTTGTGATTGGTTGCCGCTTTGCGGTTCGTGAAAGCGGTTTGGAGAAATCGGTCCCGAAGCGGTTGGCAAAAACGCGCTCCAACCGCTCGATCCTAGCCGCTTTGCGGTTGAGAACGCGCGGATCCGCTTCGCGTTTGCGGATCCTCTTCCAGTGCGAACGCGCCATAACTGCTCTAAGGCAAATGCCTAAAACAAATGGCATCTTACAGGCGCGTTCGTCAACGCTTTATTTTGGTTATTTAATTCGAATCTTGTATACCTGGAAGGCGTTTGCGCGCGGCGCGTGCGGCGGAGTGGGCGAAAAGTTTTTGGTCAGGCACACGAAAAATCCACGGAACGCTAGCCACAAACAGTTTCGCTCTAAAAAGAACAAACAAACAATTGATTTTCGGTGTAGATATTTAATGTGAGCTTAATTGAAAAAGAGTTTGAGAGAAGGTCTAGTAACAAAAATAGTAACCACTCACACACGTACGCACACGCACACGCAGATACACACACACGCACGCACGCACGCGCACGCACACACAAACACACTCCAAAACGTCAATAATTCTACCCTGCGTATGTATTTCTTGTTGTTATCTTCTTTTTAATTGAAAATTTGTTGTGCTGACGACATTTTGAAGCTGCACTCATGCGTTGACTATCCGCAGAACTAGCACACCACAAAACATTCGAAAAATGTTCTGAGAGAATGCACAGTACTAAACAGAATAGGGTAGCTCACCACAAGTGATATATATGACTTACAAGGAAACAGCGCACCCTCAAAACAAGCACTCTAAGCTTTCATGCAGACAAAAAAAGAGCCACTTACACAGCGCTGTGAAAGTGACTCTTTTTTGTGTGCATGAAAGCTTAGAGTGCTTGTTTTGAGGGTGCGCTGTTTCCTTGTAAGTCATGAACAACCAACTCGCCCGAAACTCCGTTTTAACATGATATATATGGCGTCGTTTGTACTGCACTGCCGAAAAATAGAAGAACAACGCCAGCGTCGTGAACGGTTGACACGCTTTCTACCAAAACTTTGCAGGCTACGCACACTATGTCGACCACAGTGCCGCGTGTGTTGTCTATAAGCTTGGCCTTACAAGCCCCTATAGCCATGTTTACATGAATACGACTTCAGCGCATCGACCCCGACAGTCCTTCGAAGGAAGCCGACGCGGCAACGTTTACATAAATGCACACCAAGCCCTACGCGAAGGTGGTGCCACGCCGTGGACACCGTGTCAAAGCTCAAAGGCTCAAAGTTAAAGCTGCGTTTCCGGCACCGGCCGCACCACGTGACCATATTTTCCAGTGCGTTGCACGGGAAGGCATTTCGACGCTTTCGGGATGCGTAAAGATCGTGCCCGCCGTCTTCGATGCTGTACAAGGGGTTACGAGATGGAAGAAACATCGAAACTCAAACGTTTAGGGCTCCCGGTCAAGCTGCTGTGCTACTCTGAATCAGAGGCGACGTGCGTGCGCACGGCCTGGCGAGCGAGATCGTTTCCAACCGCTCTAAGGACACCACTGGGCTTCGCCTCGCCAAACCTTTCCCACCCCGACCGGACCCCGAGGCCGAAAGGTTCCGGCGCAGCAAGGAACGGCAACGAGGTAAGAGCTGCTCGTTCTGTGCTACCATGCGGTGCTCGGAGCTCTCGACGTCGTTCGTGCTTGCCCGGAAGCCTCTAGGCACTATCTCGGACGCGCAAGTCGCATTTCGCAAGGCTTGGACGAGGGCCACCCTCTCCGAGCAGCTAAGTGATGTTTCGCTCGTTTAGTTTGGCTGTAAAAGCTCGCGTTTCTTCTCCGGAGAAACCGCGGGCAACCACACGGAACCGCTCTCCGCTCTCGCCGACAAGGTTGGCCGCCGCCATGTTCCCAGCTTTTCACTCGCTACCGCAGCGAGCGCTTTCCCATAATCCTCTCCGTTCCAAAAAGCGATGCGACCTCCGTTTACGTGGGTTGAATGAATGCGTATTCGCCGCCTCGATCCACCTCTGTCTGGCGGCTTGAATGCGATGCGATACCCTAGCGCATTATGCCGTTTACATGACAGCATTAAATACGACAACTGGATTCGACGCGACTAATAGCATTTATGTAAACGCGGCTTGTGTCCAAGCCGTGCCGGTCCCAACAGCATACCTATTCTATAGGGTGTCCCAAGCGGACCTACCGCTATAAAACGATCCGCAAAAATCGGGGCCCGCGCATAGAAAGTGTTAACTTTCACCGAATGTGTACGGAGCAGGTCAGTTTGAATGTATGAAATTTCAAGGCGCAATTTCTTCCAGTCAAAACTGAGAGCAAAAAGCTTTCAAAGATCGAGGTTGGGTTCGTTCGCAGACGACTGAGTTAGCGACGCTATTGGCTTGTGGTGCCACCTCCCAATAGGCGCAGCGAGCCGAGGACGTACTCTGTTTTCTACTCGCTAATCCTATCGAGAGATGGCGCCACAAGTAAATGACGTTCATGGCGTTATCCTCGGTTGTCTGCCCACACGCCCAACCTTGACTTAGGCAAGTTTTTTTTTTCTCTCATTTTTTACGTGAAGAGAACTAACTACGCTTTGAAATCACGCACGGTATAAGATACCTGCTCAGTGAGCAATTAGTGGACGTTCGAGCTTTTCATGTGCTGACGCCGATTTTTTCCGGATCGTTTTCTAGGGGAAGTTCCGCTTGGGACACCCTGTATATGCATGGGCTCGGCGCTCTCATTTTGCAACCTCGCTCCTTCCCCCCCGCCCCCGCTTGTTACGTTTGCTACGCCCGTCGTTCTCGCTCACGCGCCGCATGGGCGTGGTACACCAAGCCCGCAATCCAGGGCCCGTATTCTACGTGCAGTTCGCTTTGCTGTCCCAGACCGCGCGTTGAGCGAAGTCCCCGCCCCAATAGCAGCCGCCGACTACACGCGCCGCGTGCAATCGGCGACTGCGCTCTCTGCACTGACCGCTCCGCAATGCACGCTTGATCGAGGCTACGTCCCAGATCAGACACGAAAGCGCTAAAGTAACTGGATTCTGAGACAGTAGCTACAAGTTCCCCGAATGGTCGCCATTTTGGTGCATGGAATTAAGTATTTCTTCTGGACCTCTTCATCCTTGTCGAGCCGATTTAATTTCGCTGCTGACGGTTAGCTTTACAGAGTCGTTTTTTTTTTTATGCCGAGAGTTTGCTAACCACACACCGGCGAAACGAGCGTATTTCTTCGGACCGTTACCACATTCGGCGTCGATGCTTGGACGCACAAAAAAACATTTTTTCTGCCTCGAAATACGCAAGACGAGCAATATAATTGAAAGGTATCTGGGGAGATAAGCATGACTGATAAGTGGATTGCATGCACACTGGAAGAGACGCTTATTTTGGCGAGGAACGCCTTCAGTACGATGAAGCTTCATAACGATCTTGACGCGACTGCTTCGTAGCGACCCTTTCGAAGTTTCGAAGATTTGAACGAACCAAATTGACTGTCGCCATATTACCCAATCAGCTTGCGAGGTTTGGCTCTCTGCATTTTGGTGTTTGTTTGTGTCCGGCTAGTAGGCAGGGAAAACAGTGGGGCTACTTTCCCGGGGTCGAGTGACTTTGGAAAGCGCTCGAGCAACCCTATAAAAAGGCTCTGAATTTGCTAGCGCCGTTGTCCTGTTCGCATTAAGAAGCCTTGCTGTGTGAACTCTAAGAAACTTCAAGCGTAAAAAACAAAAACAAAATGAGTTTAGACAAAAAAAAAAATGATCTGCGCTGTTCCATTGAGCAGGGCGTTTTAGCATTGGTTTTACTGTGTTCCGCGCTACAGCGCCGACCGTTTTTTTTTTGGTTTTAGATACATTTTCAACCCTATCACTCGCCCAGCTCTCTCGATAGATTCAAAAGATTAGCTAACTCAAGCGCTTTCGTGGAAAGTAAGTGTCCCAGATTTCTTAGAGTGTATATTTTCACATTTTTTTTGGCGGTGTATGCGTTGATCGGTACAATATGACATGTTCTTAAGTTATGCACTCCTTGCATGCCCCAGTCACACAGCTCATACGTCATACAAAAAGACACGGTGTTCTCAGCAGACACGGTGACAAGGTCATCTGCAGACACGGTGATAAGGTCATCTGCAGACACGGTGACAAGGTCATCTGCAGACACGGTGACAAGGTCTTCTGCAGACACGGTGATAAGGTCACCTGCAGACTCGCCTCAAGCACATCACAAGCATGTTTGTTTCGTGCATATGTATACTTCGATCCTGTCGAAAGGCCGTTGTTTTATGAATAGGGCTCCGTGTTTTCGGATAAGTCCGTAAAACTCCGAAAAACACCCGCCGGTAAAATTGTGGTCAATTCGGATTTATCCGATAAACTTCAAACTTTGATGTACCAATACCCCTCACCCCCTTCCAATAAACTAAATAAAGACGGTATTTTATAATTAAGTTCGATCAGCGCGGAGGGTCAATGGTCCCGAGGAAATGCCACCTCAGTTATCTTTCAAATCTCGGTTCATTGAGAAGAGGAGTCTTATGAACCATCTCGTCAAGGTTCAGAACAACATGTCATTGGGCATTCAGGTCACGACAAAAGCCCCTGTATTGGTTTCCAGTTTGGGCCATACTATTTGTGTTTTAAGCTGAAGAGAGGTTGTGTTTTTGTAACAGCTGAAGCTATATATGGATCCTAGAGATTGCATAAAATTGATAGAGGGGCAGTTCAAACTTCCCGATTACCTCCTTTACCACTCCATTTCGCGCAGCTGCGGGGTAGCATGGAATAGGAGGGGATGAATACGTGCTTCCCAGCGACTACCTCCACGAGTTTATTTTTAACGTTTCGACGTTTATCGAAGCCACACATCTGTGCAACTTTTCCCGTGGGACAAATTAGTATTGCTAATGGGAATGGCACCAACACCAAACCCAGCTGAAGAAATATTATTTAATATAAGCGCGTTTTATTTTGCCTTATCTAGCATACGTATACACGCGAATATTATTTTTGTTGTTGTTCATAAGAAACATTGCGAAATTAAGCTCCGAATTTCGAAGATTTTGTAATAATACAAAAATAAACTCCTATAAACTCGGAATGTTTGGAAAAAATAAATTCCGAAAAACACCCTCCGAATTTGACGAAAAATAAAGTCCGAAAACACGGAATCCTATTTATGATCAAGTTGACAGGATCGTCATACAAGAAAATAAACACGCCCCGGACTGTGTCCGCAGTCTGTCTCATGTATCAAGTATTAGCAGCCTGACCAATTGCGGCTTCAGGCCAACCCGAACGTGGTTACATGGGAGCTTACGTTTCTAATGTCACGCTGGAGCGAAGGCGCACGCTGTGAGCGTGTACGCATGTCCATATTATATGCTTTGCAAAATCAACCTTCTTGCGCGTGTGAAGAGGTGACATTCAAGCGGTCAAACTGTTTGTCAGTATAAACAACGATCCTGGTATATTCCGGCGGAATCTTAAAGCAAGATAAACGGATTTTGTCGAGAGTCATTTATTGACACCCGGAGGAAGTTTTGGGGCAGTGCATCACAGAGCCGGTTGAACGAGGGGGTCTTGCTTGCTAGATTGGTTCCTACTTCTTTTTGCGGAGCGCGTTCAAGTACTTCACTTCCCAGCCCGCTTCGTCGTCGAGCCCTGCTCCGTAAGCGAGGCTGTGACCGACACCGAGGCCAGAAGCGAACAGCTTCTTGTAACTGAGATCGAAGGCGTTCAGGGATGGATCGACCAGCGCCGCTGCTGGATCGTGGTGAACGAAGCCCGTCTGTACCGGAGCCTGCTGAACCAAGGTCGTCTGTACTGGAGTGTGCTGAACTACGGCAGGCGCCGGCGCGTGATGCACCTGAGTCTCCTGTATGACAGCAGGGCCCTGTTGTACTAAGGTTTGAGCCACTGGTGCTCCCACGGAACCCAAGCCAAAGCCAACACCCGGAGTGGAAACGAATTGCTTGACGTGAGTTCCACCAGGTCCATGGACGAGAGCGGCTGAGGGACCAGTCAGGGTATGTCCCAGTCCAAGACCAGCCCCATAGACAGAGAGAGGAGCTTGCAGAGCGGCGGAGCGGTAAGAGACTAGGGCCGGTGCCGGAGCAAGTGCTGGAGCAGAGACGAACTGCTTGACGTGGTGGACGGCCGGAGCGGTTTGGACTAGGGCTGGGGCCTGGGCGTACGACACCGCAGGTGCGGAGACAAGCTGTGGGGCCGCCACTGGCGCCGAGATGAACTGCTTGACGTGAGTCACTGCAGGAGCTTGCTGGACAAAAGCTGCAGCAGGAGCGCCAAGGGTGTGTCCAAAACCGAGACCGGCACCGAAAGTGGCGAGAGGCGCTGCGACGGCCGCCGTACGGTAGGAGACTGCGGGAGCGTGTTGGACGAAGGCGGCTTGGGCGGGAGCGGCATCCGAGAAGACCTGCCTGACTTGAACTGCGGCCGGAGCAGCATGACCAATTAGTGTTGGAGCAGGAGCGGCCAGAGTGTGTCCCAGGCCAAGTCCGGCACCGAATGTTGAGAGCGGGTCGGTGAGAGCCGATGTCCTGTAGGTCACGGCCGGTGCGTGGTGGACTACGGTGGCGGCTGGGCCAGCTCCAACGGCCGGACCGTAACTGACGGCGGGAGCGGCATGTTGAACGACGGTCGCAGCAGGTGCCGCTGCTGGAAGTATATGCTTGACGTGAAGACCAGTCGGGGTTTGTCCCACCAGGGTCTGTCCGACGCCTAGACCACCTCCGAAGGCTGGGCCAGTTCCAACGACCGAACCGTAACTGACGGCGGGAGGAGCGTGCTGAACGACGGTCGCAGCAGGTGCCGCTGCAGGAAGTATATGCTTGACGTGAAGACCGGTCGGGGTTTGTCCAACCAGGGTCTGTCCGACGCCTAGACCACCTCCGAAGGCTGGGCCAGCTCCAACGGCTGGACCGTAACTGACGGCGGGAGCGGCGGGCTGAACGATGGTCGCAGCAGGTGCCGCTGCCGGAAGTATATGCTTGACGTGAAGACCGGTCGGGGTTTGTCCCACCAGGGTCTGTCCGACGCCTAGACCACCTCCGAAGGCTGGGCCAGCTCCAACGACCGGACCGTAACTGACGGCGGGAGCGGCGTGCTGAACGACGGTCGCAGCAGGTGCCGCTGCCGGAAGTATATGTTTGACGTGAAGACCGGTCGGGGTTTGTCCCACCAGAGTCTGTCCGACGCCTAGACCACCTCCGAAGGCTACGGCAGGGCCTTGGTGAACGACAGCGGCTCCTGGATCTGGTAGAGGCACTTGACGGAAGCCAACGGCTGGACGGAGTTGGGCGAAGGCTGGCGCTGACTGGACAAATGTTGGTGCTGCGGCTGGGACAAGGTGTTTCACGTGAAGACCCGTCGGAGTATGTCCGACAAGAGTGTGCCCAAGACCAAGACCAGCTCCGAAGGTGGACAGTGGGCTGGCTAGTGCGGACGTTCTGTAGGCTACTGCTGGTGCATGATGAACCACAGCTGGTGCTGGAGCCGTGAATGAGGGAGCATGATGAACAACGGTTTGTGCCGGAGCGGCGAATGTTGGCTGGCCCACCGCAACCTGAGGGTAGCTGAGAGCTGGACGGACTTGGCTAAAGGAGGGTGCAGAGACGAATGTTGGCGCAGCGCTAAACTGCGTTACCGCTGGCGCTCCTTGAACAAAGGCCGGTGCTGCGGCTGGGAGAAGGTGTTTCACGTGAAGACCAGTCGGGGTCTGTCCGACAAGAGTATGTCCAAGACCAAGACCAGCCCCGAACGTTGAGAGTGGGCTCGCGAGTGCAGAAGTCCTGTAGGCTATTGCTGGTGCACGATGAACGACAGCAGGTGCCGGAGCGGCGAATGTGGGAGCATGATGAACTACAGTTTGCGCCGGGTCAGCGAATGTTTGTTGAGAAACTGCAACCTGAGGGAAGCTGAGAGCTGGGCGTACTTGGGCAAAGGATGGTGCAGACTGGACAAATGTTGGAGCAGCCCTATACTGAGTCACTGCTGGCGCTCCTTGTACAAATGCCGGTGTTGCAGCTGGTAGAAGGTGTTTCACGTGAAGACCAGTCGGGGTCTGTTTGACAAGGGTATGTCCAAGACCAAGACCTGCCCCGAACGTTGAGAGTGGGCTCACGAGTGCAGAAGTCCTATAGGCTACCGCTGGTGCATGATGAACGACAGTTGGTGCTGGAGCGGCAAAAGTGGGAGCGTGATGAACTACTGTTTGTGCTGGAGCGGCGAATGTTGGTTGGGCAACAGCAACCTGACGGAAACTGACAGCCGGGCGAACTTGGGCAAACGTCGGCGCCGGCTGAACAAAGCTAGCCGCAGGACGGAATTGCGTCAGCGCTGGCGCTGCCTGAACAAAGGTGGGAGCTGGCCCGAAACGCGCGACAGCTGGTGCACCCTGAACAAATGTGGCGGCAGGAGCTGCGGCGGGTAGCAGGTGCTTAACATGAAGACCAGTTGGTGTCTGACCAACAAGGGTGTGCCCCAGACCAAGTCCCGCTCCAAAAGTAGAGAGTGGATCAGCAAGGGCAGATAACCTGTAGGCTACCGCTGGTGCGTGATGCACCACAGCTGGTGCGGGAGCTGCGACTGCTGGTGCATGATGAACTACAGTTGGTGCTGGTGCAGCGAACGTCGGTGCAGGTACAGCGACTTGACGGAAGCTGACGGCCGGTTGAACCTGGGCGAAGCCGGGTCCCGGCTGCACAAATGTTGCCGCTGGCCTAAATTGGGCTACCAATGGTCTGGCCTGCACGAGAGTTGGTGTTGGTCTGAACTGGGTAAGTGCCGGTGCGGAGTGAACTACAGCGGTTGCCGGGGGAGCAGCAGGCAGGAGGTGCTTGACGTGAAGCCCAGTTGGAGTATGGCCGACAAGAGTGTGTCCAAGGCCAAGGCCAGCTCCGAATGTTGACAGTGGAGCGGCAAGGGCGGACGTCCTATAGGATACTGTTGGTGCATGATGAACAACTGCTGGACCAGCCTCTGTGAACGCTGGCCCCGGGAGTGTGACTTGCCGGAAACCAAGCGCCGGACGAACTTGAGCGAAGGCTGGAGCGGACTGGACAAATGTGGTGGCTGGTCTTAGCTGGGCAACTGCTGGTGATGCATGAACAAAGGCGGGAGCTGGTCTAAACTGGGTCACTGCTGGAGCCGCCTGAACGAAGGTGGGTGCCGGTCTGAACTGGGTCACTGCGGGAGCGGAATGTACCACGGTGGCAGCAGGACCAGCCGCTGGAACAAGGTGCTTGACGTGAAGACCAGTTGGTGTCTGTCCAACAAGGGTGTGACCCAGTCCAAGGCCAGCGCCATAGGTAGATACTGGGTCAAGGAGACCCGGTGTCCTGTAAGACACGGCTGGAGCGTGGTGGACGACAGCTGGTGCGGCTAGTTGAGCTGGGAAGCCAACTTGACGGAAACCAACGGCAGGGCGAACTTGTGCGAAGGCCGGAGCAGGGTGAACGAATGCTGGTCCTGTTCTAAACTGAGTCACAGCTGGGCCACCTCCAACCAGTGTGTGTCCAAGACCAAGACCAGCTCCGAAAGTAGACAAAGGAGCGGCGAGGGCCGACGCCCTGTAGGCTACGGCCGGTGCATGATGGACGACTGCAGGACCAGGTGCCCCGAAGGCAGGAGCCGCAAGCCCCAGTGGACGGAGACCAAGCGCCGGACGAACTTGAGCGAAAGCTGGAGCGGGCTGAACGAACGTGGTAGCTGGTCTGAACTGGGTCAAGGCTGGTGCTGCTTGGACAAAGGCGGGAGCTGGTCTAAATTGGGTCACTGCTGGAGCCGCCTGAACGAAGGTGGGTGCCGGTCTGAACTGCGTCACTGCGGGAGCGGAATGTACCACGGTGGCAGCAGGACCAGCCGCTGGAAGAAGGTGCTTGACGTGAAGACCAGTTGGTGTCTGTCCAACAAGGGTGTGACCCAGTCCAAGGCCAGCGCCATAGGTAGATACTGGGTCAAGGAGACCCGGTGTCCTGTAAGACACGGCTGGAGCGTGGTGGACGACAGCTGGTGCGGCTAGTTGAGCTGGGAAGCCAACTTGACGGAAACCAACGGCAGGGCGAACTTGTGCGAAGGCCGGAGCAGGGTGAACGAATGCTGGTCCTGTTCTAAACTGAGTCACAGCTGGGCCACCTCCAACAAGTGTGTGTCCAAGACCAAGACCAGCTCCAAAAGTAGACAAAGGAGCGGCGAGGGCCGACGCCCTGTAGGCTACGGCCGGTGCATGATGGACGACTGCAGGACCAGGTGCCCCGAAGGCAGGAGCCGCAAGCCCCAGTGGACGGAGACCAAGCGCCGGACGAACTTGAGCGAAAGCTGGAGCAGGCTGAACGAACGTGGTAGCTGGTCTCAACTGGGTCAAGGCTGGTGCTGCTTGGACAAAGGCGGGGGCTGGTCTAAATTGGGTCACTGCTGGAGCCGCCTGAACGAAGGTGGGTGCCGGTCTGAACTGGGTCACTGCGGGAGCGGAATGTACCACGGTGGCAGCAGGACCAGCCGCTGGAAGAAGGTGCTTGACGTGAAGACCAGTTGGTGTCTGTCCAACAAGGGTGTGACCCAGTCCAAGGCCAGCGCCATAGGTAGATACTGGGTCAAGGAGACCCGCTGTTCTGTAAGACACGGCTGGAGCGTGGTGGACGACAGCTGGTGCGGCTAGTTGAGCTGGGAAGCCAACTTGACGGAAACCAACGGCAGGGCGAACTTGTGCGAAGGCCGGAGCAGGGTGAACGAATGCTGGTCCTGTTCTAAACTGAGTCACAGCTGGGCCACCTCCAACAAGTGTGTGTCCAAGACCAAGACCAGCTCCAAAAGTAGACAAAGGAGCGGCGAGGGCCGACGCCCTGTAGGCTACGGCCGGTGCATGATGGACGACTGCAGGACCAGGTGCCCCGAAGGCAGGAGCCGCAAGCCCCAGTGGACGGAGACCAAGCGCCGGACGAACTTGAGCGAAAGCTGGAGCGGGCTGAACGAACGTGGTAGCTGGTCTGAACTGGGTCAAGGCTGGTGCTGCTTGGACAAAGGCGGGAGCTGGTCTAAATTGGGTCACTGCTGGAGCCGCCTGAACGAAGGTGGGTGCCGGTCTGAACTGCGTCACTGCGGGAGCGGAATGTACCACGGTGGCAGCAGGACCAGCCGCTGGAAGAAGGTGCTTGACGTGAAGACCAGTTGGTGTCTGTCCAACAAGGGTGTGACCCAGTCCAAGGCCAGCGCCATAGGTAGATACTGGGTCAAGGAGACCCGCTGTCCTGTAAGACACGGCTGGAGCGTGGTGGACGACAGCTGGTGCGGCTAGTTGAGCTGGGAAGCCAACTTGACGGAAACCAACGGCAGGGCGAACTTGTGCGAAGGCCGGAGCAGGTTGAACGAATGCTGGTCCTGTTCTAAACTGAGTCACAGCTGGACCACCTCCAACCAGTGTGTGTCCAAGACCAAGACCAGCTCCGAAAGTGGACAATGGAGCGGCGAGAGCCGACGCCCTGTAGGCTACGGCCGGTGCATGGTGGACGACTGCAGGACCAGGTGCCCCGAAGGCAGGAGCCGCAAGCCCCAGTGGACGGAGACCAAGCGCCGGACGAAGTTGAGCGAAGGCTGGAGCAGGCTGAACGAACGTGGTAGCTGGCCTGAACTGGGTCAAGGCTGGTGCTGCCTGGACAAAGGCGGGGGCTGGTCTAAATTGGGTCACTGCTGGAGCCGCCTGAACGAAGGTGGGTGCCGGTCTGAACCGGGTCACTGCGGGAGCGGAATGTACCACGGTGGCAGCAGGACCAACCGCTGGAAGAAGATGCTTGACGTGAAGACCAGTTGGTGTCTGTCCAACAACCGTGTGTCCCAGTCCAAGGCCAGCGCCATAGGTAGATACTGGGTCAAGGAGACCCGATGTCCTGTAAGACACGGCTGGAGCGTGGTGGACGACAGTTGGTGCGGCTAGTTGAGCTGGGAAGCCAACTTGACGGAAACCAACGGCAGGGCGAACTTGTGCGAAGGCCTGAGCAGGTTGAACGAATGCTGGTCCTGTTCTAAACTGAGTCACAGCTGGGCCACCTCCAACAAGAGTGTGTCCAAGACCAAGACCAGCTCCGAAAGTAGACAATGGAGCGGCGAGGGCCGACGCCCTGTAGGCTACGGCCGGTGCATGATGGACGACTGCAGGACCAGGTGCCCCGAAGGCAGGAGCCGCAAGCCCCAGTGGACGGAGACCAAGCGCCGGACGAACTTGAGCGAAGGCTGGAGCAGGCTGAACGAACGTGGTAGCTGGTCTGAACTGGGTCAAGGCTGGTGCTGCTTGGACAAAGGCGGGGGCTGGTCTAAACTGGGTCACTGCTGGAGCCGCCTGAACGAAGGAGGGTGCCGGTCTGAACTGGGTCACTGCGGGAGCGGAATGTACAATGGTGGCAGCAGGACCAGCTGCTGGAAGAAGATGCTTGACGTGAAGACCAGTTGGTGTCTGTCCAACAAGGGTGTGTCCCAGTCCGAGGCCAGCGCCATAGGTAGATACTGGGTCAAGGAGACCCGATGTCCTGTAAGACACGGCTGGAGCGTGGTGGACGACAGCTGGTGCGGCTAGTTGAGCTGGGAAGCCAACTTGACGGAAACCAACAGCAGGGCGAACTTGTGCGAAGGCCGGAGCAGGTTGAACGAATGCTGGTCCTGTTCTAAACTGAGTCACAGCTGGGCCACCTCCAACAAGTGTGTGTCCAAGACCAAGACCAGCTCCGAAAGTAGACAATGGAGCGGCGAGGGCCGACGCCCTGTAGGCTACGGCCGGTGCGTGATGGACGACTGCTGGACCAGGTGCCCCGAAGGCAGGAGCCGCAAGCCCCAGTGGACGGAGGCCAAGCGCCGGACGAACTTGAGCGAAGGCTGGAGCAGGCTGAACGAACGTGGTAGCTGGTCTGAACTGGGTCAAGGCTGGTGCTGCTTGGACAAAGGCGGGGGCTGGTCTAAATTGGGTCACTGCTGGAGCCGCCTGAACGAAGGTGGGTGCGGGTCTGAACTGGGTCACTGCGGGAGCGGAATGTACCACGGTGGCAGCAGGACCGGCCGCTGGAAGAAGATGCTTGACGTGAAGACCAGTTGGTGTCTGTCCAACAAGGGTGTGTCCCACTCCAAGGCCAGCGCCATAGGTAGATACTGGGTCAAGGAGACCCGGTGTCCTGTAAGACACGGCTGGAGCGTGGTGGACGACAGCTGGTGCGGCTAGTTGAGCTGGGAAGCCAACTTGACGGAAACCAACAGCAGGGCGAACTTGTGCGAAGGCCGGAGCAGGTTGAACGAATGCTGGTCCTGTTCTAAACTGAGTCACAGCTGGGCCACCTCCAACAAGTGTGTGTCCAAGACCAAGACCAGCTCCGAAAGTAGACAATGGAGCGGCGAGGGCCGACGCCCTGTAGGCTACGGCCGGTGCGTGATGGACGACTGCTGGACCAGGTGCCCCGAAGGCAGGAGCCGCAAGCCCCAGTGGACGGAGACCAAGCGCCGGACGAACTTGAGCGAAGGCTGGAGGAGGCTGAACGAACGTGGTAGCTGGTCTGAACTGGGTCAAGGCTGGTGCTGCTTGGACAAAGGCGGGGGCTGGTCTAAATTGGGTCACTGCTGGAGCCGCCTGAACGAAGGTGGGTGCGGGTCTGAACTGGGTCACTGCGGGAGCGGAATGTACCACGGTGGCAGCAGGACCGGCCGCTGGAAGAAGATGCTTGACGTGAAGACCAGTTGGTGTCTGTCCAACAAGGGTGTGTCCCAGTCCGAGGCCAGCGCCATAGGTAGATACTGGGTCAAGGAGACCCGATGTCCTGTAAGACACGGCTGGAGCGTGGTGGACGACAGCTGGTGCGGCTAGTTGAGCTGGGAAGCCAACTTGACGGAAACCAACAGCAGGGCGAACTTGTGCGAAGGCCGGAGCAGGTTGAACGAATGCTGGTCCTGTTCTAAACTGAGTCACAGCTGGGCCACCTCCAACAAGTGTGTGTCCAAGACCAAGACCAGCTCCGAAAGTAGACAATGGAGCGGCGAGGGCCGACGCCCTGTAGGCTACGGCCGGTGCGTGATGGACGACTGCTGGACCAGGTGCCCCGAAGGCAGGAGCCGCAAGCCCCAGTGGACGGAGACCAAGCGCCGGACGAACTTGAGCGAAGGCTGGAGCAGGCTGAACGAACGTGGTAGCTGGTCTGAACTGGGTCAAGGCTGGTGCTGCTTGGACAAAGGCGGGGGCTGGTCTAAATTGGGTCACTGCTGGAGCCGCCTGAACGAAGGTGGGTGCGGGTCTGAACTGGGTCACTGCGGGAGTGGAATGTACCACGGTGGCAGCAGGACCGGCCGCTGGAAGAAGATGCTTGACGTGAAGACCAGTTGGTGTCTGTCCAACAAGGGTGTGTCCCACTCCAAGGCCAGCGCCATAGGTAGATACTGGGTCAAGGAGACCTGGTGTCCTGTAAGGCACGGCTGGAGCGTGGTGGACGACAGCTGGTGGTGTTAGTTGAGCTGGGAAGCCAACATGACGGAAACCAACGGCAGGGCGAACTTGTGCGAAGGCCGGAGCAGGTTGAACGAATGCCGGTCCTGTTCTAAACTGAGTCACAGCTGGGCCACCTCCAACAAGTGTGTGTCCAAGACCAAGACCAGCTCCGAAAGTAGACAAAGGAGCGGCGAGGGCCGACGCCCTGTAGGCTACGGCCGGTGCATGATGGACGACTGCGGGACCAGGTGCCCCGAAGGCAGGAACAGGAAGTCCCAGTGGACGGAGAGGAAGCGTCGGACGGACTTGAGCGAAGGCTGGAGCAGGCCGAACAAACGTGGTAGTTGGCCTTAAATGGGTGACGGCTGGTGCCGCTTGGACGAATGTGGGGGCAGGTCTAAATTGGGTCACTGCTGGTGCTGCTTGAACGAATGCGGGAGCTGGTCTAAACTGAGTCACTGCTGGAGCCGCCTGAACGAATGCTGGAGCTGGTCTGAACTGGGTCAGTGCCGGAGCGGAGTGTACCACGGTGGCAGCAGGACCGGCCGCTGGAAGAAGATGCTTGACATGAAGACCAGTTGGTGTCTGTCCAACAAGGGTGTGGCCCAGTCCAAGGCCTGCGCCATAGGTAGATACTGGGTCAAGGAGACCTGATGTCCTGTAAGATACAGCTGGAGCATGGTGAACGACTGCTGGTGCGGCTAGTGGGGCTGGGAAGCCAACTTGACGAAAACCAACTGCTGGGCGAACTTGTGCTAAGGCTGGAGCAGGTTGAACGAATGCTGGTCCTGCTCTAAACTGAGTCACAGCTGGGCCACCGCCAACAAGTGTGTGTCCAAGGCCAAGTCCAGCTCCGAAAGTAGACAAAGGAGCGGCGAGGGCCGACGTCCTGTAGGCTACAGCCGGTGCGTGATGAACGACTGCAGGACCAGGTGGTCCGAAGGCAGGAGCTGCTAGTCCGAGTGGACGGAGACCAAGCGTCGGGCGAACTTGAGCGAAGGCTGGTGCAGACTGGACAAACGTGGTAGCTGGTCTTAACTGGGTCAAGGCTGGTGCCGCTTGGACAAAGGCGGGGGCTGGTCTAAACTGGGTCACTGCTGGAGCCGCCTGAACGAATGCTGGTCCTGGTCTGAACTGGGTCACTGCCGGGGCGGAGTGGACCACGGTGGCAGCAGGGCCGCCCGCAGGAAGAATGTGCTTGACGTGAAGACCTGTTGGTGTTTGGCCAACAAGGGTGTGCCCCAGTCCAAGGCCGGCGCCATAGGTAGATAGCGGGTCAACGAGACCCGATGCCCTGTAGGACACGGCTGGTGCGGGATGAACGAGTGCAGGTGCTGCAAGTGGTGCTGGGAAGCCAACTTGACGGAAACCAAAGGCTGTGCGAACTTGTGTGAGGGCCGGTGCGGACTGTACGAGGGCTGGCGCGGGCTGTAAGAACGTGGTCGCTGGCCTGAACTGCGTCACTGCTGGCAAACGTTGGACGAAGGCAGGAGCCGGTCGGAGCTGGGCCGCACCTGGGCTGGAGTGGACCACGGTGGCGGTAGGACCGGCCGCAGGGAGAATATGCTTGACGTGAAGGCCAGTTGGTGTCTGGCCCACAAGAGTGTGTCCAAGTCCGAGGCCAGCGGCATACGTTGATACTGGAGCGCCAATTGCGGCTGTCCTATACGAAACAGCTGGGGTGTGATGGACGACAGTTGGAGCCGGAGCGGCGAATGCTGGACCAGGAATTGCCACTTGGCGGAAACCGACAGCTGGACGAACTTGAGCAAAGGACGGAGCTGTTTGGACGAGGGCTGGCGCTTGCTGCACTAATGTGGTCGCTGGCCTGAACTGTGTCACTGCTGGCGTACCCTGGACGAAGGCGGGAGCTGGTCTGAACTGGGGTACCGCGGGTCCGGCTGCCGGCAGGATGTGCTTAACATGAAGGCCGGTTGGAGTTTGTCCGACCAAAGTGTGTCCGAGTCCGAGTCCCGCGCCGTAGGTGGAAAGCGGGTCGCTCAATGATGTCGTCCTGAAGGACACAGCAGGTCCTGCGACTGGACCTGGGAAGGCCACTTGCCGGAAGCCCACAGCTGGTCGTACCTGGGCGAAGGTAGGTGCAGATTGGACTAGGGCTGGTCCGGGTTGAAGAAGTGCCGGAGCTTGTCTGAACTGCGTCACCACTTGGGGCCTCTGCACAAGGGTGGGCACTGGCCGAAGCTGCGCTACCGCTGGAGTAGAGTGAATCACTGTGGCACCAGGCGCTGCGGCGGGAAGAATGTGCTTTACGTGGAGCCCTGTTGGTGTCTGCCCGACCAGGGTATGTCCGAGACCAGGACCAGCACCAAAGGCGGGGAACGGTGGTGTTGTTCTGAACTGAGTGACGGGCGGTGGGCCCTGGATGAACGCTTGTGGCTGGCTGACCCTGACCCTGACCGGCGGCCTGAGTACTGGGGCGGCCTGGACGGATATCGCTGGAGCTCGCTGAACGAAGGTTGGCGCAGGACCTGGAAGGGCCACTGGGCGGAAGCCGACCCCAGCGGGCCTCAATTGAGCCACTGGTCCGAAACCAACGGCCGGGCCCTGGGCGACGACTCGGGGTCCACCGAAGCCCAATCCACCAGCAAATCCGGCCGGACCGTGGTGCACTACGGTGGTCGCTGCCGGTCCGGCCGGGGCACCCAGGGAGATTCCTCTGAAGCCGAGCCCCGGCTGCGTTAACACCGGGCCAGGAGCGCCGAAGGAGACTGGCTGGCTCACGCTGAGACGAACTGCCGGCCTCACCGCGACGGCCGGAGCCTGCTGCACGAACGTCGTGGCTGGACGAACAGCCAGCGTCGGGGCAGGACCTCCGAACTGTCTGAAGCCTACTCCTGGGTCTCCATGGTGGACGACTGTCGCCGGGGCTGGGGCGTGGTGGACCACAGCGGCGGGGCCTGGGCGGTAAGCTAGCTGTGCAGGGTATGCGGTGCCCACGGCAACGCCGCTCGGTGCGGGGGCTTGCTGAACCACGGTGACGCCTCCTCCGGCTCCGCCGTTGAGGAAGCCCCCCAGGGTCCGACAGGCCAGGCCCAGGAGCAAAATAGTGGACTGCATGAGAGTGGGGCGGGCAGTGAGAGGCCGGAGTCATGATGACTGCTTAAGGCAGCTAAAGCGCCTCGTTAAAAAAAAAAAAAGTTAAGACAACCTTTAGAAAGCGCTGCTTGCTATCTTGGTACAATCATGATAGGGGGCGAGTGCGGCACGACCAAAAATGGAAATAAAAAAAGTAGGCACAGATGAGGAAGGGCAAGAGAAGGAGGAGGAGTGAGTGGAGTGAAGTGCAATCTCTATGCCTTCAGAGCGCATCATAGACTACGAGCCAATGCCCCTAATCAAGAAACCCGATAATCAGAATGTCACGGCTTTATGTATCTTTCTATGGCTGTGTTCTTCACGGCTGACCTAATCAGATTTAGAAAGTACACCGTGACGATGCGGTATGAATGCATTTGCTTGTCGTTAAGCCTTCAACTACGCCCTGAAAAATGACTACACTTAGAGTAGCGATTCCGCCTACCAGCTTGGAAGAGTTCTAATGGATGAATGGTTGCGAAAAAGATAAGAATAACAATTAAAAAAAAAATAAACTCTGTAAGCCGGAAGGGAAAAAAGAGGTCGTTTCTTATTGAGGTAAATTAGACGCAACGCGTATTTGACACGTCTCAACATAGAAACTGCGGTTGCTGGCAGCTTAAGGAGCACAGGATGTGTCTCATTATGTCCAAGCCTCTTGCTTTCTGATTCGTCCTTAATCTTCTTCATCAACCTGACTCGGGAATTTCATTGGCTGCTCAGCGATAAGGGAATGCACGCAAATCGCCACGCCCTTAATTTCTTAGGCTGTCAGAGACTCTAGTGACCGACTGCTTTAGGGGTGAAAAATAGTTTCAAACCTGATGAGCATTTCTCGGGCTGGTGTTACTCCCACGCGAAAGCCTGTAGCTTTTCTTGCTAAAAAACAATTTGGTTGGAAGTGTGGCATGCACGTGTTAGAGGCCACCATTAGTTGGTATTAAAGCCATTATGACGAAATCTTACCGATCGCCGCCCTTATTTGCAGCAGATGGCGTCTTCGATGGGGATAAGTATATGCTTGCTATTTTACGATTCCTGACTCAATAATATTCGGGTCTAATGGTTTCACTTTACTAACGATGTTTGATGGGACGCCACTACCTTCTACCTATATACTGAAATATCTCTACTTAACGTTTACAAGCTGAGGATAATACTTCACGGTATTGTTAGAAGATATTTTACGTAATCGAGCGTTAGTTCCCTTCGATCATTTCGTAATGTCTTATTACAGTAATATTATATCTTTATTGACATATCCTGAGGTGGACATGTACGTGTTTGTATTAAATTGTGATCAGGGACTCAGTTAGATAAGTTAGAACTTACGCAGACAGTGAAAGTACTGCAATTGGTAGAAAAGACATAATTGCATCCCAATTGCGCTAAAATTCAATAGTACTGCTTGAATCTATGTGTATTGTGAGTTGCCGTTCTGAAGATTATATCGCGAAAGAAAATAATTTCGCTTTGATTCTGGCATACCCAAAGTGTTAACTGGGGATTGATAGCGATACCGTGCAAATAATTATCAGTTTGTTTCCTCTGCTCGAGACTTGTAATCAAATTGAACGCTAAGAAATCATGGCAGCTGCATTTGTTTACATGTAGCATTGATTATTTATCAGTTATTACGTGATGGTGAAGTTTGAGTGCATTCAAGTAATTATGATGCTACGGATTGCCTCCTCAGCTGCTGGTGTTACAGCCTGTATTCTTATCTTCTTGCATGAAATACTGCAGGATTGTTGTCGCGACACCTTCACATTGGTACACGACATATTCAGTTGTACAACATGTGCTAGGTGTTAGCTACCCCACATTTTGTGAAAACTTACTTATTTCTTCTAACGTTAAGAACCAAGGGAGCGAATCAAGAGTTAGGAACACTGTATATTAGTTAATTGATATTTTGGAATCAAATAAAAGAAGTTCTGCTTGCTGAAAAAAATATCAAATAATTATAAAGTGACAAATCTGTTTGTCACAATACTTACCGGTCTTAGAGCAATTCAGGTAAAGTTAGGCTTTCACTTCACCTGGATTTAATCTTTTCAAAAAGTCTTTTAAGCAACTTAAAGCTTAGTATCCTTAGCAATTCATTTTTAGGCAGTGTATGGGAGTACCCTAGCTATAGCATATGTTTTTGTGGGTCCTTATTATGCATGTTTTAAAAGCATTCTTAGGTTCTTTTTCCTCTTTTTCTTTTTCATTAAACGTCAGATGTTAGTCAGCGCTCTATCCTGTCTCCCTTGTCGATCCTTCCTTGCCGTATTTGCGCTATTAATTCTACGTAATGATCAACCGACTACCCCACCAGATGATCGTGATTAGGCTCTAAGTATGGTGGAGCATGGTGAGCACCGTATGAATCAGTCTACCAGGTGTTCAGTACGCTGTGCACTGTTTAGGACTCCTAGCGAACGATGATTCCATAATTTTGCTCATCATTTGAACTTGTTTTTGACGGCCGTTTCAAGGGTCAAAGGTCAAGCTCCCGGGCGTGCAGCTTAGTTATCAATGATCTTTATTTTTTTTCCTCTGGGGGTTAGCGAAAGATATTATGCTGAGACGCTTATAGACGCCTTGATTGATTGATTGAAGACCCGCCTTAATCCATAATTTATGCCCCTGCTGCCCTGCTGTGCGGTCTAAAATGTGGATAAAAACGTTTCTTCATTCAATCAATCGAGGTGACCATAAGCAACTCAGCGTAACGTATCTCGTGGACCCTCATAGGAAAAGAAAAAAAAAAGAAAAAGACGCTTTGTTCTTGATGTTGTTCTGACTATCTCTGACATCCACCACTGGTTTTAACGAGTTCGCTTTTACTTTCACACTTACCTTGACAGTTCTCTACATGGAGACGGCAAGTCTTTACTTCTGAAGCCCTCTTCGTCAATATCTAATTTTAGTTTGTCGCAGCCACTCCGCTCTTTTACCACCTTGCCTGTGCCAGCTCTTCCTAGGTTGCAAGGCCGCGCCGCTGGGAATGTGACGTCATGTACAGAAGGCCAACGCAGAACACAAAGTGGAGTCGTGCGGTGGATCGCCGTTCTAATTGAACTCGTGTCCCGAAGGACTGAACACGATTCCCAGCCACACGGCGACGCACCGCTCGTGCCCAATTTGTGACGTGCGTCGGCTTCTTGTAGGTGGCGTCACAATTTCAGCATTACGGGCTTGCTGTCTGGGAAGTGTTGAATGCACTCTTTTACTTTCATAAGATGTAATTTAAAACTTGCACGAATACGTTTTGATTGAAGTCACGATACTCTAGAGTCTACATGATTTCATGGTATGCTACTAATTATGCAATATGGTATTTAAAACCAATATATGCGTATCATATAAAACGCTTCAATTTTATAATCAACCTCTCGTCGCTTCCAGGTAGATCGTCTTCCGGTTCCTCTAATCAGATACGACCTCCTTGATTTGTTTGGAACACGTGTATACATGGAATTTAGGTTGAAGTATTTTTGATAACATTAAGGGGGTAGCCTCGAGGTAAAAATTTACAAGTCAATAGAAAAAATTTATCTCTTAAAAAAAAAGAAAGAAAGAAACATCACTGATATGAACCAACCAAGGCCCCTATTTTTTATACAAGCAGAGCATATTGAACGTAAGTTCCTACAAGAACATGATGCAACTTAATAACGGGTTTATTGGATGTGGTCATTTAGGCCTAGTCGTGATTTTTTGTGATACGAGTTTATCATTTCTTTTTTGTAGTCGGTCAATTTCTTTTAACAGCGCGCTTGTATGCAGGAGCTTGTTGTATTTGTGGTTTCTTCCCAGTGGCCTAAGTTTCAAGCTTCTTTGTATTTCCGGGTATAAGCTCACGCAAAGTTTTTTGTTCAGTTACAGCATTACCAGCCCCGCCCCCGCCCCCCTCAAACAATCGACGTTGAACGTACGCTACAGAGGACGCACGGACTAACACGCAAGCCTACTGTGCTAAGAATGCTATAGACCAACTGGACTATCTGACGACACGCCACTGCGGTGTCGTCGTTGTTGGCATTGCGCATGCGCAGAGGCCTCAACTTACGCGAGTCTGGCATCTGCGCAAGTCCAGTACCGACACATTGGGGGAGGGAGGGGGAAGGGGATACTGAGGATTCGTTTGTCAATAGCTGTTGGCGAAAAAGTCTCCCACAACTTAACACGTGCAAAGCTCCCGAGCACTTCGTCATCCCTCCGGAGCCAATCAGATTGCGGTATTGGTAGATAACAAGACCGAAGCACCAATCACGAAACAAGGACTGTTATGGTATAATAAGCCACACCCCTCCGTTGCTTAGGGTGTCAGTAACAATAGCAAACGGAACCCCTTCATTTCAAACTTTTGTAAGTGCGTCCGTGTATTTGCCGCTAAATGTAAAGGGTGGAAACTAACTTGGCGTTTAGGTCATGTGATCCGACGTCACGCGATCTTATGCACATAGGAGGCTTGCCCCGCCAAAATCGGCGGGGAAATTGACGTCACGTGAGCCGACGACACGTGGCGCATCAATGCAGTTTTCCCGCCAAATGTAGCAGTTAAATTTACGTAACGTAACCTCTACACGAATTTAGTTTCCCTTGCCATATTGAGAGGGGAAATTGACGCCACGTGATTAAGGCAGCAGTTTCCCCGCTCAAGGTACCGGGGAAATTGATAAAAATTAAGTTGATTTTTCACTCTCCGAAACGACGGTTTTAACGTCTTCCAAATAATTTTAAAGAATCCCACCTTAACTACTGCATTTCATGTATTAGGCATAAAGGTCGCTCCCAGTTTTTTTTAAATATATTTTTATTGAACTATTCGTCTAGTGCTCACTTAAAACTACATAGTACGTTCTAATCTAACACCTCCTAAACGGCAAGCAATCCGCTTCAACATATTTTGTTTATTTCGTTATTCCACTATATATTGACTTCAAAAATTAAGAGGTCGCGCTGTGTGCAGAGATAGTCTAGAGAAAAGGAACGATGCCTAAAAATTTTGTCCAAAAACTATATCTGTTTTCGGACTGGATCAAGGCGTGTGACGTGCACAATAACCCGGAGCAAATTGTCATATCTAAGTGAACCCATTTGTTTGGGTACCATTGTTCGCCCAATTGCCTTCATAAGCCGTTCAGTCAAAGCACGAACATACGCGAATCTGATAGGAAAAAAATCTGAACGGGCGCTACTGGAAACTTCAAAGTGACAGTCGACGTTAGGTTAAGGGACGAATTCTCCAGGCTTCCTTCCGAGAATGATAATGAGCAAAACGGCGGCATTGCATATGACTTTGAATTTTCAATTGTTCCGCTAAATTTAGTGGTGAAACTACATCGGCGCATAGTTTGTGTGACGTCAGGTTACGTGGCATCAATTTCCCCGCCAAATTTAGCGGGTGAAATTAACGGCATATAGGTCACGTGGCATCAAGATTCCACAGAATTTAGCGGGGAAATGAAATTGGAGTATAGGTCACGTGCCGTCAGGTCACGTGCCGTGAGGTCACGTGACGTCGATTTGCCCGTCAAATTTAGCGGGGAAACTGAATTGGTGTATAGGTCACTTGACATCAATCTTCCCGCCAAATTTAGCGGAGAAACTGAATTTGCGAATAAGTAACAGGACATCAATCTTCCCGCCAAATTTAGCGGAGAAACTGAATTGGTGAATAGGTCATGTGACGTCGATTTTTCCGTTCAATTTAGCGGGGAAATTGAATTGGTCTAGGTCACGTGACGTTAGTTCACGTGACATAAAATTTCCCGCTAAATTTAGGGGGAAAATGAATTCGTGTATAGGTCACGTGACATGAATTTCCCCGCTATATTTAGCGGAAAATGCACGGACGGACGGACGGATGGAGGGACGAAATTTTGGGATTAAGGATAGCGTTAAAAAGCATTTCACGGATTATTATTTGGTGTTTTTTTCTTACCGAAATTATAAACTACGCATTGGCGAAAGTTCTCTTTCCTACCAAATGTAGCGCTAGCTGTCTGAACCGGAAGCGAAAATTTCAGAGCCAACCGTTATCTCGATAAAAGTTACAAGTGATTCTCTGACAATGTCGATGGAAAAATAGAGCACGTTTTTGCCTCTTTTTGATGACTGGCGCCATTCAGCTCCATGTTTCCCAGGGCGGCCATTTTTCCATTGAAAATTAAAAAAAAATATTTATAACTTTTGTATAATAATTAAAAAGACAGAAAACGGTTACTTCCCAAACTTTGCCATCTGGTTCGAACCACAAGAGCAATCTTTGGGTGAAGATGAAGCGTTGGGCGATACGTAGCTCATTTATGCGGTGAAAAAAAGAAAAGCACAAAAAAAAAACTTGGAATTGTTTTTGGGGACGCCCTGTGAAATTGGTGGAGTTGTAGAGTGTACACCGGTATCACGTTCCCTGAAGCTGTTCCTCTAGAGTTATAGACTGTCCCTCCGCTCGCCGAATCGGCTGTTAAACGATGCTGATGGACCTGCCCGTATCCAAACTACAACCGCTCATCAGCTGTCGGAATTCAGTAACCTCGCAACTCCAAATACCTTTGGTGCATCACTTCGGGTTGAGGCAGAACAATAATCTATTAATCCGTAATCCAATGAGATCGTTGAAGTTTCCAGAGTTCTGCAACAAAAGGAAGGCAACCCGAGCGGCAGTAACTTCCACAAAGCACCGTATCAAAATAGCGTAATTTCTTTCTTTGAAAACTTGCGAGGTTTTGGATATTTAACTTTCGCACTGCTGTGCATTGAAGTTAGCCCAATAATGTAGACGAAAGATGGTCTAATACAGGCAGTTCCGGAGGTCTTGAATTAATTGAAGACATTGACTAAACGACGTTCCGAATGCTGCCATTCTCTAAAATGAAAGATTGTCGCAGCGTTTGCTTAAACCGAAACTTCACAAATTACATCTATGAGTCAGCTGTCACTTGCTCTCGTCCCTCGGTGCTTTCAATGACGTATGTTGTGAAGTCAACGCACGCCAGAGAAAATATTTCCACACTGTAGGCCAAGCTTAATAATAATAAAAAAAGATAATCCCGTATTTATAATTGGCATCCAAAGCGCCTATTTCCGAGATATCCGACGTGCCTTCTTGTATCCGCAATTAGTCACCATGTCAGGGAAGGGCCACGAAATCCAGAAAGTGGTCGGCTACTCACAAGGGCCTGCATTTTTGCGCTGGCTTGGCAGCAGGCGGTTCCAAGTTGCTCGGTAAACCGAGGCCTCTTTGCTTTTATACCGCCATGCAATCGAATCTGGGATGCATCCTCCTCGCGGTCCACCAGGAGGCACCAACCGGTGGTGGAGGTGCAAGGGAGAAGACACGGTGACAACGAGTCGTTATGGTACGCTCCCTTTCTCTAGCAGACGACGCGAGATCGGTGAGGTCTACCCCTATCCGTTGGCGGCGGCGGTGGCACCATGCCGACTCGTGAATCCCCCTCCACACATCGCCTCTTGCAATCGGAAGCACGGATGCGCCGGCGCTTCGCTAATCCCCCAACCTCAGATAAGGAAGCAGGGAGCGAAAGCGAGCGTGCTGTGGGGGAGAATAATTCGGCAGTTCGAAGTCTCCACGGAGCACGCGGACGGTACGCACAGGGGGGCTCGCCGAAGTCGCGAGCCTGGAGACTTCGTCGTCTCCGCCTCTGTCGATGGAATCAGTCGAGAGACGACCTTTATTCCAGGACTGCTCGCGGTGTTGTCATCAACGGGAATTGCTCGGAGCCGGCGGGAGAGGGACGGTCTCCAGGAGAGGAGGACATCCCCTAGGGTACTCCGGTGGCTTCGGCGGCGGAGGTTCGTTGCTGTGGTGGTTCGTGGCTCGGGCGACGGCGTCGGCCGATCGACCTTGGACGGCATGCGAATTGGGGTTATAGATCGAACGGCTCGACGCGGGGAGCACGCTCGAGGAGCTTCTGGTCGCCCGGCTGCCTCGCCATTCTGGAGCAGCACCCTTCCGGAATAGCAAAGTTGCTCCACTCGCCCGATAGTGGCAAAAAAGTTTCCGTTTCTTCCGTGCGGCGGGCCTTGTAGATTCTCTCGATGTTGACTCTTTTGAGTTTCGCTTTCACTTTCGCGTGGGGGGCTGTGGACGTGTTTGTTGTTTTCTTGCCAAGAAGGTGGGATGGGGGAGAGGCGAGGTCGCGACAAGGTTCTTTGAGGGGCACGATATTGATCCTTCGTTTGTTTTTCTTCCAGTCTGGGTCGGAGAAATCTGTTGCAGAACGGTGCATTGCAGCGTCGCGTTGATGTTCTTGTTGCTGTTTTTGTCGTGGTGGTGCTGCGATATTGCAT